>NC_136425.1:75167500-75767500 GCF_052625555.1 Lactuca saligna | reverse complement strand
AGTTACCAAATGCGGTTTCGTGCAATCAATGTACAACCAACTCATAGTAACAACTCATATCTCTAGGTTTTGAAGAATATAAGATATTATCGTCTCATGATCACTCGTGATAAAATCCATGAAGTGATTCCAATGAGCGCGGGTTGAATCCAATACTCAGAACTTATGAGCACTCATGAGTGTTGTAGCCCTTTGTCCAACACCTTAGACCTTCTACAAGCCAACCCATGACATTCTTAATTCATATCTACTTCCAACATATGACCGACTGTGGATGGTTTGAATAACTTAGTCATTTTGGAAGAATAACCTAGTTTATTCGGGAAGTCAAAACATGCAAAGTGAAACACAATAATAATTGAATCTAATATGGTATCAAAACCTATGAACGTAAATAAAACACCTTTTATTTATCACCATATGATTACACATTATTCATTGTATACTATTTCAGCTATCAACTTTATTCTTGAATTTAAAACAATAGTTGTCCCATGCTCCAAGCATGTACACTATGTTTTTCTAAACACTAGTCATGCCACACACCAAGTATGCATACTATGTTTGTCTATGATCTTTACTTTGTGAACTAGATCAATTGAACATAACTTCAATGATTCTCTTTTCACACTCCCAAATCCTTATTGCAAATGCAAGAATTCCAAATTCATGCCATTTACTGAAATCTGTTAGAGTCTAAACTTATATGCATTGATCCTCTTGTAACGATTATGAACAAATTGACAAGGACTTGGCAACAATCATTACATAGTATTCCAAAGGAGATCAATTCCTTGGAAACATCCTTCTTGCATTAAGTTTCCTTAATCGTACACAGATTGAAATTTCTGACTTTGAAACATTTCCAGATTCATTTTGACTATCACTTCTGAACAAGAGTTGCCTCCTTACAGATTATGTCAATATGGTCCTTCCAGAATTATCACTATACTTCCAATTGTCCTTGAGCAACCAATCTTTGGTAAACCTTAGATTGTCCTCGACAATTGTTTAATCCTTTTAGTCATATCCAGTTCTAAACCTTTTCCCTTCTTAATGCCCCAAACATTTGTAAGCTTTTAGAACGGATAACTATAGCACATGTAATCGATCCTATATCCGAAGCATATGGGACACGATTCATGATGTCTCACATAAAGACTAAACCAGTCTTTTACTATAACATTTCCATTTCTATTTGCCAAGTTCTCATAATTCAGATTATGAAAAGGGATGCCGTAATCATAATCGAATTTTAGAACGCAAATAATGGACCCATATACAGAATTTCCTTATGTTGAGCCATTCCAACATGAAATTCATATATATCCTTGACTAAATGATTAAAACCTCACGATCTAAGCTTATAGATTTGAGATGAAGTATAATTTCCTCTTCCTTAATTATAGCAAAACAACTTTTTCCCAATTGAAACCTTTTGTTTTCTATAATTAACATTGCTAACTTGCAATCTTTATCATAATTATCATGCTCCCACTAACATGATGATTATTAGCATAACACTTATGCTCCCACTAGCTTGGACATGTACTCAGAAATCAACTGGACTTCTAGAAATCAATACTTTATTGACTTTCTTACCAAAGTTCAGATTTCTGATACTGGATTGTTTTGATAGAACTTTATCAAAATCATACACCTTCCCTTAGATAGCACACTTGTGTGTCTAAGAAATTATGAAGAGGGATGCCGTAATCATAATGGTTAGACCTTTTTGCCACTTCTCACAAGTCCAGGTTAGTGTGCCGGTAAACCACACACGCTCCACTAACGACTTTGAGAATGCAAATATCACAATTGCTATCTAGCTAAAATCTACTTAGTGAAAGTGTTTCCTCACCATCATTTTCATGAATCAAAGAGAAACCTTATGACACTTAGATTTAATGGTGTATGTGTTCTTATCCATGTGAATTGTCAAAACCATAGTCACAAGACAAGGATAATGACAAATCCAAACTCATATGGACTGAACTCAATCTTAATTTCTTGCCACCTGGTAGCTCAAGGGCCTACCATTGCTTCCAAGTTGTTGTGAAACCAATTGAGAACTCTAAGAATTCATATGCAAAGCCAAGTTTGATTGGAATGGGCACAGAATATGTCAACACGATAGGCTATAAACCTTAAGTCGTGTGCTAGTGAAGAACTTCAGGTTTTATTCTTGATTAGTTCTTGAGACTTTCAAGACCTTTAAGACTCCCAGTATCCTCTTAACCTATAACACTTCCTTGTCAAACATCCAAGAGATAGTGTGGATTCTAATCAAGACAAACACTTCACATAATTGGTCTAAGTTAGTCTTTGTTTTATCCAAAACATCACAACTTACCAGTTTCAAATGTACAAGAGTAGAAAACTTTTACTCTTACATTTGACAAGTGTTTTAAACCTTCTTTAAGACATGTCACTCAAATTACAATCTTGGATTATGACTCTAAGACTTGTATCATAACGAAGTATGACTCATATTCTTGATTTAACCATTTCAACAATTCAAGATCCCTTCTTCTTAGTCATAAGAATGCACTAAGACTTCCTTAGAGAACTAATTTTGATATGGTTTCTTAATCATTAAGATGATCACAAAACTGATACTAACGTACTCTCCCATCTTTTCAGATTTGAGAAACTTTTATCCTTCTGCCTAATTTGATTCTTCTTATTCGCTCTGCCTTACATCGGAACCTTTTCCAATGTCTTAGAATTACACTTAAGCTTGTAAGTATAACCATATTTACTGAACTTTTAGTAAATTATGACGAATAATCTTATTGACCAATAGGACTTGAGTGACCTTAAACTTTTCAAGAACTTGTGGGTTGGGGAGAATAATTGGAGGAGGAGAAAGAAGTATGATATCCATGGGACATCATCTTCATTAGGAAAGCTTGTTTCAAGAGATTTGGGAAGATCATAAATGTCTAAACCAGACATGTTATGGGAGATATTCAAGATAGTTGATCTAAAGTCCTTAATATGACACCCAATATGAAATATTAAGGCTAGGACCCAACAAACTATTTTATAACTTATAAGAGGTATGCCGTAATCCAAGCTATAAAATATTTGAAGGTAGGTGAATGACGATTCACCAATTTCCACCAAGATAAACGAAATGTATTATTAGGTTTTAATTGGATTTGAAACTCCTAGATCTTTTGAGATTCATTGAACTGTTCAATGGCATGTTTCAATCTCAAGTGTGCCCTTCAGGTTTTGTGACTGGGATGCCGAGGATCACAAAACAAGGTGTGAAGTAACCATGCAAATCACTTGGTACCCTTAATAAATTACCCCTCAATCGATGTTCCGGTTAACCACACATGCTCCATCGATACTATGATAAATATTAAGTCACCCTTTACCTACCTTGTTAAGTCCAAGTTAGTGTGCCGGTTAACCACACACGCTCCACTAACGACTTTGACAAAGTGTAAAGTGTAATTTCATGGATTAGCACCTTATTCACATTTTACTAAGTAACTAAGATCGGGAATTATTAAGAGTTTAGTTACTTAGTATTTTTCATTAATACTTTTAATGAAGGGAGAATTATAGTCTTGTCAAACCCGTTCGGCTAACGACCCTCCACCAGTCAAGCAAGCGGTGGGTGAGAGTGGACACCCATTAAGTTGCCATTTTATAGGCAACAACCTTATACCCACCTTATAGACCGGCTTCGTGAATGAGGCGTACTAGCGGTAAGACTGACTTTACTCTTATACATACATACATATATATATATATATATATATATATATATATATATATATATATATATATTATCTTATAATATTATAAAGTATTAGGGTTGAATTTTAACTCTTTAAAATTCTAAGGGCTAACTTGGAATTAAAGTATTCATAAGTGAAAACTTTTCAAATTCCAAAACTTGAGGGCAAGTTTTGAAACTATTCAAAACTAATTAATTCCATAACTTATGTGTTTAAAGTAGTTTTAATCCAAAAACTCTTCAAGTTCCATAACTTGAGGACAAGTTATGGAAGACTTTAAACTAATAAAAGAATTAACTTTTCTTTATTTTATAACTTATGGATTTAATTATGGTTACATATTTAATTTATTTATTTATTAATGAAGTGACTCTTGAACCTCTATAACTTAAGGAGAAGACTCTTCATCTTTTGTAACCATTGCCAACTTTTATGAGTTTTATGAAACTTAAATGTGATTTTTCAAATAACTTGAGGACAAGTTACAAAAACACATTTTAGAATCAACTCTTAGATTAATTTGGATTGAAAACAACTATTTCACTCAACTTATCTATTAATCTAAGCAACTCATAAGAACAAGATAATTCAAATCAAACTTTTTCATGTAATTAGAGTAACACTTTAAACTAATACAAAACATGAATCTATTGACAATTATCTTTAAAATTGGATTAGCATGAACATTACCACATCAAAAACAAGTTTATAAGTTCAAAAACATCTTATGGTAATGTTCCTAGTCCAATTCCAGCCAAAAAGTCGAATTTATGCTGTTTGGGGGTCCAACTCGTCGAGTGCATGAACCAACTCGGCGAGTTGGATCGATTTGATCACTTTTTAGCCATGGACTCGCCGAGTCTCCTGATGGACTCGCCGAGTCTGATGATCAGATAACAACAATTTCGATTTTTTAAGCAGTTTTTGCAAGTATAACAAGAAAACAAGCCTAGGCTCTGATACCACTGTTGGGTTTTGAGCATTCTAACACTCCTATGGTGTACATGCAACCCTAAATACCTTGATCTATGTTTTCTCTATTATACATGCAAATAAGAACATCCAAGGTATTATCCCAATCTAGCATACAAAACAATGACTATTGCAAGATAGAATACATACCTCTTGATGAAGCTTGATGTCTTCAAGCTTTAAGAGCTTAGCCCCAATAGTGTGGAAGCCTCAAATGGAATCACAAATCACCAAAACACCTTAGAAGACTTTAGAGAATATGGATACTTGGTTCTCTCTAGTGAAATTGGCTAGCCCTTCTTAGTGTACCACACTAGTGCCAATTTCACCAACCAAGGACATCTTTATATAGTGTAGAGGACTAGGGTTAAACCCTAATACCCATGACCTTTCATTTCCTAGGATCCATGGGTTAAACACTCCATGGACTATCCATAACCCATGGACTATCCATGAAAGCTTAGCCCAACCTAAATGAACTTGGCCCATTCTATATATATAAGAGTCCATATTTAATTAGTTCCTTTTGATCACTTAATTAATTATAAATTAATTCTTGATCAATACTAATTAAATAATATGATTCCATAATAATATATTAGAACTTATAATATATTAATATGTAATCATAAACATATTATTCTCAAAAGATTATCCATATAAATTGTGTCGGTGAAGTGCAACCCAAATGGACCGGGTCGGGTCAAGTACATAAACATACTTTTGATCACTTAATTAATTATAAATTAATTCTTGATCAATACTAATTAAATAATATGATTCCATAATAATATATTAGAACTTATAATATATTAATATGTAATCATAAATATACTATTCTCAAAAGATTATCCATATAAATTGTGTCGGTGAAGTGCAACCCAAATGGACTATGTCGGGTCGGGTCAAGTACATACCAAATATAGTTATGGACTTAGACATTAATCCAACAGTTTCTTGGTTCTATCTTGGCCCTCCCTAATTTGGGTACGTATCCTCTGCTTTTATTAGTACGGTCTTATACTACCTTCCACATCTATCCGTACTTTCCTCAAGGATTGCTTCGACTTCACAAAGTCTCTCCTACTACTACTGCACTCTGTGCTAATCTCATCCTAGGCTTACCCTAGGGTAACTCTCCAACTTACACTCCACCATTAGCTGTGTAAGAAGCCCCTGCTACCTTCACCTAACTAGCTCGTGAATACCATTTCATATCACTAAGACCAGATAATTCTTCGAATGAGAAGTCCTACCCTACAACGGTTGGACTCAAACAAGAGTTGCGAAATAGGGCTAGACCGAACCTTCTGAAATTATTTAGTCCTTGCAATATGTAAATTAATGTATCCGTTTACTAGCTAACTAAAGATAGCTAGAACTAATATAGACCATCAAAATATCATGATCAATGACTATTATTTGATGGGTTATTTATGTAAATTTCAAAACTCACAAGACTAATTTGAAAATCTGAAAATCCACTTAAGGGTATATTAGTATTTTTGTTTTTGTTTATTTTCCTAGAATTAGTAAAAATCCATAATTTTATGCAAAGTTTAATACATTAACGTTTATTTCCTCTGTCTCTCTCCATTTATCGACTTTTAGCCCTAATCTCAATTGCCACCATTTTTGTTCTTGAGAAACCAGGTAGTGTTATAGATCGTGCGAGAGAGAAAGAGAGATATATAGGGATTACAAAGGCGGAGATCAATTTTGGTGGTAGCTAAAGCTGACAAGGGTCATTGTCGTCCTAGAGAAGTTACTTCTCCGGTATTAGAAGCTGACAAGGACCATTGCTTGAAGTGTAGGCAATTTTGGCTATCCCCAACGTCTCTGCTGCTTTCGTAATGTTCTTCCTTCTGCCTTCGTCTCCCCTTCATGAACTAACTACACATCTCCCTAAAGACAAGTTGAGTTGATTTTGAGGACCTATTTGACCAGGCATTGTAGTACCAAAATAATGATTTTAAGGGCCATTGTTTTTTATCACTTATGATTCTTGTGTTTCTTCCTGTTTTATACTTTATAGAAGTGCAAGAAATTAGACAAAATATGAGTTATTATGATTTTCAATTCAATTCAAGGTGTGTGAAGTTGACAATTGTGCATTTTCAGGTTTACAACTTCATTATTGTCTTAATATTACATCTATTTATGAGAGATGTGGATATTATGGTAGTTGTTGGCGACATGATTAGATGAAGATGATGGACTGATGGTAGTTAGAAGGTGGCTGGAACATTCTTTATCAGAACAAGGGAGTAACAGGTGGTGTTGGGTGGCTATGGAGTTATTATTTCATTTTTGATTTAATTTGTAGGAAAATCTTGATCAGGACATGATCATAACAAGTGAGTAGCAGATGCAAGTATATTCATTTATGAATAAAGGAGTATTCTTTTATGATTATAGAAACTAGTTGTGAGACCCATGTATTATTGGTAATTTTATTTTACTAATATTATTTAAGTATAATGAGATTAATTTATTGATCAATGTCACTTTGACAATCATCGAACAAATTGGTATGGTGCGGAGTGCACATTTGTTTGATTTTGTCATTGTTAAAGTATACTGCTGTTTAGGGGCGAAGCCCCTTAACTAATGGGGGTCCGGGGGTAGCGCCCCTAGAGTTGTTTTTGACAGGTAATATGACCGTTTTTTGGACAGGAAGTTGTTTTCTTGTAACCACCATATGGAAGTTTTAAGTAAGAAGTTAGTTTTTGTTATATGATCAATTTCAGATTCATTTTGGGTACAAATTTCATAACATCTTCTTCATTCTCCATTCTAGAAAAACAGTGAGTTTCATCCGATTAGAGATTTTTAGTATACCATCGAAATGCTTTAATCTGAAAGTGTTTCATAACTCTCACTAATCCAACTATATCTATATCCCGATTTTATAACATGTATGATATTGGTTAATTAATAAATAAATAAATATAAAGGTCTAAATATTTGAAAATTTTGAATTTATAAGAAAATAAGAAAAATAAATAATTATTATAATGGAAATGTTTTCTATCTTTTAAATTTAAACAAATAATTTAAATAAATAAACAAAAGAAACTAATAAGTTTTAATTTTATGAATTCTAAAATTAAAAGGTAAGTTCATTAATGAAATTGATATGAATTTATTGCTACATTTATTATAATTATTATATTAAAATATTATGTATAATTTAATAAAATAGAAAAAACTCATCAAATGACATGTAAAAAAAATTAATTCAAAATAACCATAAAATAATATTTGACATATTGAATAAGAACGTGACAAATAACAAAAAAAAACCTTCATTTATTAAAATCGATAAAATCGTATTATTTGAGGTATAATTATTTGTGATATTAAGTGTTTTATATTTTTTGTGGGACCGATTAGAATGATACCTATACTTTTGGTTTTATATGTAATTTACATTTAAATATATATATTTATTTGTGAATAGAATGCAACAATAGTTAAATATGCCATTGTGCTTTTTTGTTGTATAATATTTATTTATGATTAGAGGAAAATAATTAATTACTAAATTGTATTTTTTTTATCTTTTATTCCTTTATGAATAAAACCATATTAAACTTCATATAACGAAAAAAAAAAAGATGTTCACTTGATCGTTTTGAATTTTCCTATGTAAAAAAAACAACAAAGTTTGAATATATTATTATTAATACATATAAATGATTATTCCACTAACAATGATAGAAAAAATAGACTTACGCTTTATTATTATTATTATTATTATTTTGTTAAAAAAAGTCAACATAAAGTTTATCAAAGTTTGAATATATTATGCAGGTTATGAAAGTCCCTATTTTTCAAGAAATATTAAATTAAAACTTCATGATTTTGTACTCTATCTCTTTAGTTAATTATATGGATTGGTAAAATTTCTATAACGCTCTTATGTAATGATTGGTTTATAATTGTTATCCAATTTTCAATTTTTTTTTTATATTTTCAATATAATCGCTTTCTCTCTCTTTTTCTCTCTCTCTCTCTCTCTCTCTCTCTATATATATATATATATATATATATATATATATATATTAGGTGTAAGATTTATATATTATATGGGTTAATTAAAAAAAATTAATATAAATGTCAAAATATCTAAGAATTTTAGATTGATAAGAAAATAAGAAAAATAATGAATTATTAAAATTGATTTTTTTTATCTTTTAAATTTAAATAAACAAACAAAATAAACTAATAATTTTTAATTTAGGAATTTTGAAATAAGAAGATAAGTTTATTAATGAAATTAATTATCATTTATTACTATATTTATTGTAATTATTACATTAAAATATTATGCGGAATTTATTAAACTAGAAAAACCCATAAAATGACATGTGGAAAACAAATTAATTCAAAATAACCACAAAATGACATTTGACAAATTGAATGAGAGTGTGACAAGTGACAAAAAAACCTTCATTTATTGGAGTATATATATATATATATATATATATATATATATATATATATATATATATATATATATTGGTAACTTATGTGTGAAAACATTAATCTTTTCGATAATTAATTGTTTTGTAACATACCAATATTCAGGTACTTCTAAATTTATCCCTTTAAGTTTATTATATGGCATTTTGGTCCTTAAGTCCAAGAGAAAGTGCCTTGAAGCCCTAGTGACATTCTTGTAATTTTGGGTTGGAGAAGTACGCTAAGCGTACATGTGTGTAAGCTGAGCCTACTAGGGTGCGCCACAGTACGCTAGGCGTACAATCATGTACGTGAAGCATACTAAAGAAAGATGGAAACCCTAATTTTTAGGGTTTGGGTGGTATTTAAGCATCTTATTAGCCTCATTTCTCTTCACCTAACGATCCTCTACCCTCTCTTCGTAATTTGAAACCCTAGAAGCACCTTGTGAGGACATTTCAATCTTTAAAGAGTGTGATTGTATGTTTTGAAGAGGAAGGAAGAAGATCCAGCTCAACTTTTAGAAAAAAAGCGCCTTATATCTGGGATTGATCCTTCTTTTGCAAGCCTTTAAATCTATAAAGCTTTCACCTTTGTCTTTTAATCTTGTAGGTCTAGTTATGGGGGATTTTATGTCATCTTTTTGGTCTGAAAAGTCTTATCTTGAGCATGACATGTTCTAGACGTTTTGAGTTGTCATTTCAGACCCTAGGAGGGGTATTTAGCCATAAAAATTAAGTCCCTTTAGTTAGTTTTTCTCCATGCATCTTGTAGGAGGTCTTAATGTATTAAGACCTTGTGTTAAGCTCTTATTAGGAATAGGAAGTCATAAAGTAGGAAACTTTATGACTCTTAGGTGAATTTCGACCGGGGATCTGAAGTATGGGCTTGAGTGCTTAAGCCATTAAGCACTTATCGAAGTTTTTAGGTTGCGAGGTTAGGCCCCGCGTAAGTTGGTGTATGCCCCGCGTACTCAGTCAAGCACCCCAATGGTGGTCAATGCGAGGCTTCGCATACGCTAAGCGTACCTCCGGAGTACCCCCCACGTACTCTCATGGGTCAACTTTGTGAGTGGCTCAGTTAAGTTGACTCATTTGGATAAGTGGGTTTGACCAGTGGACATTGACTTTGACTTTGACCAAGTTTGACATTGAGGGAATTTTGGGATTTTGATGGAATTGGTCATTTGATGGAATTAGGTATTAGTTAGAGAGCTGAGACTCAGACTCAGACCTTATTAGTTACATTAAGCTTGCGATGTAAGTTTTCCTCACTGTACTTACGGGTCAAAGGCACCAAGGCCGGCCCTTTGGATTGTTATCCTAGTTTATTGTATGATCATGTACTGTAGTGATCTGTTAGATCTATAGCATGGTAGATAGGGTGTTAGCATGTGGTTGTGATCTGTAAATCTGCTTGTTTGTTTGATGTCTGGTTAAATGTTTATTACTAATGTGTATGTCAACATGTCATGGTTGGTTGGGTTGAGGTGATCCTCCTTCGTGTTGAAGGCCAAGGCACCCAGGGCGGACGGGATAGACTTTAGGCCCTACGAGGCGGTCCAGTTAGGCTGAAGGCCCGAAGAGCGATCGAGATAAGCTGAAGGCCTGTAAGGTGGTTCAGTCATGTTGAAGGCTCTGTATACATGCTACTTGTTTCTATTTTATGTTTTGTGTGTGCTGGTACTTTGGAGGAAAGCTTACTAAGCATTGGCTTATAGTTTTGGGTTCTGTTTTAGGTACCTCAGATGATCGCGAGCAGGGGAAGGTGTGATCATGCACCTCCCTGTGTTTTGATTCATGATTTTAGGAAAACTCTGATATTAAACATGTTTTGAAAACTAAAATGTAAACAATTATGATTTGTAGGTTGGTTCTAAAAGTTTAAAATTTTCATGAATTTTATGGATGTTACATCTTTACATTATCAGAATTTATGAAATGTTTAAACAATGATAATCTCAATATTAAGAAAAATATAGATCACTGGCTCGAAGGTCGTGGTGAAGTTTATCAGTCTAGCAAATTCTCAGAAGAACACATCAAAGAGGCTTATGAAAAGTATGTCAATCATTCTTCGAATGGTAGTTCCTCATCAAAAGATTCGAACATTTCAATCAAAGCTTGGCATCCAGTTACAAAACCAAAGATAGATCAGTCACAATCTCAGAGTGAGAATGGTCAAATCAGTGGACATTCGAAACCATCAACATCTTATGTTTTAATTCCTTCGAATGATAATGTAGACATAATTGGTAGTATCAAGACTAAATTTTGTGACTAGGTCAAACATTCTTCATTCAATTCTTTGTTGATATCTAATTTCCAAAGACCCAAAAAGCCTTGGGTACCTAAATTCTTTCAATGATTGCAGGTACTTTGTGACGAGCAATATGATAATAAATGGTAGATTGATAGTGGTTGCTCTCGTCACATGACCGGTAAGAAGGAGAATCTTTGCAATTTTCGAAGCTTGAAGAATGCAGGAGTTGTTAAATTTGGAAACAATCAGAAGTGTGAAGTAAAAGGATATGAAAAAGTCATGAATGGTAAATTCACAGTGAATCGAGTTGCGTATGTTGAAGGTTTACAACATAACTTGATAAGTGTTTCTCAACTTGTTGTAGGCACTGGAAATCACATACTTTTTAACGAAGAGGGAAGCATTATTTCGAATCTTGATACAAAAGAATTTTTGCTTAAATCAAAGAGGAAGGGTGATATGTTTACATTGGATATCAATCCGATTGTAGGCAAAACTGCTGTTTGTCTTCTTTCAAAAGCTACATCAGATCTAAGTTGGTTATGTCATTGTAGACTTTCATATCTTAACTTTCGAAACATCAATAAACTTGTTGTTCAAGATTTGGTAAGAGGTTTACCTGTACTTAAATTTGATAATGATTCTTTTATGTGCAGCTTGTGAATTTGGTGAGCAACGTAAACAATGTCATCCAATTACTATTGATTCGAAGATTGTTGAACCACTAGAGCTTTTACATATTGATTTATGCGGTCCTTCAAAATTTCAACACTAAATCATAAACGGTATATCTTAGTTATTGTTGATGATTTTTCAAGATTTACGTGGGTTTATTTTCTCAGGCTTAAATATGAAGTTGCACAAATCATGATTGACTTCATCAAACAAATGGAAACAACTCTGAAAAAGACGGTTCGAAGGATAAAGAGTGATCATGGGACTGAATTTAAAAACAAAGTTCTTGATTCATTTTTGGTGGATAAAGGCATTTCGCATAATTTCTCATCTCCATATAAACCACAACAAAATGGTGTAGTTGAACGAAGAAATAGGTCTTTATGCGAAGCTGCACGAACAATGTTGGCCTATGCGAATCTTCCACAATATCTATGGGCCAAAGCAATTTCAACTGCTTGTTTTACTCAAAATAGATCTTTCATCCATCGACGTTTTAATATTACTACTTATAAAATCATCAATAACAGAATACCTAATGTAAAATTTTTTTCATGTTTTCGGATGTAGGTGTTTTATCATGAATCTAAAGGATAATCTTTCGAAAGTTCAAGCTAAAGCTGATGAAGGGATTTTTCTTGGATATTCGCATAATTCTGTTGCCTATCGTGTGCTAAATAAAAGAACTTGAAAAGTAGAAGAAACATTTAATGTTACTTTTGATGATTACTATATCAAGAAATCTGATAAGAAATTTGATAATCATTCCATAATGCAAGAAAATCAAAATGAATCTGGTAATGAACAATTAATGGATATTGATTATGATATGATTTTTGGAATTTCAGATAATGCTGAGAAAGCTGAGTGTAATGCTCCTGACAATCATGTCAATGAAATTTCAAAACTAGTTGAAGAATCAACATTATCTTCTAAAGCAATGGGCGAAAGCATGCATGATGATCCAGTGGAGGGGGAGCACATGGATCCGAACACTATACTTGAGGGGAGCATTCTTTCGAGGGGGAGAATGAAAGAACATGTGATGATGTTGGGGTGAGCAAATAAATGATCATGTTGAGGGGGAGTTAAATCAAGATAATGAAGATTTTAATGATATTAATGATGTTTGTTCGATTGCAGGATCTTAAAACGATGAAATGTACGAAGATGCACCTTTGGACTTCGATTCAGCTTATCCACCAATGGACAAATGGATAAAGGATCATCCGAAGGAACAAATAATTGGTAATCTACATGAAGGAGTTTTAACAAGAGCTCAAATTCGTGCAAAGAATGAGGTATTAAATATTAATCAAGAATTTTGTATGTTTAACGTTTTTATCTCTGAAATTGAGCCAAAATAGTTAAGATTGCAATGTAACACTCAGATTGGGTTGTTGCAATGCAATCTGAATTGTCTGAATTTGAACGAAATAGAGTTTGGAGGTTAATTCCTAAACGAAATGATGTTTCAATTATTGGATTAAAATGGATTTTCAAAAATAAAACTGACAAAGATGGAAATATCATTCGAAACAAAGCTAGACTTGTTGTAAAGGGTTATTCACAACAAGAAGGAATTGATTACGAAGAAACTTTTGCTCCTGTTGCAAGACTCGAGGCAGTTCGTATATTTTTGGCTTATGCAGCTCACAAAATTTTTGATGTATATCAAATGGATGTGAAGTGTGTATTTCTGAATGGAGAACTTGAAGAAACAGTGTATGTGGAACAACCTCCAGGTTTTATAAACGAAGAACATCCAAAGTATGTTTATATTTTAGATAAAGCAGTTTATGGTTTGAAACAAGCACCATGAGCTAGGTATGCAACTCTTACTTCATTTTTCAAGCAATCTAAATTTAAACAAGGATCAGTTGACCCCACATTATTTCGTAAGAAAGTTGGGAATCATCTAATGCTTGTTCAAATTTATGTTGATGATATTATTTTTGGCTCAACTGACCCTGCTTTGTCTAAAGAATTCGAAGATCTGATGAAAAGTAAGTTCCAAAATGAGCATGATGGGAAAAATTAACAATTTTCTTGGTTTAAACATTCGTCAAAACAAAGAAGGTATTTTTATAAATCAAGAAAAATACACGAAGAATCTGCTCGAAAAATTTGGATTGGTGAATAGCACAAAATTACTCATTCTAATGACAATTGGCATTAAATTCAATCCTTCGTTAGATAAACCTGTTGTTGATATTACTTTATACAGAAGCATGATTGGATCTTTACTTTATTTAATTGGAAGTAGACCTGATATCATGTTTTCTATTTGTAATTGTGCTAGGTATCAATCAAATCCTCGAGAACCTCATCTAAGTGCTGTAATGAATATCTTTCGTTATCTCAAAGGAACATCTTCGCATGGATTGTGGTATCCTTCGAATACTGGGTTTTTCATACAAGCATATTCGGATGCTGATTTAGGAAGATGTAATTTGGACAGGAAAAGTACAAGTGGTGGATGTCAATTACTTGATGGTAAATTGGTAAGTTTGCAATCAAAAAAGCAGACATGTGTTTCTATCTCAACAGTCGAAGCTGAATATGTTGTTGTTGCTTGCACATCACAGATAATATGGATTCAAAGTCAATTATGTGATTATGCAATTAATATGAAAAGGATTCCTTTATACTGTGATTCACAAAGTGCAATAAGAATTTGTCATAATCCTGTGCAACATTCGAAGACTAAGCACATTGCTCTTCGTTATCATTTCATAAAAGATCATGTAGAAGATGGGAATATTGAAGTTCATTTTGTGAAAACTACTGATCAATTGGATGATATTTTCACGAAAGCATTAGATGAAAAATAATTTGTAAGAATTTTAGAAGGACTTGGAATGGGTGATGGTAATTCTATTTCTTGCGAAAAAGAAGATTGATAGTTCACAGACACGTCATCAATGGATAAGGTTACTGTTCATATGTCACTCTTCAGATGCTTCGTATTCGTATGTTTGATAAATTTTTTTAAAAAACAAAAACATCAAAAAGATTTTCATTTTCTTTTGTTCTTTATTTTCGAAGAATCAAAAACATCAAAAAGATTTTCATTTTATTTTGTTCTTTATTTTCGAAAAATCAGAAACAACAAAAAGATTTTATTTTTTCTTTAAGTACTTTGTTGTAGATATTCCTGAAGACATGAAGAGGAAAATGTTCACAGATTCTAGGGAAAGGTATAAATCTTTATTTTTGAATTTTAAATTTTAAAAACTAGTTAAGTTGTCCCTAGAAGCATGCTACATCATATTGTCCAAAGCCTCGAATTAACTCAATGTTCGAAAGCCTTAATGAAATTATTCATACAAATATTTCTTCCCAATAAGGCTTACATTCACATTAGTTTAATGAGATACCTTACTCTTCTCATATGAGTTAAGAGTTTTCTGTTTGGTCTAATATAACAGAGGTACATTCATTCTAAGGAACCAATCTTTTTCATCTTAAAATTCTTACACTTGCACACATGAATACATATATCCAAGGTGTTTCTGATCAAAACCAATTGAAATCTAGGTATATAACAAATCTGTGTTAATGATCAATCGTCATGAGACCTTGATGATCGTGAACCCCAAAAATCTTTCCAAGCTAAGGAATTGACGGGAACTATGTTCCAGCTTTAACGAAACTTTTGTTTCAGTACCAATCTTCAAAACTCCAAATCATATTCATTTCATATGAGTGATCTTGATCAAATTTTAGTAACCCATGAAATTTGTTACCCTACAAGATCCAGCATAAAATTTTTCATGAATATGATTTCTGTGTGAGTTTACTTCGAATTCCAAAGTTACTTTCAATATTTTTCAAAACACACTTGTCACTGACTACACTGGTCATACAAGTAATTTTTGTTACAGTTACTCACCTTATGTTAAGGCTAATATGTAACGAAATTGTTTTTAGCCACCCATGTAATCTTACAAAAGATGACCTTCGAAACTTATCAACAAGTTTTCGATTGTATTTCACGGGAACATACACAAGCTGTTGATTATCTCTCTTGATAATTAACGAAGAAACCTTTGCATGAGGTTTAACTGCCTTTGTATCAAATTTATTTTTTGACATCACAAATAGCCAAAAAAAAAATTAATTTGCTTCTAATCTTAATTCTTTGACACAATGCACACACACAATCCTTGAGGTTTTGAGTAATACCAACTTAGGCTGATGATTTCGAAATTCTGGCAAATGACTTTACTTTATAACCCAAAAGTAAAAGAGCCTAACCTCCATCCGAAGGGTTCTGACGGTTACAATTCCATTGGGTCAGTAAAAACAGGCTGTTTGATGAGACGTTTTATATTACCTCCGGTTTTCAAGGCGATCTGGCAGTTACTTTTTGACGCATGGTTACCTTATCATCATCATGATGTGCTTTTCTAAGTGACACGTCAACGAACATTAAATGCTTATCCCGCTTTGATTTCAAATTGAAGAGTTACATATAAAAGGGGATTCAAGGGGTATTCATCAGTTTACGCTTACATTATCTCAAATACTCTCTGCAACTCAAAATTTATCTATTTCTTCATCTTGTTCAGAACCCTAAAAATGGAGAATGTAGAGAATATTGCGACTGAACCTTCACACACCACAGATGATGTTACTTCACTACCTATGATGAAAATCCAAGGAACAAACTATCAGGTGGAATCTAATGTGTCATTATATTCGAAAGAACTTAAGATGTTGATCGTTGCTCTGCAACATTCTGTTCTATCAACAACAATGTTTAATTCTTTTGCTGTTCCTATTTCCTGGTTATCCCAAGCTGGCTCAACTGCTACATATTCAAAGGGCTTGGATGCAGTTACATTTAACCTAATCAACGACAAAAAGGTTAGGTTGACTCAAAATCTATTTTGCAAAATTCTTGCTATCCCAAACTCTTCACCATATGTGTCATTCACATTTCCACAAATATTCCACATGTTCAATGAAATGGGACATCAACCACAGTTAACCAAAATCAGTGATTTCAAGAAATCAGGACTTCCTTGTGTGTGGAATTTTCTATTTGGTATTTTTCTTCATTGCTTGACTGGCAGAACGGTGGGTCTTGATAAAGGAAGAATGGAAGTATACGCCATGTTAGCAGGGTTGTATTATGATCTTCAAGTAGACTATTCAACTCAATTATGTAAAGAATTTCACAAGAGCATCGAGAATATGAATGCTGTTCAGGGCATTTCATGTGCCAGATATTACAATATTTTTATGATAAAGAAGGGATATTGGTACCAGATGATGGGAGAAAGTTGTCTTTCATACATACCATTGTCCAAAGGATGCAAAGGATGATCTGGATGAGTTTCCGTTTGCAGCTCGTATTCCTGATGCGATGCTCAAGAAAATTGATCCTTCGAATTCTGGCTTCGTTTCTTACTTAGCAACTATTGATACTTCTACAGAAACCAGGATTCTTCTACAACAATCATCTGCGAAGAAATCAAAGAAGACAAAGAAAACTGATGTTTGGTCTTCAGATACCAAAGCCAAATCTTCGAAGAAAACAAAGTCGGTTCCTGTGATTGAACCTGAACTTGATCAACCAAAGACTGTTGTTTTTGATACCTAGGTCATTGACAACAAAATAATTCCTTCAAAGACTGGTGTCTTCAAGCGTATTAAGATGAATTCGAAGACAAAGAGACGATCATTGGTTACAAAGATGGTTCTTAAACCACAGGTTTCTCACCAAGGCGTAATTTTTCGAGAAGTTCTAGCTCCTGTGTCTCCTTCAACAAAGAAGAAAATGGCTGCTGACATGGCCAAACATATTTCTAAGAAGAAGAAGAGAAAATTGATCATTTCTTCTGATTCCACTGCTGATGACACAGAAGTTATTCCTGAAACTCCTGAAGCAATTCTTTCTACCATTGATACTTCAGTGACTCAACCACCCGAAGTTTCGATTCCCAAGACAGTTTCTGTGGAGGCACAAACTTCAGACATCACTGTAAACATATCTAATATGGATACAAATGTTATTATGGGTGAGAACAATTCGAAGGTTGCAGATCAAGGTATTTCTTTATCTCCACAGATTACTCCCATTGTTCCAATCACATCTACAACTGATTCACCCACCTTCCAACATGTCATCAATACCCCTTTCACTTCAATCTTTTCATCTCAATCTAGTGATCTACCAAAACCAAATTCACCCATTGATGAAACCATGCAATTGGAGACTGACACTGATAATGAAGGTTTTGGAGGAACCTTTGAAGATTTGAAGTTTGATGCAAAAGAAGAAGATTTTCCTGATCATATGTTAATGGCCATGAAGCAATTTAAAATTTTAAATTCAAAGTTAAATTCTATTCTTCAATCTCAAGCAGATATTGGGGGGGGGGGGGGGTTCTTCTGTTTCAAGTGTAGAGGTTGATTCTCTACTGAAGGTCTTCAAATCCAAGTTCACAAACAAAGTTTCTGGCATGATTAGGGATTCTAAAGGAAGGCTTTTGGAGAAGGTTGATTCTATTGATCATACGAATGATCTTCGTATGACTTCTCAACGTCATGATTTCTTGTATGAAGTAAAAGATTTGAAACACATTACCAAGGAACGAAATGTGTTATTTTGTCAAGAAGTAAAGAAAGTTTGAGAAGATGTCAATTTACAAATACGCGAACTTCGTGAAGATATGCAGAAGGAAGTTCAAGCTGTCCAACAAGATTATGCTTCTGTGAATCAAAAGATTGACATTATTTGTGATGCAGTTACCAGATTTGTCAAACTCTTTGAAAATCTGAGTCCTAAACTTACTCTTCTTTCTGATAAAGAAGATCATCTTTTTGGTGATTTGCTTGGGTTGTTAAAGGAATTGAAGGACTTATCACTCTAGCCTGTTCCTTGTTCATTGATTACTCCAGAATTCTTGTCACAAAATTGTTTGCAATTTGAAGCAATTTTACACAAACAACTATCTCCTCTTACTCGCATATCCAGCCTTCTTCCATCTGTCTCAGATTCCCCGCTTGTTTTCACAGGGGTGCAAGGGGGATAAAATAAAATTGATTATAGGAAGGCTGAGGAACATACGAAGGTAGAGGGAAAGAAAATTTCTAGTGCAAAACCTATTGTTGTTTCAGCTGGTCCAGTTTCTTCAACTGTGGTTACAACTATTCCTTTAACCAAGCCAACACTAAAGGGAGTTGTAATTGCAAATGTAGGTGGGAGTGTGTCAAAACTGAAGACTGTGGTGACTGAGACAACTTCAAAATATAGAGGAAAAGGTATATTGATTGATAAGTCGAAAGAAGAAAAGAAAGCTGAGATTGAGGCTGAAGTAGAAAAAATGGGACATTTAAAAAGTATCATGAGTCTTCGTGCTCAAGATCCTTCAAATTTAGATAAAGGAGATCCTTCGAAGCAATACAACTATGAAACAATTGAGGCTAGAGTTATGTTTGATCACATGTACTCTTTTGAGAAGATTCCAAATAAAAGTTATGTGGTTACAAACTCTGACTCAAATCAACTGGATTTTCCAATGAATGATATGATGTTCATCATGCCTCAATTTCGAGCTGAAGTAAAGTGCAAGGATGTAGATGAAGGGAAGAAGATGAAAATTTGTTTTCATGCAGTGTTGGGTAAAGCTCCTGAAGAATTCTGGTCATTGGAGAAAATAAAGAAAGTTATCAGTATAAAAAGAGATGTGATTTTCAAAAATGTCATACAAAATCTCAGATACTCAGTGATCAGATCAGGTGGAAAAACTTGTGACTTTACTATAACAAACTTTCCATTGATGAACTTGTATGATCTTATACAAGTTGCATTATTGCTAAGGGACAAGTCATTTTCCTTTCTTCAAGATACCGAACCAGATGTATTCAAACTTGGATGTCAACACATCAAGATCTATATAGAAAATTCTTTTGAGTGTCTTGCTCAAACAGATGTTGATTTGGCAACAACAAAAGGAATAGAATTTACTGCACCAATAGCTCCTACGAAGAAACAATCAGAACTGAAGAAATTCGAAGATGGTGAAATCTGTTTAAAACCATTGGGTATTGTTTTTGCTAGGAAAGATAAGGCAGGAAGGGAAAAACATTTTTTGTTTCAAACTTGTGAAGTGGAGCGATATTCAACTTCTCAATATACGAACTTAATAGTTTGTATGAATCATTGTAAAAAGAATAACAAAGGAGACAAGAAGGAGATTAAGAAGGTCATATCATGGTATAATGAGATAAGAAGAGTTATGATGTATTCAATCCAATTGTTGACCAACTGAAGACTTCGACTTTAATCACAAAGGGGGAGATTGTAAGGGTAAACATGTTGTAATTAATCGAAGGGCTTAGGTCATCATACAAAGGGCTTCATGTATTCGTATGCCATGTAATGTATTTTTCTAAGGCATTATATTTGAAGCTTAATGTTTAGTCTTTAGAATATTTTTTGTACGCTTTCCTCTCCTATAAATGGGAGTGTTTTATAGAGTTTTAGGGAAAGAGTCTTTTAAAGAATATTCACTTGTACTCTGTAAAACTTGAGAAATGTAATAGAGCTGAATCAGAAATTATATTTACATCGGTGTTCTTATTTCATTTACAGTTTTGATCCTTTAAAACTTTGATTGACTTCATACTCGGTTCTTTAATTCTACTGTAACGACCCAATTTTCACATCAAAATTTTTTTGTTTAAAAACGTTACTTTAGAAAATATTAATAACTAAAACATCATTCGATCATCCATAATATAAACTGAACCATGTTTGAAAACCAAAACATACAACTAATCAGAATATCAGAGTATCAATCCCAGAAAAGCTCGTAAATACGGAAACCGAAGAGTGTGTGTGTGTGACATGCTGCTACCGCACCGGCTCCTTTCCCCTAGCTGAGGAGGTACCTGAAACAAAAATGAAACCGTAAGCACAAAGCTTAGTGAGCTCCCCCATTATACCCCATACCATGCAAGCATTTACAAACAACATGCAATTAGGAGATACGGGCCACGCCCACACTCGTGAAGATACGGGCCCCGCCCACACTTCGCTTTCTGAGAGATACGGACCCCGCCCACACTCGTGAAGATACGGGCCCCGCCCACACTTCGCTATCTGGGAGATACGGGCCTAGCCCACACTCCATTCTCGGAGAGATACGAGCCTCGCCCACACTCAAACGCCAACTCATATCATACAAGTATCGCACAAATAACAAGTGTAAACAACTCTATCATACTGGCATATATCATAATCAACTCAACTAAGAGATACGGGCTCGGCCCACACTCTAATACTAACGTCTCGTCTATACGGGCCGACCTTGGTGCCTTAGACCCGTTACTACTGGAAGGAAACTCACCTCGAAATAGCTGCTGGTCTGTGTGGGAATTGATCACCTACTACTGCTGCTGCTGTTGCTCCGGAAACTCCCCGGCTGTAATTCCCACAATATACTTAATCATACACTGCTAATTGTCCTTTGGGTAAATAGACCATTTTTCCCCTGGTCTAGCCCTAAGTCAATTCGAAGTCAACTTTTAGTTGACCCGACTCGCCGAGTGGATCTCCACTCGCCGAGTCCCTGTCCAGACAATTGTCCTGTGTCCCTGATTCTACTCGTCGAGTTGGGCTATGAATCGACGAGTTCATCTTCTAAACTGACATTCAACTCCTTCACCCTACTCGCCGAGTTGTATGAACAACTCGTCGAGTTCATCTTCATCCGAAGAACACATATGCTAAGACTCGCCGAGTTGTATGAACAACTCGCCGAGTCTGTTCTTGATCTATGAAGATTGCCTTGGACTTGCCGAGTCAGGGCATTGACTCGCCGAGTCCTAACATGGGTGAGTTCAGCTCCCAACTCACCGAGTGACCCCCTGTGACTCACGGCTCAACTCGACACATCATGAAGGGACCAAATCGGTGACTCGCGACCAGACTCGCCGAGTCACCTATACGACTCGCCGAGTCGCCGCCATGCATCCACCAAATACACTGATTTGCTCGATTTCAGTCCATGCCATTCATAGATCTAGACTTCTAGGACACAAATCACACGTAAAGTTTCCAACTTTACATGTGGATATTCACCAATATGGATTTTAGGGCTCAAAATGCCTTAAAAGGGTAGATCTAGGGCTAACAAGCAACATGGGGCCATAAAGCTAACAGATCTGAGCTCCTGGAGCTCAATCTTGCCTAGATCCAGAGGCCAAACATCTTAATACGACATATAAGGCACATACGAGCTTGGGGACTTGACCAAGAAAGACCCAAATGATGTTTTAAGTATAGAATCATGGGGAAAACGGGTTATACCTCAAAGGAACTGCTGGAAGAACACAATAGTTGCTTGGTTGGCTTTCCTTCTTCTGGATCTACATCTTTCCTCCTTCAAAACCTTCAAAAACACCCACAAAAGTCTCAAACTCTCAAGGAATGGCTTAGGACGAGGTATACAGGGCTCTAAGGGTGAATGGGGGCTGGCTTGGGGCAGTTAAGTCGTTTAAATAGGGTGCAAACCCCTGAAACTTAGGGTTTCATCCAACAACGGCGACTCGCCGAGTCTAGGATATGGACTCGCCGAGTCGCCAACTTAAAACGTGACCTGGATCGCGTCTCTACTCGGCGAGTCGGACCTATGACTCGCCGAGTCCAAGGCTAAAATGGGAAATGTTCGAATAAGATTTACATACCAGAAACCAGGTGCTACATCTACAATTGGTATCACATTGTTGTGGTGTTGATTAAGATGGCATGTGCGGAATATGAAAGATCTAGTGAATCAACATGTAAAATCAAGAACACAAGAAGTAAATAATTCTTTTAATCTCTCATTAGTTTCATAGAAAGAGTACAAATGGGCCTTGCAATTATTCTCTCTCTAAACTAATGCTCTCATAAGTGTTCCTTACATAATGGGAGTCACTCACTTCCTATTTATAGGAAAGACTCACTTCCTATGCTCTCAAGAGTGACTTTGCACCCTAACATTCTCCCCCTCAAAGTTAGGATTGGATGTCCGGCTTCAATCTCCAACGAGCTAGCGCGATCAAGACCAAACTCCCCCATCGAAGTAACACCGGTCTTCAAATCCACAAATGAATATTCGACAAACCCGAGAAGCTTCGAATACCCATTATTCTCCCCCTTTTTATAATAAAAAAAATGATTATAAAACCCATTAAGGGTGAGAAGCGCCCAAGGAATAGTCTTGATGATACTCCCCCTTGATGTTTACCAAAAATGAATCACCAAAAATCTTGAACGGAAAAAACAATCACTAAAAAGCCACAAAAAATTTCCAATTTGTGAAAATTTTTGACTTTTCGGGTGAAAGTTGCAAGATTTTCCAAAATCCGGGTAGAAATTGTCACTTTATGAAACTTCCAGGGACCCGTTGCGCCCAAAACAACCAAATATGCAAAACTCTCCCCCTTTTATAATGGTGGGTAGTAAGCATCAATTTGCACAAACTGTAGGGGCCTGAAATAAATTTTCTTCAAATTTCAGCAAAAGACAGTCCTTTTTTTGAATTTGGGTATGAAATGCCAAACATTCGAAGCCTTAGGGACTATTTTCGAAAATTCTACCACTGTGCACCAAACATTCGAAATTTCAGAAAATTTTCGAATCTGGGTGAAAAGTGTCAAACATTCGAAACTTTAATTAATTGAGGAGTTTGCCAAACATTCGAAATTGCAGGGGCTGAATTCGAAAATTCTACTTTTTGATCAAAATATTCGAATACTTGATCAAACATTCGAAGACTTTTTCCAATTGACAACAATTTGAGGGACTACAGTCAAAGATTTTGGTTTTGCTTCCCAACATACGAACTTTTGCAACCCAACATACGAAATTTTCAGGTGACAAACATGCGAATTTTCAAGGACCATTTTCGAAAATATGTCTTTCTTTTTCATCAATTCACACGAAATCATAATCCAGACACACCAAAATTTTCTTCCTTCGTTTGCTTCGTGCAAAACTGCCTCCAAACACACGCAAATTTTGCAACCAAACATACGAAGATTTTTCTTCTCTCTCCTCTTCTCCTCTTCTTATGAAAATCATCTTCCCAAATTTTTTCCCAAACACATGAATTCGAAGCCTACGAAGACCTCTTAATGTAAAGTAACCTCTGAATATCTTTGAATCGGATTTGTTCACTTCGTTCATTCAACCCAGTTCATACAGTTCTTCCAAAATCATCGACTGTAAAGTTTCGTTCAATTTTCTCAACCCAATTCTTCAGGCTTCGTCCAATCAACAAACAAAAACCTTTGAAATCAAATTCCCGATCCTTCATTCGCTTTCTCATCACCATGAATCGTCATCCACCCCAAATAAATTCCAAAATCTATTGTAAATCAAAACATCAAACATTCAATAAATTCAAACAATCCCAAAATCAAATTTTCACACATCGATTCCAAATATCAATTCTTCGATTATCGATCCTTAACATCACAGAATTCGATTCCAAACAAAAACTTTCAATTTTCAGATCTTTCTTTATCGTCATTCACAAACCCTTTGTACATCAACAATCATTCAGTTTGTTCATCAATATTTCACTAAATCATTCCATCACCCATATCGATTGTTAACCATGTGTTCATTAACAATCGAAATCATCTTCCCAAATCTTCTCCTTCAAACACCGACTCAATCTTCAATTAACGATTCCAACACATCGATTACTGATAATCATCCAAATCCATCCAAACCATCGACAATCAAAATCGAAATATCAAATCAAGTTCGATTCCCAAATCAATTTCCAAACCGATCCATTGAAATCCACATTTTTGGACAAACTCAAGGACCATTCAAAATCAAGTAACCATCAATACGATTTTGAATCCAAGAATCAGTAACACATTCTATTTCCGATTCTCAAATCCAAAACAAATCGAAAACCGAAAACAATTTCAAAGATAAACGGTTCATTCAAAACCAAACATAAACATGAGTCAATTTTGACTTGTGTGTTTGACTCTAATGAAGACACATTTATCGTTTAATCTGGAAGTATTCATGAACCACCAAATAAATTTGGAGATATTCACGAATCGAGTCAAAAATATGAATCAAGAATTTAATCGACTAACAAGAATATTGAATAGAAAATGATTCAATCGACAGTCTTAAGAACCATATGAAGTAAATTCGCCAAACACGATGTGATATACAAACAGATGGAAGTATTGGGATTATCAAATTGTAATATAGTATTGGGCTAAAAAAAAATACCGTGAACAGTACCGAATCAATGTAGACTAAAGATGTTTGGATCAAAGTTTTGGATCAGACTCTACAACAAATGAATCATGAATGGTAACAAGATTTGAAATATTTTGGGCTCATAATGGACTCCTGAACAGTAACAATTATCGTTTTGATTTTGAGAAAATGAATTTAATTTTGAAGATTGATAAAAAAATTAATTGGATCTTCAGAGGGGTTTGAAACGAATTCGATCCAATTGAGTCAAAATGATCAAAATTTAAGAACACAATGCACGAATCGAAATCATGGACGTTTTGGAATCCATTTGAGACTGAGATACCTTTTTGACGATTTGAGTTCCGTTTTCGACAAACGAATAAAATTTGGAAGATCTTGGTTCTTTTGTCGGAATGAGAAAATATCCAAATCGAACATTGTACCACCCACCATGCGATATGTACAACTCGTTCTTCGTTTTCTTCGTGTTCTTCAACAATCTAAGAGCATCTTCAAAAGAACCACCAACACATTTGGGTTTTGACTTCAAATTCATTGCAACCTTTGGATATTGTTGCTTTGGAACCCAAATTTGTTTAACGGATTTCGGCTTCACAACGTTTAACGATTTTTGTGAGTAAACCCGCTTGTTTTTGCGATTGATCTTCTTCTTCTTTTTCTTTCTCATATTTTTGCATCTTGTATACTTGACTCCATGAACAAACCCACTTTCCACAACATGAATATTTTGAGTTTGAATCAAATCTTTTGGAGTTTGATATTTGTGAATTTCTTGAATCACCGGCTTCTGATAAGGAATCATTCCTTCAAACGAATCACAAGAACACAAAATATCATCGGTTTGAACTCCAATCGAGCAAAAAAACTTTTTCATCATGAGAATCAACTTGAACTCCTTTTTCTTGAACATCACGAACATCACATTGAACTCCATTGTCAAGAGCTTCAACAAACTTAAGAGCACGAAGATCATTCGGGTTTTCAATTAGAGAAATGTGTTTCTTAAAAAATATCTTTCTTCTCCTTCCTTTTGATTTCTACTACGAACTAATATGGACAAGGCAATTTTATTCAACCATGCAATCATACAAAGTGGTTGAAATATGTGACAACCCGGAATTTTCATTGGTTCAAACTTTAAAGTCAAGCACTTAAATTAAAATTCAATTACATTTCTAATAATTGTTAGCCAACTTAAAGTTCGTTTGAGTGTTTTTAGTATTTATTCTTCAAACAAACGTATGAAAGGAAGTACCATCTCGCATCTTGGAGTTGAAAAACCGCACATACCACCTTAATAAGGAGTTCACTACCAAACTTTTAGAGTTTGGGCCGTAAACTCCCTAGTGGCCGTGAACTCACGCCTTAGGCATGAGTTTACTCCCCAAACTCTTCACTTTTCACTTCCATTTTCAAGAACACCTACTATTCTCTCTCAACTATCTTCCCATCTTTCACCCGATCTCCAGAAAATGTAAGTGTTTCTCGACTTAAATTGTTGTTATAACCTAATACCTAGTGTTTATACATCATTTCATCCATTCAATTTTGCGTTTTACTTAGATCTTCAAAACACCAAGAACACCAAGAAGATACACTAGCATACTAGTGTTCTTGGACCTTAAACACCAAATCATGCTTCTATCTTGTAAGTACACTTTCCCTAAATTCTTGGGTGCTTAACATGAACTTGATAACACTTGAAAATCATCAAATAACACAAGAACAAAGGAGTTTATGTCCAAGGATGTTCTTGGGCCGTAAACCCCCTTTTAAGTGGTAAAATGGACATTAGTCCCTTCCTAATCCTTGGATGCCAACCTTGAACCTTCCTAGAAGTGTTTAAGACCTTAAACATTAATCAAAACATGTCCCTAAGAGATTTTACAGCCGTAAACACATGAGAATATGGTCATTTGGCCGTAAACTCCACAAGGTGGTCTTATTATTACCCCTAAAGCTTTCCTAAGGCTTGGACTTGATCATCTGATGCCCAAACATGACTTGTAAGACCTCAAAACACAATTTGGCACTTATTACAATGAGTTGATGGCCCTAAACGCATGGGGAAATGGTCATGGGCCGTAAACTCCATAAAGGGGTGGTTCATGGGCCATAAACTCCAATAACATGTCATACAACCCTTAGGTGCAACCCTTTGGTACCTATAGCACTTGAATCAAAGTGTTTCCATGACCTAGGGTATCTTAACTTGATTAATTAGTTATTAATTAACTAATTAGATTACATATGTGTTTATTATGTGATATCTACGACCATTGTGTGTGTTCAAGTCCGACACCTAGTGCCTTGTCCGACACTTCCGAACAAACCACTCACTACACGTGAGTTCATACCCCTTAGTTAACCTTTTAAATGTTTTTAAATGTTTATAAATGCTTTATGGGGGGATACAAGTTGAATCATGTTTAGGTATTATATCAATCCCAAGTGATTTATAACTAGCCTGCAAATGGATTTACTATACGTTAACTGTTTTACCAAACAGATTTCTTCAAATGACTTTCTTAAACGTTTTTATATGTTTAAAACTCTTTATTAAATTGTCTTACATACTGTATGTTTGCTTTTAAACTCTTTTACAACTGAGTTTCAAACAAAGGTCTTCCTTATACTTAAACCGTCTTATCAAACAAAATACTTTCAAATCGTTTTACAAAATGACATCAATGTTGGATAAGGTGTCTAAGTCCATAACTTATTTGGTATATACTTGACCCGACCGGCATGGTCCATTTGGGTTGCATCTCATCCAAACTATTATGGATAATTTTATGAGAGTTATACACATATGTTTATTAATATATTATGAGTTATAATATATTAATATGAAGTTACGTTATTTAATTAGTTTTAGTCTTAAATTAGTTATGAATTAATTTAGAGATTAAAAAGAAGACTAATTAAATTATGGGCTATTTGTTTTATATAGTGTGGGATAATACTCATTTGTTAATGGGCTAGGCTTATGTGGAAGTCCATGGATGATCCATGGAGCTTTTAACCCATGGATCCTTGGAAAGGAAAAGACATGGGTTATTAGGGTTTCACCCTAACCATGCACACTATATAAGCATGATTATGGAGCATGAAATGGAGCCTAAGAGGAAACTAGTGAACTAGTGTCTGTGTGCTTGTGTGTGGCTGATTTTATACAAGGGTGTATACTCTCTCAAAGTTTTCCAAGAGTTTGTGGTGTTTGTGATTCCATTTGAGGCATTCACACTATTGGTGCTTGGCCCTCAAACTCCTTAGAACCAAACTCAACAAAAGGTATGTAATCTCTTCTAACTCTTTTATGTTGAAATGTTCCCCATGCAATGTTAGATAGGTTATAAACCTTGGAAAATTATTATTTTGCATGTATTTAGACAAACATAGATCCAAGGTTTATTAGGGTTGCATGTACACTTAGGAAGTGTTAGATTGCTCAAAACCCAATAGTGGTATCAGAGCCTAGGCTTGCTTGTTTGATACTTGATGCAAAATAGTGAAAAAAGTGAAAATCGTTGCTGTCTGCATGGTGGACTCGCCGAGTCCATTAGGGGGACTCGACGAGTCCAAGGCAAACTTCAACCTACTCGACGAGTCAGTTCATGCACTCGACGAGTAGGATCGAAAGAGTGCAGATTCTCGACTTTTGCTGCTGGAAATGGACTAGAAACATTACCCTAAATTTTTTTGGTGTTATAAAACTTATTTTAGTTGGTGTAATAGTTGTTCTAATCCATTTACAATAGCATATATCAAAATTCCATGATTTTATGTGTTCATATAATTCTTGAATTTTTAATGATCATGTTCATGTTCTTATGAATTTAGAAAATAATAGGAATTATTTGCTGAATTGTTTAGGGTTAATTCTTTATCATTTATGTGTTTTAATGGAGTCCATAATTTGTCCTTAAGTTATGGATTACCAAAGGTCACTTTTATTTAACACACACTTAAAACACATAAGTTACATGAAAATGAAGAGTCTTCATTTTTATGAACCTTTAATTCATAAGTTATGAAATGAAGAGTTTTGCAAAGTTACAAGACTTGCCCTCAAGTTTTGGAATTTGTAAAGTTTCATAGACTTTAATAAACTTTAATTCCAACCCTTAGAGTTTTAATAGTTAAAATTCAACCGTTATACTATTTATAACATTAATGGTGAATTATTATATATATGTATAAGAATAAGTCGTTTTACCGTTAGTAGGCCTCATTCACGAAGCCGGTCTATAAGGTGGGTATAAGGTTGTTGCCTATAAAATGGCGACTTAATGGGTGTATACTCTCACCCACCGCTTGCTTGATCGGTGGAGGGTCGTTAGCCGAACGGGTAGAACAATGACTTTAAATCCTCATTAAAAGTATAATGAATATTATAAAATAACTAAACTCTTTTAGTTCCCAATCTTAGTTATTTAAGGAAAAATGTGAACATGGTGCTAGTCCATGGAATTCACACTTTGTACCTTACCAAGTTGTTGGTGGAGCGTGTGTTGTTAACCGGCACACTAACTAGGACTAGTAAGGATCACGAAGGGTGACTTAATGTTTGTCATAGATCAATGGAGCGTGTGTGGTTAACCGGCACATTAATTAGGTGATAATATTAAGAGTACCAAGTGAATTAGCATGGTTATTCACACCTTGTTTTGTGATCCTCGGCATCCCAGTCACAAAACTTGAAGGGCACAATCGAGATTGAAACATGCCATTGAAAAGTTCAATGAATCTCAAAAGAATCTAGGAATTTCAAATCCAATTAAACCTAATAAATCATTTCGTTTTCATGGTGGAAATTGGTGAATCGTCATTCACCTACCTTTCAAATATATTATTACTTAGATTACGGCTTCCCTCTTCTAAGTGTAATATATTGTGATTGGATCCTAACCTTAATATTACATTTGGGTGTCTTATTAAGGATCATATATATCTAATCTAAACTTACTCTCTTTCAGATGTCTTCCAACACTAATGCTTCAGGCTCTAACCCAACTGGTTCTTTCTCTCTCATGAATCGTTGGGGGAGGGTCATCTATGATGGTTCCAACTTCATGGATTGGATTAGGAACATCAGGATGGTTACTCGTTATGAGGACAAAGAATATGTCCTCGATAAGGAGTTAAAAGAACTTGATGAGTCTACTGCTACTCCTGAGGAGATCGCTGAATTCAGGACTCATGAGAGAGATGCTACTAAGGTGGCATGTATCATGATGGCCACGATGACAGCCGAGCTCCAAAAGTCGTATGAAGATTTCTACCCTTTTGAGATGCACCAAGACCTGATGGAAAGGTACCATCAGAGTGCTCGTCAGGAGCGGTATGAAATAATCTCCTCCATAATAACTACCCGCATGAAGGACGGTGAATCCATCACGGGCCACATGCAAAAGATGCAAAGCTATGTGGATCGTTTGCTGAAGCTGAATGTTAACATCCCTGAGGAGTTGGCAATTGACATCATTTTTCACTCCTTGCCTTCTTGTTATGATCATTTTCGAATGACATATCATATGAACAAGGAGGAAGTTACCCTCAGCAAGCTTCAAGGACTCTTGAAGACCGCGGAATCCGATCTTAAGGGTAAAGCGGTGGTTACCTCTACTACTCCTACTCCAACATCTACCCCTGTTTTAGCTATTAGGCAAGGCAAAGGGAAGAAGAGGAAGCACCCTTCGAAGGGTACCAAGGGAAAGTCTCTTGAAGGCTCCTCATCAAAGGCCAAGAATGGTTCTGCCACTCCTTCTGCCATTCCCAATGATGCTGAATGCTTTTATTACCATGAAAAGGCACACTGGAAGCGAAACTGCCCTAAGTACTTGCAGGATCTAAAGGATGGGAAAGTGAAACCCACCCATGCAGGTATTTACACCATATTGTCTAATTACTCAACATATTCTAACTCTTGGGTGCTTGATACTGGATGTGGTATTCACATATGTTATGATTTGCAGGGCCTAAGAAGAAGTGAGGATGTGGAGCACGGGAAGATAAACTTAATCATGGGGAATAGGAAGGCTTCACCTGTTTCCAAGATTGGAGTTTATACTTTGTTGCTTAATAATGGGTTAAAATTAGATTTGAATAAATGTGTGTACTCGTCTGAAATGGCGAGGAATATTATTTCTTTTCATGCTTTGTACAAACAAGGTTTTACCTTTTCATTTGATAATGAATGTGGTGGTATTAATGCTTTCTTTAAAAATGTGTTTTATCTTAAAGCATTACCTTGTGATGGTGTGTATGAAACTGTGTCGATTGTAGACAACTTAGGAAATAATGTGTTGTATATTGACTCTTCTACTAGCCTAGATAAAGCATCATTGTGGCATTGTCGTCTTGGACATGTAAACAAGAAACGCATAGGCCAACTCCAAAAGAGTGGAGTCTTGGAATCATTTGACCTTAAATCGGATGATAGTTGTGAATCTTGTCTACTTGGAAAGATAACAAAATCACCCTTCACTGGAACTTGTGAGAGGGGTGAAGGTTTGTTGGACCTAATACATACTGATGTATGTGGACCATTCAAAACCGCCACAAGGGATGCTAATCGGTATTATGTGACTTTTATTGATGATTTTAGTAGATATGGGTATGTCTACTTAATCAAACATAAGTCAGAAATCTTTGAAAGGTTTAAGGAATTCAAACAGGAAGTAGAAAATCAATTGGGCAGGAACATTAAGATGCTTCGATCCGATCGAGGTGGTGAGTATCTTAGCACCGAGTTCCTTGACTATCTTAAGGAGTGTGGGATTGTCTCACAATTGACTCCTCCCAGGACGCCACAGCTGAATGGTGTAGCTGAGAGGCGTAATCGAACTTTGTTGGACATGGTTCGCTCTATGATGAGCCGAGTTTCATTACCAATCTCTTTTTGGGGGTATGCCTTATAGACTGCCGCCCATATCCTTAATCTAGTCCCTACAAAGAAGGTTATCAAAACACCTCATGAGATGTGGACTGGGAAGGTTCCCAATTTGGACCCCATCAAAATTTGGGGTTGCGAAGCTTTCGTGAGGCGTGAAACTCATGATAAGCTTGAACCCCGAAGTGAAAGGTGTATTTTCATCGGCTACCCACAGAAATCCTTTGGTTACCTCTTCTACAGACCCAGTGAGAATGTGGTCTTTGTAGCACGAAGAGGGATCTTTCGCGAGAAAGAATTTATAAGCCAAGGAGACAGTGGGAGGCAGATTGATCTTGAAGAAATTCAAGAATCAATTGGTGAACGAACCTCAGACACTAGCAATCAACCTGAGGAGGAAACTCTTGTTGATCCAGCTGACGAGTCCGTACCTCCAAGGCGTTCCACACGGGTTAGGAACACACCTTCGTTTTATTGTGGCTTCCATATTACTACGGAAGGTGATATGTTTATTAGTGATAGTACACTGGTAAATTTGGATGAACCCAGCAATGTTAAGGAAGCCATGGCAGGCCCGGAGTCTGCTAAATGGAAGGAGGCTATGGACAACGAGATACAGTCCATGTATGACAATCAAGTTTGGAACTTGGTTGACCATGTACCAGGACGTAAAACAGTCGGGTGCAAATGGATCTTCAAGAAAAAGACAGAAATGGAAGGAAAAGTGCATACTTATAAGGCTCAACTGGTTGCGAAGGGTTTTACTGAAACTCAAGGTATTGATTATGATGAAACCTTCTCGCCGGTAGCAAAGATTAAGTCTATTAGGATTATGTTAGCCATTGCAGCATTTCATGATTATGAAATATGGCAAATGGATGTCAAAACCGCTTTCCTTAATGGAAAGTTGGCTGAGGATGTGTACATGAATCAGCCAGAGGGTTTTGTCAGTGCAGAGTACCCTAATAGAGTATGCAAGCTTAAGAAATCCATTTATGGATTAAAACAAGCATCTCGTAGCTGGAATCTTTGTTTTGATGAGAAGGTAAAAGAGTTTGGCTTCTCGAGAAGCGAAGATGAGTCTTGCGTGTATGTCAGAGCTAGTGGGAGTATAGTTAGCTTCTTGGTACTGTATGTGGATGACATACTACTCATAGGAAATGACATCCCAACCTTGCAGGAGGTTAAGTCCTGGCTTGGGAAGTGATTTGCTATGAAGGACCTAGGGGAGGCTACCTATATCCTAGGGATAAGGATATTAAGAGAAAGGAGTAGAAGACTAATTGGACTTAGTCAGAGTATCTACTTGGATAAGGTGTTGAAAAGGTTCAACATGGAGAATTCCAAGAAAGGAGATTTACTGATCCAAAGCAATACCAAACTGAGTAAGACTCAGAGTCCGAGTACAGAGGCAGAGATAGCTGAGATGAGCCAATTACCGTATGCTTCCGTAGTTGGCTCGATCATGTATGCTATGACTTGTACCCGTCCTGATGTGGCATTTGCTTTGAGCATGGTCAGTAGGTATCAGGGGAATCCTGGCAAGGCTCATTGGACCGCGGTAAAGAACATTCTCAAGTACCTACGGAGGACTAAGGATTGGATCCTTATCCTTGGTGGCAGTGATGACTTGAAAATATTAGGGTATAGTGATGCTGGTTTTCAGACTGATAGGGATAATTTCCGCTCTCAGTCGGGATGGATCTTTACCTTAAATGGAGGGGCAATTTCTTGGAAGAGTTCCAAACAGGAGACGGTGGCTGATTCGACTTGTGAATCAGAGTATATAGCAGCGAGTGAAGCAGCAAAGGACGCGAGATGGCTAAAGAACTTCATCGGAGACCTTGGAGTTGTACCAGCTATTAAGGAACCTATAGAGATTTTCTATGACAACAATGGTGCGGTTATCTTAGCCAAGGAACCAAGAGATCATGGAAGATCCAGACACATTGATAGAAAATATCACTTCATAAGACACAAGATTGAAGAAGGACTCCTTGTGACAAGGAGGATATCGTCGGATGAGAATCCTGCAGATCCCCTTACGAAGGGACTGACAAGGCTTAAGCATTTTTAGCATGCAAGACGCATCGGGCTGAGGGACGATATCAGTTTTACAGATTAGATAGTTTTCCTGAAACTTGTAAAATGTAATCGACGTTTGATGATGAATAAAATCTGTGATTTATTTATGAGTAAAGTGTTACTATCATTGTCAATTATTTACTATTGTTTCAGTTTTGCATGTTTTGACTTCCAGAATAATTAATTTATTCAAACCTCCACAATCGATCATACGTCGGAAGTAGGTATGAATCAAGATTGTCATGAATTGGGTTTGTAGATGCCTTAAAGGTGTTTAGACATGGAAATGGTTGCTGCAACATTCATGAGTACTCATAAGTTATCAGTATTGGTATAAACCCACGCTCACTTGTATCACTTCATGGAATTTATCTCGAGTGATCGTGAGACGATAACATCATATAAATCTTTAAACCTAGAGATATGAGTTGTTACCTATGAGTTGGTTGTGCATTGATTGCACGTAAACACATCAGTAACTTGATGTTATAAAACGTGCCTTTGTGTACAATTCAATAAGTAGTAGAACAAGCATATCAGTCGAAGTTTATCTGTTCCTTCTAGAAATCGAAGCGATATCTGGGCCCCTCGATGATTTTGTGTTGACCCATGTACCAGGCCTGGTCACAACTAAACCGATGTGTTCAGTGAAGTTCTTCGTCAAACAAATCGGAAAATCGAGAAACAACTGCTAGACAATAAGCAAGACATAGTTCCATGTGTTTGTCCAGCTGATATCATGAGAACAGAGGATTATGTGATCACTTATCTAAAATGGCGCTTCATAGTTCGACAGAGTCTTCATTGTTCGAGGGAGTTTTCGAGAGCTACGATTGCTGGTTGGTTCCTGAAGTTATAGGCAAATATAGTTATTAGACTTATCCAAGTGGGAGTCTGTTGGATAAGGTGTCTAAGTCGATAACTTATTTGCTATATACTTGACTCGACCGACATGGTCCATTTAGGTTGCATCTCATCCAAACTATTATGGATAATTTTATGAGAGTTATACACATATGTTTATTAATATATTATGAGTTATAATATATTAATATGAAGTTACGTTATTTAATTAGTTTTAGTCTTAAATTAGTTATGAATTAATTTAGAGATTAAAAAGAAGACTAATTAAATTATGGGCTATTTGTTTTATATAATGTGGGCTAATACTCATTTGTTAATGGGCTAGGCTTATGTGGAAGTCCATGGATGATCCATGGAGCTTTTAACCCATGGATCCTTGGAAAGGAAAAGACATGGGTTATTGGGGTTTCACCCTAACCATGCACACTATATAAGCATGCTTATGGAGCATGAAATGGAGCCTAAGAGGAAACTAGTGAACTAGTGTGTGTGTGTGCTTGTGTGTGGCCGATTTTATACAAGGGTGTATACTCTCTCAAAGTTTTCCAAGAGTTTGTGGTGTTTGTGATTCCATTTGAGGCATTCACACTATTGGTGCTTGGCCCTCAAACTCCTTAGAACCAAACTCAACAAGAGGTATGTAATCTCTTCTAACTCTTTTATGTTGAAATGTTCCCCGTGCCATGTTAGATAGGTTATAAACCTTGGAAAATTATTATTTTGCATGTATTTAGACAAACATAGATCCAAGGTTTATTAGGGTTGCATGCACACTTATGAAGTGTTAGGTTGCTCAAAACCCAACAATCAAGTCATCACTTATTAGTATTAAACTTTGCAAAGGTTTTACAAAACTTATTTTATGCTTTTATATTGTCAAATGCATGCCCATATATGTATAGTTATATAAGTAATGTTTAAAGGACTTAGGAAGGCTAGTTCACTTTATTTCCTTTTCCTCGTTGGGATGTGGCTTTAGGGTATCGGTTAGTCTCCCAAATGTCGTCTAAATATTAGTTATATACCATGTATACATATATAGACATAAAAGTTTCCTCAGTCAGTTTAGTACCTTTGGGTAGCAAAGGCATACTTTTGGTTACACACGTACATTATTAGTAACTATTATAGGTATAGTTAGGAGATTCTACTTACCATTCCAAGTACAAGGAATCACACAAGAGTTAGTTCATTCATGAGTCTATACTAGCACATTACATGTTACATGAATACGTTTACATAGATATGCTTACATAAATACGTTTTCATGAATACGCTTACATAAATACGATTACAGTACACGATAACAGAACAGACATAACAAGGTGCTATAGCATGGAACAATTTTAGGATCTAACTATACCAATGAATCACAATGCATTGTGGTAGTTATATTGGGTATACGTGATCATAGTAATGTGGATGTTCGCGGCTTGCAATCATTGTAGGGGTCGCGTTTGGTTCCCATAATCTCTTAACAGGGAGCGTTTAGCATGGGATCTAGCTATCACATTATGCCTTAACCCTCAATTAAGGCAAAATAGTACAAAAGTAGTCACTTATTACAAATACTACAGTACTTACGACAATTACAAAAGGATATAAAACTCCAGTTAATATATTATTAATACCTTTATTATGTGGCATATTCACATGATCGTTGAGGTAGATTAGAATAATAATAATAATCGTACAGTCGGGTCCTGGTAGAAGGCTACTTTCAAAACAGTCGGGTCTTGGTAGAAGGCTACTTTCAAAAACATTCGGGTCTTGGTAGAAGGCTACTTTGAAAATAGTCGGGTCTTGGTAGAAGGCTACTTTCAAAACAGTCGGGTCTTGGTAGAAGGCTACTTTTAAAACAGGCGGGTCTTGATAGAAGGCTACTTTCAAAACAGTCGGGTCTTGATAGAAGGCTACTTTCAAAACAGTCAGGTCTTGGTAGAAGGCTACTTTCAAAACAGTTAAGTCATGGTAGAAGACTACTTTATGTACTAGTAGAAAACATAGGGATTTTCTAGGGTTTTCAAACGTTATTCGACTCCTTACAAACATTTTCTTACTTATACAAACTTTTCTCCAAATGTTTACAAGTCTTTACTTCATAGTTTTACAAATCAAAGACAAATTAATACTTATGAATTCACAAGCTTTTTAGATGATACTCACTTTCAAAATAACTTGTATTCTCAGGTCACAAATCGATAGGTACGACGACCAGGTTTGGTGAAGACGGAGCAGTTAAGACTCCTCTTTTATTTTGATTATTCATTATGTTGTCTTATACTATGAAAGAACACACTTGCAATTAAAATTATACTCTTAATGCAATGGATGATGTTGTTGCTTGGTTACTACTTTACATTGTTGTGATACATTACATGACGTCCTACGCCCCAGAACGTTTCCGCCGTTCTTGGTTTTGGGGTGTGACAAATTGGTATCAGAGCATAGTTTATAGTGAATTAAGTATATCAACCCATAAAAGATATACTAACTATAAATACAAAGGGATTAAAAATACTATGACCAAGATTTTATACTTTTAAATAATAAAATAATTAACAAAGTATACCTTCTGCATTCATACTAAAATCTGTGTCACAATGACAAGAATAAAAGTATTACGATTATTGAATATCGCAGGTAAGCTCAGGGATGTATGGTTAGTCTTGGGAGTGGCATAGCCTGATCAACTATGTTATTCCGAGGAGTGATTAGCACATGCCCAAGAAGGGTTGTGATGTGTCAACAAGTCTAAAAACTTACCAACACTACTACAATGAGAACATTATAACCGAACCTAGGTCTAAAATACCATAGGGGTGTTTTGGGTTACTATAATCACTTACTTGAGAACTAAAAAGGATCTTCATTACTAAGTTGATAGTTGCTAAGTGGATACACTAAGGTTATATGTAACTATGATGTTATAGACTTAGAATCTGTGAAATTTTTGCTTTACCCCGGTTCCTTGTGAAATTAGAGTTAAGGTCACTTATTCGAAGGCCTATCCTATCTTGATTACATATGACTGGTATGCACTTTACAAATAGTGATGTAACTAATGAAGATTTTCTAATAATTATCTAGATAGTTTGTCTAATAATTATTTCCTTACCCCAATTCTCGCGTAGATAACATGGCTAGACTCCATCCGAACGGCAACCCGTACCTTCCGAATGAAGGCAATGCTGAATGGTTTGGAGAAGAACCCGAGAATGATCATCCAATCCCTTTGAATGATCACCATGCTGAAGAAATTTCAGATGATGATAAATCCGAACCCGAGGTTGAGAACCTACCCCAGGCAGCTCCCTTTCCAAATCCTAACCCTCGTCCTACTTTTCATGGCCCGACACCTCCTTGGGTAGAATGCTTGGAAACATGGAGCCAAGGACAGGATCAAACCATTCCATTTAATGGAGACTGAAGCTTTTATGACCTGGGCAATGGGGGATCAGCAGACAGAATCTTGCCAATCTTTGTCCGCAGAGTGGCCCGAAATGAGATTCAAGGCAGGACAACCCTATATCAGATCACAGAAGTTGTCACCAATGCAAGAATGCATACCCTTTGCACCATTCTTCTGGAAGATGCTCGTCATAGATCTGAGAGAGACCATGAAACCCTGCTTCAAGCACTAGCTGAATCACGACCCGAAGTCATAGAACTCTGAGTACGCCAGAGGGTGTACGAAAGACACCTGCTTGATGTGGAACGTCAACTGGCTGAACTAAGGGTTCACTAGAGGGATGACCGTCACTAGTAGCAGATGCCTTACTTTCTTTCCCTGTTTTTTTTTTCCTATTTATGTCATATGTGGCATTTTTATAGGTCGTTTTCCTATCTATGTTCTATGTGGCATTTTTCTATGAAACTGCCTTGTACTATAGGTACTTTTAGTTAGGCCTTTATGCAGCCAAAACCTTTCTACTCTGGATATGATGTAAGACCTTCTACAAGGTCAATTTTCCCGAACTTATTACATCATGAAAATCAAAGATATTGACAGTCGACTAACTTCTGTGTTATTCTTTATTCAAATACTTTCATTGTGCTATCATGGGAGTCTATTTGAAGCCCACCCTAGTTGAGTTATTGAAATAGGGAAATTTAGCTCAGGAATCATTCCAAATTCTTTTTAAAGGGTTGGATCATGTTTTTTACCAACCGATGGTACCATGTTTTAAACGCCAAGCATCTTACGACCATTCTACAAACATATTTGCACTCTTTACTAGGACTGCGTCATAGGGATGTAGGTCAAACCTTCATGAACATACCTCCAATCCGTACTAGGACTACATCATAGGGATGTAGGTCAAACTTTCGAGAACATACTCTTACTCTTTACTTGAGTGATCATACTACATCTAGGGTCAACCCAAAATCGTTCAAAAAATCCTTATCTTTCGTGTTACAGAATCATATCGTCATCCAGAAACAGTCAACTGAACAACGAAACCCCTGTTTTTCCTATGGACACCCCTACTTTCCGAGCCGCAGTTACAGCTACCGTGATGGCTGTCGTGACAGCTGTCCTTGCAAACCGTAACACTATCAACACAAGCAATGCTGACGAAGGGGTTGAAAATCCCAATCGTAGTATCAGTCCAGGAAGCCAACAAACCTTAAAAGTCGCAGGCTCGAGAAGCCATAACTCAGAGTTCAAGAAACGGAAACGTCAAGCCCATAAGGGACGCAAGCAATATAAGGGAACGCTCCCAAAGTGTAGCAAGTATAGCTATCATCATAATGGAGTATGCTGGGTATTGCAATGTATCAATTGCAACAGACTGGGACACATTGCCCGTTTCTGTGGAACCAACACCATTAGAGCCAGCCAGGGTTGCTATTATTGTGGTGAGACTGGACACTATAAAAGAAATTGCACGAAAAGGGAGAACAATGAAAGCACCCACGTCCACATAACTCCGACTCGACACCTCGTTTCCACCACCGATGCTAGTACCACCCGATATGTCACCAATGCGGTGAGATAGGTCACTTCAAGAAGGATTGTCCAATAACAAAGAACTCAGACGTAGATGGGGAAATACTAAGGATCACTGCGGCGGGAGAGACTACCCCATACCCTCATTAAATTATCTAAGGCATTCGTTGTAACAGACTCATAAAACATGTTTTAAACTAGTGCAACTTGAGTCTTATCTTTTGCGATACCCCGTCAGTAAAGGGACCCTCGTGCTGCGTATACTTGCCTTTTTTAGTATACCTTGTTTGCAACATCATTCCTGTAGTTACTCTAAAGTACTATAACTCTGTTGAAAGTTGCACTGTTGTGTTTTGTCTGTAACGCCTTATGTTCAAATCTAGTGTCTTTACTTTCAAGGATGTCCAATATTATTATACCACTAGAGTCAATTCGATTCGCACAATACCAGTTTCGTGCGCACATCTCTTTCTTCGAAATCGTCTTTCTAGCGAAGCCGTCATTCCTGAACACCGAGGTGCTCATTCATAAAGTACCTCATGTTTCTTATCCTTTCTGAAGAAACCTCAGCAAACTTCCCCGAAGTACCACTCGTGTTATACGTTAAGTTCAATCCAAAGAACCATACGGTTGATCTATCGCTGAAGAATGTATCCATAGGGGTGGTATATAATCAAGGATCTACAGGTTTAGAATTGATGATTCCACTTTAACTTCTTTTCCTCGTTGGGATGTGAGGTTAAAGAAGAATCATTTATTCGACTACCTTTTCAATCTTAATTATATACGACTCGTATACACGAGACTGCGATTGATGAACCATGTAGGACTTCTAATATGAACTTTAGGATAAAGACTGCCCAAGATTACGAGTGCTCGCATCGTCATTCGAACGAACTTAGAACCCAATACTACTCCTGTAACCCGACCGCCCTACAGTCACACACCAACGGAGACACGAGAACCGTCCGGACAACTTAACAACTACTCAGCAAAAGAATGAGAAGACCAAGCTCCTCACCTTTGAGAACTCCACTCTTATTCTTCAAAAAGACAGACTTCAGCAGGTGCGATCATACCAGCACTAATGCACCGGATCCCATAAAACTCCGTAGTTAAGCGTGCTTGGGCGAGAGTAGTACTAGGATGGGTGACCCCTGGGAATCCAAGTGAAAGGCCAAATCCTTTTGGAGGCCTCACACTGGAAAGGCTTGATACGCTTCGGAAAGCATAAGTAAGTTAAATCCAAGATAGTTAGGACCTCCGGGATTCTTTCCCGAATCGGCCCTGTAACTCATAAACCCAACCTACACCGTGAACTCAGTAACGTACATTCTACCCTTCACGTCTCGATCTTGAAAACATACCTTTCCATCAGGAATCTTGTAATCCCACTAGACGAGATCGAGATCAACGATATCCTCGCCTTCGTGGAAGAACATGTAGAGATCATGGACCGTGAGGTCAAACAGACGAAGCAAAGTTGCATCCCGATTGTGAAGGTTCATTGGAACACCAAGCTAGGACCAAAATTCACATGGGAGCGCGAGGATCAAATGAAATTGACATATCCTCATCTATTCTCTTAGTTATCTATAACTACTTTATTTTCTTAGACTTTAATTTCGAGACGAAATTCCCTTTAACGGGGGGGGGGGGGGGGGGGATGATGTGACAACCCGAAATTTTCATTGGTTCAAACTTTAAAGTCAAGCACTTCAATTAAAATTCAATTACATTCCTAATAATTGTTAGCCAATTTAAAGTCCGTTTGATTGTTTTTAGTATTTATTCTTCAAACGAACGGATGAAAGGAAGTACCGTCTCGAGTCTTGGAGTTGCAAAACCGCACATACCACCTTAATAAGGAGTTCATGGCCAAACATTTAGAGTTTGGGCCATAAACTCCCTAGTGGCTGTGAACTCAGGCCTTAGGCATGTATTTCATCCCCAAACTCCTCACTTTTCACTTCCATTCTCAAGAACACCTTCTATTCTCTCTCAACTATCTTCCCGTCTTTCACCCGATCTCCCAAAAATGTAAGTGTTTCTCGACTTGAATTGTTGTTATAACCTAATACCTAGTGTTTATGCATCATTTCATCCATTCAATTTTGTGTTTACTTAGATCTTCAAAACACCAAGAACACACACTAGTGTTCTTAGACCTTAAACACCAAATCAACCTTCTTTCTTGTAAGTACACTTTCCCTAGCTTCTTGGGTGCTTAACATGAACTTGATAACACTTGAAAATCATCAAATAACACAAGAACAAAGAATTTTACATCCAAGGATGTTCTTGGGCCGTAAACCCCTTTTTATGTGGTAAAATGGACATTAGTCCCTTCCTAAGCTTTAGATGCCAACCTTGAACCTTCCTAGAAGTGTTTAAGACATTAAACATCAACCAAAACATGTCCCTAAGAGAGGTTACAGCCGTGAACACATGAGAATATGGTCATTTGGCCGTAAACTCCACAAGGTGGTCTTATTATGCCCCTAATGCTTGGACTTTATCATTTGATGCCCAAACATGACTTATAAGACCTCAAAACACAATTTGGCACTTAGTACCATGATTTTACGGCCCTAAACTCATGGGGAAATGGTCATGGGCCTTAAACTCCATAAAGGGGTGGTTCATGGGCCATAAACTCAATTACCATGACATATAACCCTTAGGTGTAACCCTTTGGTACCTATAGCACTTGAATAAAAGTGTTTCCATGACCTAGGGTATCTTAACTTAATTAATTAGTTATTAATTGAATAATTAGATTACATATGACTTTATTATATGATATCTAGGACCATTATGTGTGTTCAAGTCCTCACTTGACACCTAACGCCTTATCCGACAGTTCCGAACAAACCACTCACTATAGGTGAGTTCATACCCCTTAATTAACCTTTTAAATGTTTTTACATGTTTATAAATGCTTTATGGGGGGATACAAGTTGAATCATGTTTAGTTATTATATCAATCCCAAGTGATTTATAACTAGCCTGCAAATGGATTTACTATACGTTAACTGTTTTACCAAATAGATTTCTGCAAATGACTTTCTTAAACGTTTTTATATGTTTAAAACTCTTTATTAAATTGTCTTACATACTGTATGTTTCCTTTTAAACTCTTTAACAACTGAGTTTCAAACAAAGGTCTTCCTTATACTTAAACTGTCTTATCAAACAAAATACTTTCAAATCGTTTTGCAAACTGACATCAAGTCATCACTTCTTAGTATTAAACTTTGCAAAGGTTTTACAAAAGTTATTTTATGCTTTTATATTGTCAAATGCATGCCCATATATGTATAGTTATATAAGTAATGTTTAAAGGACTTAGGAAGGCTAGTTCACTTTATTTCCTTTTCCTCGTTGGGATGTGGCTTTAGGGTATCGGTTAGTCTCCCAAATGTTGTCTAAATATTAGTTATATACCATGTATACATATATAGACATAAAAGTTTCCTCAGTCAGTTTAGTACCTTTGGGTAGCAAAGGCATACTTTTGGTTACACACGTACATTATTAGTAACTATTATAGGTATAGTTAGGAGATTCTACTTACCATTCCAAGTACAAGGAATCACACAAGAGTTAGTTCATTCATGAGTCTATACTAGCACATTACATGTTACATGAATATGTTTACATAGATACGCTTACATAGATATGCTTACATAAATACGTTTACATAGATACGCTTACATAAATACGATTACAATACACGATAACAAAACAGACATAACAAGGTGCTATAGCATGGAACAATTTTATGATCTAACTATACCAATGAATCACAATGCATTGTGGTAGTTATATTGGGTATACGTGATCATAGTAATGTGGATGTTCGCGGCTTGCAATCATTGCAGGGGTCGCGTTTGGTTCCCATAATCTCTTAACAGGGAGCGTTTAGCATGGGATCTAGCTATCACATTATGGCTTAACCCTCAATTAAGGCAAAATAGTACAAAAGTAGTCACTTATTACAAATACTACAATACTTACGACAATTACAAAAGGATACAAAACTCCAGTTAATATATTATTAATACCTTTACTATGTGGCATATTCACATGATCGATGAGGTAGATTAGAATAATAATAATAGTCGTACAGTCGGGTCCTGGTAGAAGGCTACTTTCAAAACAATCGGGTCTTGGTAGAAGGCTACTTTCAAAAACATTCGGGTCTTGGTAGAAGGATACTTTCAAAACAGTTGGGTCTTGGTAGAAGGCTACTTTCAAAACAATTGGTTCTTGATAGAAGGCTACTTTCAAAACAGTCGGGTCTTGATAGATGGCTACTTTCAAAACAATCGGGTCTTGGTAGAAGGCTACTTTAAAAACCGTTAAATCTTGGTAGAAGACTACTTTTTGTACTAGTAGAAATCATAGGATTTTCTAGGGTTTTCAAACGTTATTTGACTACCTACAAACATTTTCATACTTATACAAACTTTTATTCAAATGTTTACAAGTCTTTACTTCACAATTTTACAAATCAAAGACACATTAATACCTACGAATTCACCAGCTTTTTGGCTGATAATTGGTTTCAAAATAACTTGTATTCTCAGGTCACAAATAGACAGGTACGACGACTAGGTTTTGTAAAGACGGAGCAGTCAAGACTCCTCTTTTATTTTGATTATTCATTATGTTGTCTTATGCTATGAAAGAACACACTTGTAATTAAAGTTATACTATTAATGCAATGGATGATGTTGTTGCTCGTTTACTACTTTACATTGTTGTGATACATTAATGACGTCCTCCGCCCCAGAGCGTTTCCGCCGTTCTTGGTTTTGGGGTGTGACAAAATACCAAGCTTCCTTGAGCATCCTTCAAACCACCATAAGAAACCATATTACCCCATGAAATCAATTTGCTTAACACCAACCCATAAAATTGATCTTCATTGACTTTGTATTCGATATCTTCAACGATCACAATCCAAGAATCATATGGCAAACCCACCATGATCACAAAAACTTGAAGATTTCTAGAGAGAGAAAATGATGTTGAATTGGTTTTCTAGAGAGAGAAAGTGATACAAACAAGTATTCTAGAGAGAGAAAGTCAAATTATGGATCAAATCAAGGAAAAATTCGACTTCTAGAACACAAAAACACTCTCTAAACATGGAGATCAATGAACAATAAGAATCACCAAATCAAAATAGCCATCAAGGATCAATTCTTGATCTATTCAAGAACACCCGCTCTGATTTAGTGAAAGATTTAGTAAATCAACATGTAAAATCAAGAGCACAAGAAGTAAATAATTTTTTTAAGCTCTCATTAGTTTCATAGAAAGAGTACAAATGTGTCTTGCAATTTTTCTCTCTCTAAACTAATGCTCTCATAAGTGTTCCTTACATAATGAGAGTCACTCACTTCCTATTTATAGGAAAGACTCAACTCATTTACACATACAAGAGGGTAAGCCTAAAACACTACATCCAAGAGTGACTTTGCACCCTAAAAGCTATCTTTGACCATTCATTTTGTTATAACTAATTATATAAATTTAACTATTTATCATAAATAATACAAACAACTCTACAACTTTGATGAATCTGAACATCCATTACCATTTTTATTTTGTTATAACATAAATTCAAACACCTTTTGTTTACAACATTAAACAAACATAAACAACAATTATATAAAGTTATATTTTGAAATAAATTAATTAATTATGTAAAGTACAACATATAACATACATAAACCTTGTTAATATGATAACCAACTTTGAGCTATCTATATTTGTTATGCAGGTATAAATCTAACTTGATGTTCATTTCAGATATGTAAAAAAATGATTGAGGTAAATGGAAAAAATGTTTTACATTATCTAGTTTTAGGTTGATTCTTATAAACTATGTTTCTTTAAATTTAGCTTGAATAGTTTATCAAAATTGTCTTCGAAAATAATACAATTTTGATTATATGAAATTATCCAAAGAAAAACATGAACACAAAACATTAGCAACATTTCATGTAACATCCAACTTTAAGATGTTTCTTATTTCTGGATTGTGGGCTGTAATCTGATCATGTAAAGGACTTGATTTTTTTTGGAGCGAAAGGGTAAAATAGAAAAAGGGAAGTTTTGGACTTCTTGCATGAATTAATGATTTTAGCTCGGTATGTTTTTAGTCCAAAGAAATTAGTTATAATTGTGAAGCTTGTCAATAGGTTCACGTGGATATAAATATCACCAAAACGGAGTTGAAACGAACAAGATATGATGGTTTGAAGCTCAAGTGGACTTGGGTGAAAACCCATCGCCATGAGGTGGTTAGTAGGTTGCCACGATGTGGGAGCCGCCACAAGGTTCCAAGTAGGTTGCCACGAAGTGGCTACTATGTAGTCCAATCCTACAAAATTTAGGGTTTTCAATGTATTTAAAGGTAAGGATTCATGTTTAGGGTATTTTCTTATCCATCACATCTAGAATACCTTGGTTGCAACACTAGCCTCTATCTTCATGATTTGAGCTCCTCTTCTCATATTTTGGATGATTTTGGTGGTGATTTGATGAATCTTAGAGATCAAGAAGGTGCTTTTGGTTGCAAGGAATATTCTTTAAAGTTTGGATCCATCAAAGTCACTCCATTTCTGGACTATTATCATTATAAAGTTCGTATCTTGCTCTTTAATTCTTTGAATCTCTTCATTTGTAGTTTTTGGCTCTTTTGGTCCATTTTATGGGTGATCTTGGAGTTGAGTGGAATCCAACATCTTTTGATAAGTTTGGAATGCTTCTTGGACCTCATGGAATAGACAAGTATGATCTTTTGTCTTCCCCTTTAGCCATACAAATTATCTTGGTCCTTTAGGTCAAATTGGTGTATTAAAGTTTAGATCTTGATACTTTGAGACATTATTATGGAGAAAGTTGGAAACATTATCCCTCTAAGCATCATGTTGATTCAGATATGAAGGTTAGAGACTTGGACTTAATGGAGTATGTAGAGAAAGATGCATTCTTTGTCCCTTTGAGACTTAAAGACTAGATGTTGGTTGTTTGGACCATCCTAACAGATAAAGTTGGAAATTTTATTCATTATGAAGCTATTAGGAACCATATACAATGATATGGGTTTTAGTATTTAGGGATTAAGCTCTTAATGAAGAAAAATCTTTCTTACCGAAACCACGACGTGGCCTAGGATGGACCACGACATGGTAATGTGTTATAATGAATCTATTTAGTATGGACGTGGCCACGATGTGGCAAAGTAATTTTCATGACATGGGGGTCATCCGAGTTGAATTTGACCATTGACTTTTTGATGAAGTTGTGTCACACCCCCAAACCAGAATGACGGAAATGTTGTGGGGCGGATGACATCATCTATTGTATCACAACAATTGAATAATAGTAATCAAAGCAACAACAACCTTGCATTGATAGTATAGTGTTTACATTTTGTTTGTAACATTGTTTATATGAACCCAAAATTGTATAACAAAAACTATAAGATGTGACACCATGATGCTCCGTCTTCTGAAAAACCTGTAAGTATACCTATCTATTGGTTCCTTGAGAATACACGTGGTTTTGAAAGTGTCTCAACATTTAAGTTGGTGAGTTCATAAACATTTTTTTAGTAATCTACGTTTGTTCCTTGAAAATGTTAGTTTGTTCCTCCAGAAAATGCAATATCTTCTTTTGTAAATGAAATGTATTATTAGGCCTTAAGACCAAGATGTATGTTTGTTATTGTACTCTGAAATAGTATAGTGTAGTCTTATTATTAAATAGAACCATATAAACGAATGCTTCCCAAAAATGTATGTTGGAATGTATTAAGAAAATAGTGCACTGTATTAGGAAGATAGTGTACTGTATTCAGAAAATAGTGTACTGTATTGTATTCGTATGAAAACCCTTTGTACGTATGTTCCTGGAATCCACCAGTTGTATTGTAAAGTAGTGTATTATAATGTGTAATTCTATTATTAAAATAAAACCGTGGAAGTTATGTTTGTCCCGTAAACTAAAATGTTTTAGTTAACGCGCATTGCGAGTGATATTATAACCACGCTCAAATGACTAGTGGCATGCACGATGTTCTTCAGGCATCAGAATGTTATGGCATTTGTCACCCCAGAGAGGTGGGGGATTGTCAGTCCCATATTGTAACATCCCAAGTTTTATCATTTGTAGTCCTTGGGAATGGAAGAGTAAAGTCATGAAGAGCCGAAGGGCTAGATTGTAATTTTGGGGCCAGGAGGAGTACGATGCGCGTACATAAGGGTACGCTGCATGTACCAGGGCGCGCCCTAGTACGCTGGGCGTAATCTTGTGTACATTGGGTGTACGCATAAAAGATGGAAACCCTAATAATTGGAGCTGGGGACTAGATAAACATCCTTATGGACCCTTCCCTCTCATCACCCTCAGCCTCCATACCTGAGGAAAACATCCTAAACCGTAGTGTGTGTGAGTTGGTGTACATTTTGAACCTTGGGAAGTGAAGACATTGCACCAAAGAGCTAGAGGAGGAAAGCAAGGCAATAGATCTAAGGTTGTATTGTGCCAATGAAGCTGTAGAAGGTAAAAAGCTTGAAACTTTGTGCTTACTAGATATAGATCTAGACATCTAACTTTATGGAAGTCTTATTTTCCCAAGAATCCCTAAGATGGTGCATGTGATGTCTTAGACGAAATGAGAAGACATCTCTCAGCTGTACACTATTCAAACCTTTGCTTAAGAGTATGTGTCCTTTGCGGGAAAGGAAAGAAGGGAAGCAAGGAAGGGATCACATGGGGTTAGTGCTTAATGAAGTAAAGAATTTTTGGATCTGTTCTGAGATTATGCATGATGTTCTTAGACCATCTGGATGCAAATTCAATCGGTGAATTACGATTTGGGTTTTCTTCTCTATACTCCTGAGTTTATCTTACTCTGATTCGTTTTAAAGACAAATTTTAATTTTCTTACTATTTTTTCGTTAGTAGTTATTATCGGGAAGTGATATCAAGAAAGTGATAACGGGTAGTCTAAAAAATGTGTAAAGGACTGAATCTGAATTGTCTAGACTCTGTGTTCAATGTGTTGGTAGGCACGAAGGATTTGATAGTGTGGATTTAGATAGGGTTGTTTGGATTGACCATATGACACTCGGGTAGATTGAGCATTGAAATAACACACGGGAACCTATAGGATACACTAAATTAATACGCATATAGAACAGTAGTTCAACTTTTCCTTGATGTACGAACTTATGTCCTTAATTCTGGTTCTGATAGGGCGAATGGGGGGTTCTGATAAAATAGGTCTGTAGGAAATTATTTTCTTGTTTTCTATCTATCAGTCATATGTTGCTTCCTCTGCGTGATCGGAAGATCCGACCTGGATTGCAACATATGCAACTCTATTTCTACGCACCTTTTTATCTATGAAACTATTTCTATCTGTTAGCCATATGTTGTCCCCTCTACGTGATCGGAAGATCTGACTAGGGACACAACACACACAACATTCTACCTCTTAATCCTCCTATCCTAGTTAGCCGTATGTTGTCCCCTCTGCGTGATTGGAAGAGATGCGACCTGGGACATAACATATACATCTATCTCTAAATCTGTCTTCCTCCATAATAATTGTTTACTCACCTAAAGTAAGGATTCCTTAGGAAGTTCTTCATGAGTAGGGTATATCAGAAACTGGGGAACAGGTTCTAGTGCATTTAAAAATTGAACACTTACAGGTTGTTTGTAGATCTCGCTGCTTAATTTAAGTGGACAACAATAACCGTGGTCGTCATCAGCAAAATGGTATATTTTGAAAAGTTTGTCAATATTCTTCGTGTTTAAATGGACTACAATACCGGAAATTGACCAGATCTGTTCATGAATGTGAAGGTACCGATAAATAAGTTAAGACTGTCACACAACTTTGATCCCAAATATTTTTGTTTTTGTTAAATTTGTTCATAGTTTTCTTCTATGCACAAATTTAGGGGGAGAATTAAAAAAAATCAAAAAATTAAAAAATATTTTTTTCTGTTTTATTTTTTAATTTTTCCAGAAACTATGAAAAATCCAAAAATATTGTGTGCTAAGTTTTCTTTTAGTTTGTTTGTCTTGAAAACTGAATTCAGGTGTACATGCGACTTATGGAGACTCTATCAAGATTTTTGAGCCAAAGTTTCATCTGTGATAATCGAAGAATTCTCATTCGAAGGAGCAAGAGATGAAGATTATTCTTTCAACATTCAATTTTTCTACCCTAAAAGTAACGTGAAGTAGAGTTAAAGATTATGTGACGGATTGCATTGAAGCCTCCTCAATCAGTCTGCTGCTATCGTTGTACTTGCTAAAGTGATCCAGAAGATTTGTTCTCTTTGATGTTCTCTCTGAAGATTCTCAAGCTGAAAGTGCTATCTTTCAAGAATCAATACATCATCCTCACCCAATGTGCATTCAAAGTCAAATTTTTGAAGAAAAGCCCAACTACACAAGATGAGGTCATTCATTGAAGATTCATATGTTCATCTTGATGTTGTGTAGAAATTGAAGATAAATGTTGAAGCCATGATCTCAATGAAGATTATCAACAAAAGCCAGCTACCTTTTTAGGGGGAGATTGTAGGGTTAATTAAGAAAAGAAAGCTATAAACGAATGGGGAGATTGTTGGGTTAAAAATATGGTTTATACTTTGCTTTTCTAAGAAAATATATTTTTTTGTGTCTTGGACCGTAAACAGCTTGGTGTTTACGGTAGAATACGTGTTTACGGTTGTGTTTACGACCATGAACAAGTTTACTGCCATAAACCCATTCACGACCCATGTCTACTATATAGAGGGTGAGGAGTGTATAATTGTAAGAGACTAGAGGAGCTTAAGTGTGTGTATTCTATGGTGTTTTCTAGAGAGAGAAAGTGAATCTTGTGTATGGAACTTCAATCATATTCATCAATACATTCAAGATTCATCATATTCTTCTTCTCCTTCTCTTCTATTTGATCTGACATCATTCGTTTGATTGAGATTCCGCACCATCAAACGGATCTGATTGATACACACGCAATTTGGGGACTTAGATGCCTAAAATACTCTATAGTATTTTAATTGTATGTTTGATTTTTGAGCGTCTTGATATACGAAGTTGATAAGTTTTTAAACTTGTTACAACACAACTATCACTCCCAAACACATGTTGGTAGTATCTCAAATAAATATGGTTGATCAGGCTATATTTATCCTAGATATGATTACATAACTGCCTAGATTTGAATGTAGTGTCCAACATCTAAATACTTTTTTTTGTTCTTCTTATGATACTCTTTTAGTGTGTGTGTATATATATATATATATATATATATGCATGTGTGTATACTTTTTTAAAAATACTATTATATTTTAAAAGTATTTCTCTTGGTGTACATGCAACCCTAGAACCTTGGATCTATGTTTTCACTATTATACATGCAAACTTTCTTTTTTCCAAGATTTAATTCTAACTAGCGTATGATTGGGGTATATGTAATATAAAACTAGTAGAATGACATACCTTTCTTGTAGATTAGATTCCTTAAGACTTTGTGGGCCTAGCATCCCAAATGTGATGCCTCAAATGCTTCACACAATACCACCAATAATTGGAATAACTTGAGAGAAGATTTTTATGCACCAAAATCGGCAAGCCCTCACTAGTATCTCTTAAGTACCGATTTTACAAGTATGAGGCTTCTTTATATACTTTACATATTAGGGTTACACCATGTAACTCATGCCTTTCCACAATCCTCATGATCCGTGGGTTTTAATCTCCATGGAGTATCCATGGATAACCACATGGGTTTAGCCCATTCATGAAGAAATATGGATCTTAAGCCCACTATATAAGAATGAATGATTTACCAAATCAATCCCCATCTATTTAATTAATCTCTTTTTGATCAAAATATTATTTCCAAATGAATTTTTGATCAATACTAATTAAATAATTCATATTAATATAATAGAACTTATAATATATTAATAAACCATAATATCCTCTTCTCACAAAATTCTATCCAAATTGTTCCGATGCCATGCAACCCAAATGGACCATGCCAAATTGGGTTAAGTACATACCAAATTTAGTTATGGAGTTAGACACCATATCCAACAGTCTCCCACTTGGATAAGTCTAATAATTATAGCTGCAAGTACGACTTCAAGATCTGACCAACAGTCGTAGCTCTTTCAAAGTCTCGCGGAACTAAGTTGTGAAGTCTTTCGATATGTGATGGCTGGAAGAGGTTGAAATAGATACACGAGTTGGACCTGACTAGTTATTTGATTATGCCTCTTTATTTAAAGCATTTAATGTGTTTTTAGATAATCTTTCAGGTTCTTTCTCAGGTACAAAATCTATTGTTGATGATGAAAAGGAAGAAGTTGTTTACAGACCACCCCAGGTGACTCTTGAGTCTCCTTCAGTGGATGCTGCTATTCCAAGTACCTACTCTCCTTCACCAGATCAAAAAACCTGTTTTGATGCTGTTGTTGCTCCTTTTTCGCTTGAAGAAAGAGAAATCATGACAAGGGATACTTTCGCTGCTACTCAATCGTTCATGGAGCTTCTCTTTCTCGAACCGACTTCAAACAGACAAATGGTGAGTACCTCTCGCGATCTTAGATCATCTGAGGTGAGTGATTCAGCAGACAGCGGGTTTGTCAAAATCAACAATCTTCCTATCACAATCAATGACATCAGCCATCAAATCCCAACTAGAATTCAAAGCGATCATCCGATCAAAAATGTCATCAGCCTACTAGGAGAAGCTGTTAAAACAAGAAGTCAGAGTGGAGATGTCAATACCTGTCTCTACTCCTTCTTTATCTCTCAGATCGAGCCCAAGGTTGTAGCAATGGCATTAAATGAACCCATCTAGGTTGATGCCATGCACGAAGAGTTAAAATCAATTTGAAAAACTGGGTGTCTGGAAGCTGGTTGAATTACCGAAGGGCACAAAGTCTTTAGACATGCGCTGAGTTTTTAGAAATAAGCAAGACGGTCCTGTGGTGATCATGCGCAATAAGGATCAATTGGTCGTTCGTGGATTCTGGCAGATAGAGGGTCTAGACTACACAGAAGTATATGCACCAGTTGCACGTTTAGAAGCCATTCGTATATTCCTTGCACATGCTTCATACATGAACTTTACTATTTATCAGATGGATGTCAAGACTGCCTTCTTGTATGGAGTTGTGAAGGAGGAAATTTATGTTGATAAACCTCCAGGGTTTGTCAATTCAAAGCTTCCAAATCATGTTTACAAGTAGCACAAGGCTCTATATGTGTTGCATCAGGCTCCTAGAGCTTGGTAGGCTACCCTAACTAAATATCTGCTCGAGCATTGATATACATCGAGAACGATCGATCAGACCTTATTCATCAAGCATGTGGATACCGACCTGATTCTTGTAAAAATCTATGTTGACGACATCATTTTCAGGTTAATAAGTTTGAAGCTATGCAAAGAGTTTGAGGTTGTTATGAAGAAAAGATTTGAGATGAGTTCGTTGGGTGAAATTACTATGTTTCAAGGGCTACAAGTTCGAAAAGATTTGATCAGAATCTTACTCCATCAAGGAAAATACGTCGAAGACATGCTAGAGAAGTTTGGTTTTCAAGATTCAAAGATTGCTTTGACTCCAATGGCTGAAAGAAATCTGTTGTCTCCTGACCTTGAAGGGGAATCCCTTGATCAAACAGAGTACCGCTCGATGTATGGTTCCCTGATGTATCTAACGGCCAACAGACCTGATATTATGTTTGTTGTCTATCAATGCGCTTGTTATCAGGATAATCCCAAACATTCTCATTTAAATGTTGTCAAAAGGATTTTTAGGTATCTTAAAGGTAGCCCTAAATTGGGTTTTTGATATCCTAAAAATCCCGATTTCAATTTATATACATTTGCTGACAGTAACTATAGAGGATGTGAGCTTCACAGGAAATCCACATTAGGTGGGTGCCAATTTATAGGAGACCGGTTGGTGTCATGGCAGTGTAATAGCTGAGGTTGAGTACGTTGTTGCATCTACCTGTTGCTCCCAAGTCATCTAGATATAACATCAACTTTTGGATTATGGTTTGAATTTTCTTGAAACCCCAATTTTATTTTACAGTGATGCCGCCATTCAAATTGCCAAAAATTCAGTCCAACATGCCAAAACCAAGCACATTGATACCAAAGTTCGTTTTATTAGAGATTGTTATGAGTGTCCACTCAATCGTTTGGAACAGATTCACACTGATAATAATGTGGCGGATCTGTTCACGAAACCATTCAACAAAGCTCAAATCGATGTGCTTGTGAGCTTTTTGAAAATGATCCTTTTTGAAGACTAATTTATTTTAGATTAATTTAAATTTGTGCTTTTAATTTACTTTCTCTCCTATGCACAAATTTAGGGGGAGAAATAAAAACACAAAAAAATTATAAAACAAAAATCCAAAAATATTGTATCATGATGGTTCATTTGTAGGTGATCATTTGGGAAGTTTAATCAAGTAAGTGATAACGGGAAATATTAATGTGTGTAAACTATTGAATGAATTGTCTAGACTCTGTGATTAATGCATTGGTAGGCACGAAAGATTTGACTGGACTTCACAATTGAAATTTAGATTGTTTCATTTGGACTAACAATTTGATGCTCGGGTAGATTGAGCAGTGAGATAAACATGAGAATCTGCGGGATACACTAAAATCATATGTATCTAGATCCGTGGCTTAACATTTCCTTGATGTATGGTCTAATGACCTTAATTCTGGTATTGATAGGGTAACTGGGGGGTTCTGATAAATTAGGTCTGTAGAAAATCGGTTTCTTGCTTTTTATCTGTCAGTCATATGTTGCGTCCTTTGCGTGATTGGAAGAGATCCAACCTGGAATGCAACATATGCAAATCTATTTCTATGCACCTTCTTATCTATGCAGTTCTTTCTGTCAGTTAGTTATATGTTCTCTCCTATATGTGATTGAAATAATCTGACCTAGAACACAACATATGCAACATTCTAGCTCTCAACCCCTCTATCTGTGTTAGTCACATGTTGTCCCCTCTGCGTGATTGGAAGAGATCTGACTTGGGGCATAACATATGCACTTCTGAATCTATCTACTTTCTAAATGATTGTCTACTCATCTAATGTAAAGAGTTCTTTAGAAGTTCTTAATTACCAGAGTATATCAGGAAGTGGGAAACACATTCTAGTACATTTATAATTGTACCATATAATAGGTTGTCTGTAGATCTCGTTGCTGAATTTAAGTGGACATCAATATCCTTGGTCATCGTCAGCCAAATGTCCAATTAGGAATATAGGTGCAAGGTTTTGTCACTTAAAATCTATCCAATTTATCAATATCTTTCGTGTTTAAGTGGACCGCAATATCGATGATTGAGCATATCTATTCATGAAGGTGAAGGTACTGAAAAACAGGTTAAGGCTGCCTTAAAACCTGGATCCCAATTTCATAAAAAAATTGTAATGGTGAAGAGCAATTAGTGTTATTTTATTATTATTTTTATTTTCATTTAAAAAAAATTAAAAATATTAGTTTGAATTTAAATTTTTAGATTTTATTTTATTTTTATTTTTTTATTTATTTTTAAGTCTTCAAAATGTTTTTCATTTTAAATAAAGTTTGATGTACTGGGCTTAGACTTAAAGTTTTTGGTTGACAGCCCATGGGTTTTGGGTCGAAAAAGACATAGGGTATATAAGGAGGGATTTTCAGCTGATAACCTTTTACCTTTCATTTTCTCGTTTGCGGCCGAAAAATCCTCCCATTTTCTCTCTACTTCATGCGTTTTCAGTCAGAGCTTAATCCATCGATTCATCATCTATTTTGTGTTTATAATCCAAAATTGATTCACAATTCTTATAGGTATTAACTTGGCGACCACCATACAACCTTTTATCACTCAAATCGACTTTGTTTTGCAGGATTTAGCATCCAAAATGTGTTTGCGGCCGTAAATCGTTTGCGGCCAAAAACCTTTATTTTGTCGTTGTGTAGCGTTTTCGACTGTAAACCCTAAATTAACACATTTTTTACTTCAATCAAATTTAATTGGAGCCTAATCAACTTGTGTTTCAGAAAATTAATTCTAATAGTTTAAATTCTTTCTTTTCTCACTTGGCTCGTTTGATGCAGAATAAATGGTTGACTTGAAGTTCTTCGATAACCACAACATTGTTGTTTACCTGTCTGATTCTCCAATGGCACATAAGAGTTTAGGTCCATGGTTCATGGACTTAAAAATTGCAGACTTGCTTATGCCTTTCAAGCCAATCCCATTATCTATCAGGAGTTAGTAAAGAAATTTTGGGAAAAGGCTTCATTTAACAAAGAAGGAGATAATAATGAAGGCACAATGGAATACTTAATCTAAGGGAGAAAGGTTGTGGTGTCTGAACATATCATTTGAGAAGTGCTTTAGTTTGCAGATCATCCAAGATTTCGAACTGAAATTCATATGGATCAAGTCAAAGGGATACTTGATAGGATGGGTTATGAAGGAGTCTTCCCACCTACGATAAGTTTTTTCCTCCATACTGGCGTTTCCTTGCCCACTCCTTCATCATATGCATTTCTGGCAGAAAAGTTGGTGCAGATGAAATTTTTTAATGGAACACTTACGCTATTGTTGCTTTAGTCATGGATCCTAACTTCAATTTCTCAAGATTCGTGTTGAATGAAATGAAGAATAATATACATATGAAGAGGAAGCAAACATTATTAATGTACCCAAGGTTCATTCAGATGATCTTAGATGATCAATATTAAAATTTGGAAAGGAGAAGTGAAACTTTAGACTTGAAGTCTCTGGGTCCAAACACATTTGGTCTAATGAAGATGAACCACAAAGGTTCTTAATTTGTGTTTAAAGGATTAAAGCCTTTTGAGAAGTTTGGGTGTTTTGCTGAGATTACAGAGGATTCAGAATTAGATGAAGAAGATGAAGAAGTTACAGTTTCTAATCATGAAGATGATTTTGTTCCTCCTGTCATAGTTTTTGTAGAGGAGCATGCGATCGTTGTTTATATGGATGACAATGAAGATGATGATGATGATGATGATGATGATGATGATGTTTCTATTGATTATGATGATGAAGTTGATGTTGGGATGGTTCAAGGGGATAATCTTCTAGGTTTTGATGATGATGAGGATCATGATGGAGTTGGAATGGATCAAGGAGGTGATTTATCAGGATATGATTAGGATAATCTATTTTTTTTATTTCAAGCCTAACAATGACAACCTCAATTCTTTCTTTGACGACATCAATGATGTTGAAAATCCTTCAACGGAGACAGTGGGAGATTTTAATGTTCTCAAGGTGCCACCTCCAACAACCGATCAGATGTCCAATGTTATTGCTAATCTGGATTCTACTGTGAGGATTCCTCCCCGACCAGATGCTACTCCAGCCATTACAACATCTGAAAGTGATCTTCATGATACACAAGCCTCCCAACCTCCACTTAAAAGGAGAAGAGTCTATCCAAGGCCGGAAGTGATTATCAAGGAACAAGCTCAATATATTTAACAGTCTATTGTAGCCGATACTCCAACCCAACCAACCCATGCTAACATCCAAACCATGCATGAAGATCCCATCATTGTTTGCTCATCTTTTGAAGCTGGGAGTTCTTCAGCTCCTGGTGGTTCATCAACCCCCATCCTACGCATGATGTTGTCTCGGATAGGCTTTCCAGGTTCTTAGCTCAACTGGATATTGACCCTGCACCCTGAGGCAAAGGGATGTCTATTGTTGCAAGGAGTTCCGGGGGAGTAGATCCATCAATTTCTAAGCTCAAAGCAGATATTGGAATTTTAAATCAGAAGATCATTGAGAAAGATATTTTGATAGGAACTGTAGACGTTAGAGTTTCTGATCTCGAAAAAGAAAACCTTGAAAAATCAAAGCAAATTTTAGCTCTCCAGCTCAAAGTTTCTGATCTCGAAAAAGAAAACTTTGAAAAATCAAAGCAAATTTCAGCTCTCCAACTCAATCTTGGTGCTCTCTCTGTTGGATACTTCGATCTGAAGAACAAGCTAATAAGTGAATTTGGCAACAAATTCAAAACATCCAGCGGAGAGACAAGTGCAGTCGAGATATTCCATGGTGCCCCTGCACTAATAACTCAGGTTTCACTAGATATTTGTCAACCTGCTTGTACATCTCGTATAGTTGATCGATTCGACAATGAACCTGCTCAAACCAATCCAAGATCAATTCTAAAGCAAGCTTAGAAACAAGTGAAGTCTTAAGGAAAAATAGGATTGCTTTTCATGAAAAATTCCAATCAAAACATTCATGGAGATCAACCTAAACTAAGTATTTCTAACCTTGGGCGACAATGATTCTAGACCAAATATGGAGACCAGTCAGATATTACAATGTGGGGCTTTCAAAAAAATTAAATATCTAGGTGGTCAAGAGAAAAAGTGGAAACATGGAGTACTATGCTCATCATAATGAATTTAGTTCTCGGACAAGTTGATCTTACAGAACTATTTGAAGCTCCTTTCCGTAATCCTTTAGGTGATCCTCACGAAACCAAGTTCCAACTCTTCCTGGAATATCTAGTCAAGAGGAAGTTTGATGTAATGAAGACTATTGATTATATCATGAAGAAATTCAAAGGATTAATTGATCCTAGCACCAATGAAACCTTTACAAATGTGATGTGGCCTCCTACTCGATAGATGGAACAAATTCCTATTGTTCAACAGCTTCCTGATGGGCATCTGAATGCTATGGAATATTAGGTTTTTGAAGAGGTCACAACTTCTACTATTATCAAATTTTCGACTAGTTCAATCCACCTCGGTGAAGCGAAGGATCTTCTTCAATTTGGTGAGCACGACATCCATACTTTGGCAAATCATTAAATTTTTTTATCAAATAAGCTCTTGAAGGTTGCAACTAAAGAATTTATGAGCATGGTTGTCAAAATTATCAACAAATGCATGTGGGATGGTGCCATGGGAAAATCAGATGTGCTTATAGTTCACAAGGATTGAATTCATGCTAGCCTCAAACCAAAGGGGAGACTGTTAGGTCATATTTTATTGGTTTGAGCTAGCCATTTTTGTTTTGTAGGCTTTGTATAATTATTTCATGAGTTTTTGGTTGCGTAGACCGAAAATGTTGTTTTCAGTCCAGATTGTGTTTTCGGCCGCAAACTGTTTTTGGTTACTGTTCCCTATATATAGTGTTAGTAGTTGTCAGATTTACGTGAGTAGTTTTCGGTTGTGTATGTGTGTGTTTTTTTCTTCCATTGTACCAAGAGATTGAGTTAACTGTAATCGTGTGCAATTTGGTTGAATTGGCTTATACTCCTTCTTTCATCATATTTTAGCTTGATTGTTTGATCACCAGTTGGTTATTTAGCTTTTGTGTGACTTACAAGATAGATGTGGAATTTAGTATGGACCCATACTACTGAAAGCAAAGGATCCGTACTCGAATCAAGGAACATCGAGATGAATCCGGGGAGCTTGTAGTGCGTCCATGATCACTCGATAATGATGAGTATTCTGATGGTTGTCATGTTATGATGCAGCATGGTGATGTAACGCACGAGACTAGTTGGCAGTTTAGGTACCAGTGAAGGATCAGGATCGGGCTCTGGAGCTGGACAGCTCGATGAGAAGATGAGAGAGTTTATATCAACTGAGATTATGCACAGTATTCTGGACCAGAATCCTGTGATCTTTGGCAGGATCAAGGAGGGAATTTTGGAGATTTTGGATGAGAGGTTGGGTGTGTTCTGCATCGAGATGGAGGCCATGGTGGGGGCGCACACATTGAAATTTATGGAGTACACAACCGGTGGAGCTCCAAACTATCATGGTGCTAAGGACCCATTGCTTGAAGTCGGTAGTTGGCAGATGTCGCCAATGCCTTTTTTTTAGCCAACGTCCTAAGGGGGACAAGGTCCGACTCGCCTCTTGTCTTCTGAAGGACAGGGCACATGATTGGTGGGAGGCGGTTGAACATACTATTGGGGATGATACCGTGTTGGACGCGTTGACATTGAGTGACTTCTCGGCCTGGTTCAGGGCCGAGCTTGGACTAGTGATTGAGGTGCAATAGTTAGCACGGGAGTTCCAAGAAGTCCCCATATCACGAGATGTTGAGGAGCGACTTCAGGCAGTTTGTGAGCCAATCCAACTATAAGATGTTGGAGGATATGATTGCTTGTGCTAGGCAGAGGGAGATTGAATTAGAGGCGGACAACAAAAGGAAGTCAGATGAGATTCAAACATTTGTGGGACCGGGCAAGAGGCCTAAGACATCAAATTCTGGATCAAGAGGTCATTAGGACCGTAGCCGCTATGGCAAGTGCGGTAGGACACACGAGGGTGCGTGTAGGAGTGCTAGTGGTGGTGATTATGGCTACTTCATGTACGGCCAGATCGGTCATTATAGCAGGGACTGTACTGCTACCACCACCCAGGGTTCAAACCTGATTTGCTTTCATTGCAGTCATAGAGGCCAGAAGAAGGCCCAATGTCCGAGTTTGGCTACAGCGGGACAGGTAATGGTACCTTCCTCTGCGACATTAAGGATAACTGATGGCTGTCAGGGCTGGGTAGAGGCGCCTGCAGCAAGGAGCAGGGCTTTCCAATTGAGTAAAGAGGAGACACGAGCTACTTTTAATGTTGCAGGTGTGTATCTTTTACTTTCCTATCAGTTTTTATTTATGACTTTATTGCTATTGTCTAGCAACCATATGAGTAGTTGTATCTTGGGGTTATGCTTCCTGCTTATGTTCAGAGTATATGTGATCTGCATACCATGAGTCTTAGGGTAGTAGTATGGGGACATTTCCTTATAAAGCGAGTTCTCAGGATGCGGTAGTTGTAGCAAGTGTGATTGAAATCTTGGAAGCGTTCCGAGAGTCTTCAAAGGTCTTACTACTTTAGTGTCAGTTAGTTTTGGGTACACTAATAGCAGTAAGCGTTGGTTGCCAACTATATTGATCACTGGATGATACGAAGGATTAGGAATCCTTCCAGACTGGTGTGTTGTAAGATGTTAGCTGAAGCAAAGTGGGGGAGAATTTATCAGAAGTTTATGAACAGAAGGAAGTGTGAATTTAGGATGAGTTCACATTCTCATCAGGAAGGAAGGTGGCCCAAGTGGCTGATTGGATTGAGGGGTATCTGAGTTGAGAGTTTGGGAAACTTCTCGAAATAGGGCTCGCATATTTTTAGTGTTCGACAGTTGGCTTTGGGGACCAGGTTGAGGAGATTGTCGTCAGGATGCGAGTTCAGTCCGGATGTTAGGCCGTGTGCATGATAGCTTGGAATGTGTTGTAAGATAGCGAGATAGTCCTAGCATTCACCAACAACCATACAACATAGGAAATGTTGTAAGATTGCATGTTAGCCGCAACATTCATTAGCGGCCAGTTAGTAGAGTGTGGGCGGCAGCCCGTATCTCCTAGTTGATCGAGTATGGACGGGGGCATGTATCTCCTAGTTAGTGGAGTGTAGGCAGGGGACCGTATCTCCTAGTCAGTTTGAGTGTGGGCGAGACCCGTATCTCCTAGTTATCACGATCTGAATCGGAAATTGATATGTAGATAGGATTCAAGGTGAAGTTGTACCTGCATAGCCCTAGATAGGTGAGACCAGTGGGAAGGGAACTCCGTAGAATAGTTTGGGTGAGACCCATAGGCGAGGCACGTGTGATCATAGCAAAGAAGGTGGGACCTGGCAGGGACCATGGGTTCGAAATATAAGATCGGGGATTCCAGTATTTATAGAGCCAAGAGTGGCGAGGTGGTTAGAGCGATTCCCATAATCGGATTTTTCATCGAAATTTGTTGGGAGCAAATGAGAGAGTGTGCATTGGTTTAGTAACCGGGTGGAATCCGGTTATCCAGATAGTGGATAGATAAGATTGGACCTAGGAGGTCCCGGTTCCTTTTGAAGGTAGATAAGTGGCAACGTGATGTTCGGACAAAAGTAGTGATTTTGAGGGTTCTAGTACTTAGGGTATCTTGCGGATTAGAAGAGAGAAGACACATATAGTTGGATTGAATAATCTTAAAGTAGTTGATTTGACCTGATTGTGCAGCTCTTGTATGAGTCTAACAGTTTCAGGGATGAGTCTTCTACTCGAAGGATTATATAAGCCTTTTGTCAAGTATAAGTATTCTATAGCAGGTTATGGATAGGAATTTTGTTTCTGATGGTACCATTAAGATAATCAGGGTGGGAAGTTTTACGGTTGAATAGTTATTCAATGAGGTTTTGGCATGGTAGTTTTTGGAGCATAGGTGGCCCGTCAGGGAGATAGAACATTATAGATTTCAGATATCGAACAGTCAGAAGTAGTCTTCTGTATGACAATAAGGATGATCTTTCATTAGGTTTGGAAGGTTTCGATGGTTGGGTTCTCTTGCCTTGGGAAGGCCATCGATTGCGCAGGATGATAGTGGTACTTCTAGGACAACAAGTGCCGATGGCGGTAGGAAACATCAGTTGGTTCGAGGTAAGTAGGAAGAAACATGTGGGCATGACGCATGACATGATTGTAGGGTAGGTTATTGTAGCGGACTTCAAGGAAGAAGTCCAGTTTAAGTGGGGGAGAGTTGTAACACCTAGAAACCAGGAGGCTAATTAAGGAAAGATAATATGCAAATTGAAGTTCAACTCGTCGATTCCAAGGTGGAAAACTCGATGAGTAGCAATAAGTTTGCACGCAGGTTTTAAGCAATCTACTCAGAAAGTTGAGAGCCCTGAACTTGGCGAGTAGGTATGCCAGAGTGAAACCCTAAATCCGGGGTTTTGCACCCTATATAAGCATCGTAATCCCCACTTTCTGGTCTCATTTCCAACCTCCAAGTCCGAAACCGTAATCCACAAAACCCTAGTGCCTTGTGTGAGCTTGTGAGCCAATTTTTATTGAACTTTGTGTGTTCTTGAAGCTTGTGGAAGAAGAAGGAGATAGAGGTTTCAAGGAGAATATTGTAGATCCAAAGAATTCTTTCCATCCTCATTATTTTTTGGTTTATCAAGCCTCTAACTTGTCTAGTGGTTTCTTAGATCCTCTTATTTTCACATTATGGGGGTTTTTGGTCCAAGGAGCTTAGTCCTTGGGAAATGGACAACCCAAGTAACTTACCTTTCAGATTTGGGGTCTAGTAGGGGTTTCATGGCATAAAGGTGCAAACGTTTTGACAATGGAAGCCCCATGCGAGCATTAGGGTATTATTATAGCCTTTTAAGGACCAAAATGCCATGCACGGAAGGAAAGTCTAAGACTATACACGTTCATTTGGTGTCTGGGACCTAGATCTCGGTTTTAATGCTTTGGTTTGGAGTATTATGGCTTTCGGACAAAGATCAATGTCCTAAAGAACTAGGGTTTGAGGTAAACCCATTAAGAAGGACTATTAACGGGTAAAGTTGAAAACTTTACCCTTAAAAGGGCACTTTCAGTGTGTAGAAGAGGAGTTTGGACCTGGAGAGTAGAGGCTTAATCTGTAAAGATAGCCCAAACAGACATGGGATATCGTCTACTCCATAGAGGGGCTCAACGAGTTGAGTCGTTATGTCTGAATCTAGTTTAAGGTAGAACTTGACGAGTCTGTGAAGGGACTCGACGAGTAGACTCGCTTTATCACGACTACGAGTAACAAGGGAACTCGGCGACTGAGGTGGGTGACTCGATGAGTTGGATCGTGACTTCAGGGTTTATGATTTATAGAACTCGACGAGTTAACTTAACTCGGGGTGTTGACTTTGACCAAGCATTGACTTTGACCTAAATGTTAACTTTGACTAGGGGTAAAATGGTCATTTTACCCTAAGAAGGATTATCAGTTCTTGACTAAGTATTATGTGGGTAATGATAGCTTGGGGTGTCGAGAGATCAGCAGTTCAGGGATCTGCCAGTTTTTATCCAGAGGTTCATTCGCGGGATTCTGCAGTCAACATTGTGAGGTTAGATTTCTCCTATAGGAATGGGTCGAAGGCACCAATACCAACCCGTCTAGAGTAGCTATGCTTTGGATGGGTCTGTATCTTATACATGTTTATGATTAGTAGCTAATTCTGGGTTGGGCCTGTATCTTAGTATTATCTGAGTAGGCTATGAATGGGTAGGTTATGATATCAGTATGTTCTGGACTAAAGTCCGATGTCGAGCAGGGCTCGAGGAAGGTTATATGTGTTTTTCTAAACTAATATTCGATGTCGGGTGGTACCAAATGAAGTAATGCATGTTTAGTTTTACTTATTATCTTTGTGATACTCGTATGTGCCTGGTAGGGGTAAGTGTGGGCAGGGTCCCGTATCTCATCACTAGCTGAGTGTGGATGGGGTTCCATATCTCTTTATTAGTAGAGTAGGGTGGGGCCCATGATAGGTGGGGATTTAAGACTAGTATTTATAGTATTGTGTATGAAATTTATGTAATAGCAGGGTTATACGTTTTTGTTTGTATGAGCATAGCTGGCGGGGCCCAGAGACAGGCGGGGCATAGTAGAAAAAGATTTGTATACCGAGTTGGGCTCGATGCCAGGCAGGGCCTGATGCTGGATTCATCTGATGTCGAGCGGGGCCCGATGTAGCGGGCCAGGCCCAATGTATGTTGTTATGTGCTTATGTGAATGGTATATGGTAGCTTAGGGAGACTCACTATGCTTCATGCTTACAATTTTCAGTTTTGGTTTTAGGTACTTCTGCTAGCGAGGGGAAGAGCTCGAGATGAGTGCATGGCATGCACCACAACTTTTAGTCTGAGATGATTTACTCCGATGTTTGAGATATGATTTTGATACACTGGAAATTCAGATACATGTTTTATGATTTTAGATATGATGAGTTATTATTTATGATTTACTTAATGATTTAAAATGGAATTTTTGAACCGTATTTTTGGGATATTTCAAGTTTGTATCAAAGCCTAGTTTGAGAGATTCGAGTATACTCTCAGGTATGTTTGAATGCAAATTGAGGACTTGGTATGAAAGTTTTCAAAAGAAAATCATTTTTATAAAAAAGAACTTAGAACAGAGAAAAGAAATTTTTAAAAGACAAAGGAATTTTTAAAAGAGAAAAGGGTGTGGTGCATGCAATCAGCTGAGCTCAAGTAACTACTCCCGAATTGACCATACAAGTTTATGTTATGATACGTTTATGAGAACTGCAAACTAGATTAAGGCTAAGGATATAGGAAGGATGCCTTATGTTCCTATTATGTGTATAAGCTTTATGAACAATATGCTAGTACAGATTAGTCAGTAATATGATCGCCTGATTAGGATATGCTAGATTATGTGTATTCAATACTCGAATGATGCTTGCTTTGTGTTGTTAGGAGTTCTAGTTATCTTTTACTAACTAGTAAAAAATACGTTAAGTTACATATTACAAGGGCTAAAGAATTTCAGAAGGGTAGCTTTAGCCTTATTTCACAGATCTCGTTTGAGTCTAACCAATGTAGGGAGGACCATTCATTCGAATAATTATTTAGTCTTAGTTATATGTAAGGGTACTCGCGAGCTACTTAGGGGAGATAGCAGGGACTTCTTATGCAGCTGATGAGGGAGAGTGGGATGGTGATTATCCTAGGGCAACCTGGGATGATATTAGTGCTAGGAGTAGTAACAGTAGAAGGGACTTCGTGAAGTCGAGGCAATTTTTGAGGAATGTAATAGTGGATCCGTACTCGAATCAAGGAAGACCAAGATGAATCCGGGGAACTTGTAGTGTGTGTGAGTGATCCCTCGATAGTGATGAGTATTCTGATGGTTATCATGTTACGATACAAAATGGTGACGCTACACACGAGACCAGTTGGCGGTTCGGGCACCAGTGAGGGATCAGGCTTGGGCTCTGGAGCCAGGCAACTCAATTAGAAGATGAGAGAGTTTATTTCAGCTGAGATTACGCATAGTACCTTGTACATGACTCCTGTGATCTTCGTACGGTCAAAGAGGGTATTTTGGAGCTTTTGGATGAGAGGTTGGGTGGATTCCGCAATGAGATGGCAACCATGGTGGGTGGGGGGGGGGCACACATTGACATTTAGGGAGTTGACAACATGTGGAGCTCCAGACTATCATGGGGCTAAGGAACCCATTGCTAGTAGCCAATGGTTGGTAGATGTTGCCAACGCCTTTCGTTCTAGCCGGTATCCTAATTAGGACGAGGTACGACTCGCCTCTTGTCTTCTGAAGGATAGGTCACATGATTGGTGGGAGGAGGTTGGACATACTATTAGGGATGATTTTGTGTTGGATGCGATGACATTGAGTGACTTCTCAGCCTTGTTCAGGGCTGCGTTTGGACCAACGATTTAGGTGCAACAGTTAGCACGGGAGTCCCAGGACGTCCCACAGATTATAGAGATAGTGGCAGAGATCACTGCTAAGTTCAAGGAGAGGGTCCTTCTTATTCCACAATATGTAGCAGAAGAGGATATGAAGAAGGACCGATATCATGAGATGATGAGGAGCGACATCAGGTAGTTTATGAGCCAATCCAGCTGCAAGATGTTGGAGGATATGATCGCTCGATCTAAGGAGAACGAGAACGATTTAGAAGCGGACAGGAAAACGAAGTCGGATGAGGTTCAGACATCCACGGGATCGGGCAAGAGGCCCAAGACATCATATTCAAGATCGAGAGGTCATCAGGACCGTAGCAGGTGTGGCAAGTGTGGTAGGACACACTATGGTGCGTGTAGGAATGGCAGTGGTGGTGATTCTGGTTGCTTCAAGTTTGTCGGATTGGTCATTATAACAGGGATTGTACTACAACCACCACTTAGGGATCAAACCTGATCTACTTTCGTTGCATTCAGAGGGGCCACAAGAAGGCCCAATATCCGAGTTTCGTTGTTGCGAGACAGGTGATGGCACCTGCCCTTGCGACATCGAGGATCACTGACGGTCATCAGGGCCGGGCAAAGGCGCCTGCAGCGAGAAGCATAGCATTCCAGTTGACTATATAGGACACAAGAGTAACTTCTGATGTTGCAGGTGCGTATGTTTCGCTTTCCTATCAGTTTTTATATATGATTTTATTACTATTATCTCGCATCCATATGAGTATTTCTATCTTGGGGCTATAATTCCTGCTTATGTTCGGATTATATTCCATCTACATACCAAGAGTCTTAGGGTAGTAGTATGGGGAATTTTCCTTATAAAGTAGGTTCTCAGGATGCAGTAGTTGTAGCATGTATGATTGGAAGCATGGAAGTGTTCCGACACTCTTCATAGGTCTTAATGCTTTAATGTCAGTTAGTTTTGGGAACACTAAAAGTGGTAAGAGTTGGTTCCAACAAGATTGATCACTGGATGATACGAAGGATTGGGAATCCTTCCAGCCTGGTGTGCTGTAACATCTTAGCTGGAGCAAAGTGGGGGAGAATTCGTTAGAGGTTCAGAAACGTAAGGAAGTGTGAATTCAGGACGAGTTCACATTCTTTTCAGGAAGGAAGGCAGTCTAAGTGGCTTATTGGATTGAGGGGTATGTGAGTTGGGAGTTTAGGAAACTTCTCAACGTAGGGTTCGCATCTTTTTTGTGTTCGATAGTTGGCTTTGGGGACCAGGTTGAGGAGATTACCATCAGGAAGGGAATCCAATAAGTATGTTAGCTCGTGTGCATGACAGCATGGAAAGTGTTGTAAGATCGTGGGATAGCCGTAGCATTCACTAACAACTATACAACATGGGAAATGATGTAAGAACGTGGGTTAGCGGAAACATTCATTAGCGGCCAGTTAGCAGATTGTGGGTGGAGACCGTATCTCCTAGTTAGTGGAGTGTGGGCGGGGGGGATATATCCTAGTTAGTGGGGTGTAGGTGGGGGCTTGTATCCCCTAGTCAGTGGAGTGTAGGCGAGCACCGTATCTCCTAGTTAGCGTGATCAGAATCATAAAAAGATATGTAGATTGGATTGGAGGTGAAGTTGTACATGCGTAGCCCTAGATAAGTGAGACATGTGGGCAAGGGCACTCCGTAGAACGGTTTAGGTGAGACCCGTGGGCAAGGCCCTTGCGATCATTGCAAGGAAGGTGCAACATGGCAGAGACCGTGGGATTGAGATATAGGATCGGGGATTCCAGGATCACTTAACTAGATTATATGGGACAGTTAGCAGAGTGTGGGTGGTGTGGCGAGGTAGTCAGAGCGGTTCCAATAACCGGAGTTTTCTTTGGAATTTTCTTGGAGCAAATGAGAGAGTGTCATTGGTTCAGTAATCTGAAGGATTATCTGAGTCTTCTATCAAGCATAAGTATTCTACAGTTGGTTATGCACAAGAATTATGTTTCTGATGGTACCATTAACATAATCAGGGTGGGAAGTTTTATGGTTGATCAATTATTTTATGAGGTTTTGGCATGGTAACTTTTGGAGCATAGGCGGTCTGTCAGGGAGACATACCACTATATATTTCAGATCTCGGAAAGACAGAAGTAGTCCTCTGTATGACAATAAGGATGATCTTTCATCAGTTTGGAAGGTTTCGATGATTGGAATCAGTTGCCTTGGGAAGGCCATCGATTGCACTGGATGATAGTTGTACCTCTAGGATGGAGAGTGCTGGTGGTGGTGGGAAACGTTAGTTGGTTCGGGGCAGGTAGGAAGAAAAATACAGGCATGACACGTTAGATGATTGTAGGGTAGTTGACTGTAGCGGACCTCGAGGACGAAGTCTAGTTTAAGTGGGGGAGAGTTGTAACACCCGGAAACTAGGAGGCTAATTAAGGAAAGATAATATGAAAATTGAAGGTCAACTCGTAAAGTCCAAGGTGGATAACTCAATGAGTAGTAATAGGTTTGGAAGCGAGTTTTAAGCAATCTACTCGACGAGTTGAGACCCTCAACTCGGTGAGTAGGTCTTCCAGAGTGAAACCCTATTTCAGGGTTTTGCACCCTATTTAATCATTTTAATCTCCACTTTATGGTCTCATTTCCAACCTCCAAGTCTCAAACCCTAATCCACAAAACCCTAGAGCCTTGTGTGATCTTGTGATCCATTTTTAAGTGAACATTGTGTGTTCCTGAAGCTTGTTGAAGAAGAATGAGCTAAAGGATTCAAGGAGAAGATTACAGATTCAGAGAATTTGTAACATCCTGACCCTGAGGTATAATATTTATATATGTTTATTTATGAGTTGGCTGGGTGACTCTTCAAGTTGGTGCCTTAACTCATTGAGTAGAGAATGATTGACCACGTGGATCTAAAAACCGAATAGATTATTCAGAGAGCTTACTCACCGAGTTGGCGTTAAGAGATGAAACCCTAAATCTCCAGGTTTGGGGCCTATTTAAGAGAACTTATCATCGCATTTCCACCTCACCAACTACCCAACTCCCCTATGTGAAACACTAATCGGCTATTGAGCTAAGAGAGAGAGGTGTAAGATTTTAAGAGAACTTATGACCACATTTCCGCCTCACCAGCTACCCTCTGGTCTCATGTGTCTTGGTGTGGACCCCCCGATCATGTGTCTCAGTGAGGACCCTCCGGTCTCACAGCTCGATGTGGACCCTATGGCCCTATCTCTGTGGAAACCCTCCGATCCCAAAACTTAGTTTGGACCCTCGGATCCAATCTCAGTAAACACAGATTATAGCATATATATCACTCAAACAAAACGCACAATACCACATAACTCAATTAAGCCCATAAGACCCTATGGTCACACAAAGATTTGTTGGATTAGGTGTCTAAGCCCATAACTATTATTGGTATGTACTTGACCCAAGAGTAGCATGGTCCATTTGGGTTGCATATCACCAGGACAATTTGATTGGATAGAATTTTGAGAAAAAGTTATTTCTGATTTCTTGAATATATTATAAGTTCTAATATATTAATATGAAATCATATTATTTAATTAGTATTGATCAAGAATTAATTTGGAATTAATTCTGTGATCAAAAAGAGACTAATTAAATATAAGTGGTTGATTCATAAATCATTCATTCATGTGGTGTGGGCCAATGATCCATGAGTCCTTAGGTTGGGCTAAACCCATGTGACAACCCATGGATAATCCATGGAGCTTTAAACCCATGGATCCTAAGGAATATGGAAGGTCATGGCCATTAAGGTTTATATGGGGTAACCCTAATCTTGCCATACTATATAAGAATCCCTCTAGCATCCAAAATGGTACACTAGTATTCGTGGAGAATCATTGAGCTAATTTGGTGTTAGGATATTCTCTCAAAAGTCATCCTTTTTCAAAAGTTGTGTTATGATTCCATTTGGGGCATTCATACTATTGGTGATAAGTTCTTAAAGGTCCAAGGTTTCCAACTACAACAAAAGGTATGTCATCTAACTATAATTTTATAGTAAAGATACTCTATTGTATGCTAGTTAGGATGATGCTTTGGAAAAACAAAGTTTGCATGTATATTAGAGAAAACATAGATCCAAAGCATCTAGGGTTGAATGTACACCATAATAGTGTTAGAATGCTCAAAACCCTTCAATATTACCACTCTAGGTAAAGTATAGTGAGAAGACTCACTTCGTAAACACGCAAGTAAATGATTTCGTGCACGAATCCTGAACTGACCTCTGCCTAATACATAAAATAATTATCTCTAATTAACATTTAAATCACATCTCTAAGTAAGCTAGGTTATTCTCTTTCTTAAACTCTTGGAATGGGTAAAAGATGATTTCACCCCTCCATGATCCCCACAAACCCTGCTTTGATAAAACCCTAAAGTCAACACCGAAGTCAATAGTCCATGTTGACCTGACTCGCCAAGTGAATCTATGCGACTCGCTGAGTCCCTTCAGTCCCTCAAAAACCTCATGAAATCTAACTCTACTCGTCGAGTTATCGCATGTTCAGCCTCATCGTGAAAACCTTAGCCGATTCGTCGAGTCAGCTCATTGACTCAGAAATTCCCTTTAGTTTGTATTCTCATTCATATGTTCTAAGGTAGATCTACTACTCCACACTCTAGATCAAGGCTCCGAAGGCTCGAATGTCACGTAAACCTTCGATCTTTACGTTCATGCAAGGCACATTTTTCTCCAAAATGCTAATACAACTCTAACAAGGGTGTTTAAGCACAATAACTCTTATATGGCTGTATAAAGCTGGAACCTTTGGACTCTCTGGACCTCACAAGATCTAGATCTGAAGTCTAAACCTCCTAATAGACTCCATGCAGTCATTGTCCCAACAAAAGGTGGTAAAAGCCCTAACTTCCATACTCAATAGATCCAAGTAATAAGATAAGAAAGGTGTAATCCTTTTACCTTCCACAGAAGCTCCAAGTGAAAGAATGCTAGATCCTATAGCCTCTCCTTGTTTCTTCTTTGCATCTCACTCCTTTCTTTCCAAAAGATCCACCAAAAGCACTCGATATTAGCTCACAGACTTTCTCTTAGCTCAATGGTCGATTAGGTTTTCACACATGGGAGATGGGTGGCTGATGAGGTGGAAATTAGGTCATAAGTTCTCTTAAATAGGCCCCAAACCCAAAGATTTAGGTTTTCATCTCGCAATGCCAACTCAGCGAGTCGGCTCTCTGACTTGTCGAGTCGGTTTTTACACCCACATGGTCAATCGATCTCTACTCGACGAGTTGAGGCACCAACTCGACAAGTCACCCAGCCAACTCATAAATAAACATATATATATATATATATATATATATATATATATATATTCTACCTTGGAGTAAGGATGTTACAATTCTCCCCCACTAGAATCATACTTTGCCCTTGAAGTCGTGCTCTGGAAATAACTCTAGGTACTGCTCGTGCATCTCGAACTCCGGATACCAAGCCCACTCCTTGTTCCTCGGTGTCTTTACTTTTCTACTCAACATCTCAACTGGCCTCTCAATATAGTTCGAAGATCATCAACCTGAACATCCTCCAATGGCGCCACTTCCATATCATGTCGTACAACAATCACTTTCTCAAGACACCTGAACCCAATATAGGAACTCCCTATCCTGAAAAAGGATGACTCCTTTTGCCGATGCGGTTCTAGTTCTGACTCTTCAGAATCTGGAAACTCTAGTAGTCTAACTCGATTGTCAAGGCTACCCCAGCCTAGGAACTCCTCTGCATCACACTCTGACTAGTGAATACTACGGTTCCCTGCAGTTTACAATACTCTCTCTTATGGTCTAGTGAGTACTACGACTCTACACAATCTTAAGACACTCTCTCACTGACTCGTGAATACTACAGCTCCCCACTGGCTTACAACACTCTCTCGCTGACTCGTGATCCCTACGACTCCCCGCAGGCTTACGACACTCTCTTATTTAGTTGTGAATGCTACGGATCCCTGCAGGCTTATGACACCCTCTCACTGTCTCGTGAATACTACGACTCTCTATAGGCTTACGACAATCTCTCACTAGCCGCGGGCTCATCCCATAGTTATTTATCAACTATCCTAGGTGATTACTCCCATCTGGATCCATTCGCTCTCTTATCACCCCATAATCTCATTATAAAGTCATCACTACAACTAGGTTCGCTAACTCATATTCCACAGTCTAGTATAGATAGGTGCACACACCTTCCCAAATTATGCATTGTTACTCTTGAAAAAATTCTCGTAGACAAGACATTTTCCTCAGTACCGTTACATCCTTGGACAATCCCGTCTGATAACAATTAGCTGAAAGGATGCCACGGGAACAATAGTCACTCGACACTCCACTTGCCATCTCAAATCTCAAAATAATCCTAAATTTTAGGGCGTCATACTCGGATGCCTTAGCACACAATCACATAACCTCACGATGTCTTGTCTCAACCACTAATCTTCCACTCACACAACTCGACCCCTCAAAATACTCCAACTCATAGTTTGAAATACAGAGGAATCATCAATGGCTGAGAACACGTTGACGAAAATCCGAAACCCCACCCTCTACTGCTCAAAACCCATGCGAGAATACTCATAACAACTCTGAAGTTGGTTGCCAAATCAACTGCTACCCTTCCCGAAGTGCATTTAACAGCCCATACATCGAACTAGAAATTCTCAACAATCGAAACTCAACCCCAACAACCCAAACGTCTTGTACTCGAACGTTGGCACACCCGGAGAACCCTTTTCCATAGTAGATCCCTGATCAATGACGACTTGTCATTAATACCCTTATTCTTCATGGGTCTAGTATACGTGCATCACCTTGCTCTATATCTGGCCTTGTCTGCCACTAAACCCAAGTCACATGTACTCATACCGCATACCCCCATAACCCAATCCTTTGAACTGTAACTCAAATAGATTGTTGATCCTCCAGCATAACGCACAGCTCTCCACAACTTTGGGTTCGAACCATCTCCATTTTGTATATCGACAGACTACTCATAGTATGCTTCATCGGGTACGTCACATGCGATCCTTGGAACATACCACATAACAGTCGATGGTCTTCTAAATATAGACCAAGCAACTCCAAATATTCTGCATCCCAGATGAAAACCTCGGAATCCTCCCAAAATGACAACCTCTAATCACCTAAAATTCTCGTACCGACCCACCGCCGGATTTCCAAACTGTCCTAAATTAGTCACGACTCTCTATCTGGAAATAATACACTATTACACACCTCGTCTCCGATTCCTCAACCAACATTCCATCGCAGGAATTATCATAGGAGAAAGAGACCTCACTCTCATAGTCGATACACCACGTAAACCACGAGGGCCATCGCCCCAATGCACTCCTCTTGATCACCGGGAACTGCTGCTAAAAAGTATGCCTTACTCAGCTAAGACATCTCTTTGTCCTCTTCCATCTCAGTCCCCACTAATGACTCCCCATTGGTATAAGAAATATCATGCAGCAAACATACTGTCCACATACTCTGGTAAAAATATCGCAACCATATGCTACCCCACGAGGTTTACCTGCAAACTCTGAAACCAGAAGCTCGTTATCTCCTTTGCTTCTCACAGGAAACGGGAAAAGCGCAACTCTTGTCATTGAGAGTGACATCTCAACTACCGGCCGACTGATCAACTTAGACCACAATCCTCCATAAAGCCTCGTCTCTAATCATCCATGAGTCTTGTGACTCCAACTAGCGTCTGACCAGTAAAATCTCTCGAAACTTAACTAAGTCCCCTCTCAAGGTATGCTCCTTTGAAGCTTGTTCGACATGGCCCTCTGGCCCCACATTCTATCATATTAGTTCTCAGTCTCAACCGTCACAACGGGACAACTGGTAAAGTTGGAAGCACTATCTGTTACGAATCAAGGTACTCGAACCGTGTTATCTCTTCTCAATCTGCTACGCATCATGGTACTCGAACCATGTGAACCCCTCTCAATCTACTACGAATCATGGTACTCGAACCGTGTTATCTCCTTTCAATCTGCTATGAGTCATGGTACCCGAACCATGTTATCTCCCTTCATTATGCTACTTAGAACCCCTAGAATTTTCCGTGATTAGAGTTTGGGTCCTCTTCTTTCAGTAGTACGGGCCCATATTACTTGCCACATCTACCCATACTTTCCTCACAGATCATCCTATATTTCATAAGTAGCTGCTCAACCTCTTCGATCGCCAATATCATTACATATGTTCGCCCTCCAGCGAGTACTCTCCCTTATCAGCATATTCATCTGACTAAGGTCACTTCCTAGGCTCTTCCTAGATTCTCACACTTCTTTTCCATTAGCTGCTGAAGAATTCCTTATGATGCCAACCATCTACCTCCTAAATATTGTCATATTCACTTAGTAGTTGACTCCTGTCATCAAGAGTTCCACAAAGCACAAAGCAAGCAACATTCGGGCATCTAATAATCCTCCACCAACACATAACTCTACTTGAGCATGCAACTCCACTTGCTTTACTCACAACTCAAAAAGCATCACCGAACTTAGGCTATCTTACCTCTTGTGGTATCTAACTACTCTTCTCAGTAGACTCCTCAAATGATCATCTAGGTATCTCTCCTAGATTATCCCTAAACTTAGAACTCTCTTTAAGTGATTCCTACTAGATACTCTTACTTAGCACATACTCAAGGCACATAATCGATATCAACTACTCCTAGGCTAAAGCAACACAAATTAGGCTATTCTAGCCCTAAGTATGAATTACTAGTCTATCTTTTAGCATGCACCACTAATATCTCAAAACACAAATATGTAAGGGTATTTGGGGAAATCACCATTCGAGCTCTAGCTGATGGTACACACTACTCCAACTCGTTTTCTCTTAAAAATCTTTCTCATTTTAGAAAAATCATTTCCTTTGAAATTTTTTCTCAAATCCTCAGTTTGAGTTTAGACATACCCGAAGGTACACCTTAATCCCTCAAACTAAGGCCCGATGTAGCGGGTTGGGCCCAATGTATGTTGTTATGTGCTTATGTGAATAGTATGTGGTAGCTTGGGGAGACTCATTAAGCTTCAAACTTACAGTTTTCAGTTTTGGTTTCAGGTACTTCCGCTAGCAAGGGGAAGAGCTTGGGATGACTGCATGGCACACACCACAACTTTTAGCCTAGGATGATTTACTCTGATGATTGACATATGATTTTGATATACTGACAATTGTTATCACATTTACGAGATACATGTTTTATGATTTTGGATATGATGAGTTATTATTTATGGTTTATTTAATAATTTTAAATTGATTTTTTGGACCATATTTTTGGTACGTTTTAGCAAAATTCTAAAAAAATAACCACAATTATATTTAACTTGTGTGAGGTCAAGTAAAATTTTCAAGTGGTTTGAAAGTCCAAAACTTGGTTTTGTAAATTCATGCTTATGTACAAAGAAAAAAAATCCAATATCATATCAAATAGTATCAAAATTTTATGAAAAATTAACAGAGTCTCTATTTGTGATGTATATCATTTACTTAAATTGTCTGAATTATTTCCTTTCCGAAGCATTTTTGGAAAATATCACTCTATTTGTCACTATTAAATACAAAAATTAAAGAAAATTCTTTCTTATCTAAAAATTTACAGATTATGTCACATACCTATGAGAAAACTTTTATTTTACTTGTTTTCTGTTTAGTGGAAGTATATAGTCCCAACAAGTTATGACAAAACTTGTTTATTTGACTATTTTTGGGAAAAATATGGTTGATAGCTTGATAATTTTATAAAGACTTCCAAAGACCAATATATCTAGCTATTTCACTCCACTGATCACACGATGGTAGAAAGTGATAATAATTTTCCTAACATTTTTTAGTGAGAAGATAGTCTCTTGAACATGCATGACAAAACTCTCACCATATAAAATAGAGTTGTTCGTGCAACTGATTTTCGAGTGTTGTTTGGGGTCAAAAACTCGTTAGTTTTTATTGAGACTACTTGGGTCTGAATACTATAGAAAGATCAAAAACTTTTGTAAAGAAATAAATGAGTTATGGTCTTTTGAAGTCGTGAGTAGAAATCTGACATGTTACATCTACTCATACTTCCTGAGGAAAAAGTGGTTTTAAATCATAAAATACATACAAACATTAAAGTATAAAATCTTGGTTCTCAAGAACCCTAGAAGTGGGTTTTTGTGTTATTATCTTTATAACCGATTTTTGTTATTGAATCATGAGTATGCAAAAATCTTTTAACACATTGATGATGTTGGAATACATCCATGATGTGTTAAAAATGGTTCTTGACTAAACACAGAAAACTATGAAAAAAAAAAAAAGAAGAAAACTCGATTTTTGAACTTTGAAAGCACATACAAACTTTCCTTTGATCTTAGCATATGTTTGTTCCCATATTTTTGATACATAAGATGTGTTTTAATGGAAATTTACAAACATAAAGATGTATGTAGAGATTCAACCCATAGAAGAGGAATAGAACCCGAGATTAAGAAGAAAGCACGATAAAACTTGTATGAAAATGAAGAAGATAATGGAGAAAGTGAACCTTACATGGACTTAATTTTTAGAAATGTACGAACACTCTTCAAGCCACAATTTCATGGGTATAAGGGATGCTCATGATTGATTGTGGGAGGGTTTTGAGAGAGATTTTAGGGTAAGAAACTTTGAGTGTAAGAAAGAATGGGTGTGGAGGTGGTGGAAATGGGTAAATGAATGGAGAGAGAGAGAGAGAGAGAGAGAGAGAGAGAGTGTGTGTGTGTGTGTGTGTGTAAGAGAGAATCTTTTATAACAAGAAAGGAGGAGCTTTGATAAATTTTATCATAGAGATATTTATTGTATGCATTTTGTTCATTGAAGTTGTTACATAAGTTAGCCAGAGAAAATGAAGGGATTTAAGAGGATGAGGAGAGGGCCGAGGGAGGGGCATCTAGTAAGAAGGGGTGTGGTAGATGTGAATCATTTTTTTTCATTGTTAAATAATATACAACTATATGAAAAATAACAAAATAAATAAAGAATCATAAATTGATCATCTCATAAGTACTTATATGTTATTTATTAATGAAGTTAGCCCAAAAAATAAAATATGCATTCATTTGAAACCTTGACCACCAATAATATATATTTTTTTATATCAGGCAACATGGATCATAAAATTTTATCGTTAAAATAAAGATTTTTATATTCAAATATTAATGTGTAATAAAAGAATTTATTAAAATATCTTTTGTTTAAAAGCAACAAATTAAATGAAGGATTTTTATAGAAACTTCTAGATATATTAGGATAAACTAGTTAAATTTATTAAAAAAAAGATTGAACTTTTTTAACCATTAGGCTAAACGGTGTGGATACCTTTTTACCGACGGTAGTCCAACGTGGACACCTTTGTCGTCGTTAAACATTGTGTCGTACCCTCCAATTTACGGCCGCTAAGTTACCAATGGTGGGTTTCCACCGATGGTAAATTTGAATAAATTGAATGTTGGAATGGAGAAACGACCGTTGGCAAACAACTTTATTACCGTTGTTTTTTATTTTTATTTTTTTAATCAACAAATTTGCCACTACATATATTAATTTTATCACTCATTGAAAACACACATATATTTCAAAACACAAAGATAACCAAAATGTCTTCAAAAACCCCAAACTCTTCCATTCCAAATGCTTTAAACCAAAATGTTTTCAACCAATTTGCACTTTTCGGTTACAATCTGACATCACTACCACCTTACCAGACACAAATCGATCCATCTCAAAACCAAGCGTTTGTAGGCGGTATTCTAGGCTATTATTCATAATTCCAAATGTCACAACAATTTCAATTCCAATCCCCATCGCCCCGAACAACATCCCAACGTTAATCACAAATCTAATTCAAATTTAAATCTAAACCGCCTTTCGCACCCACAACTGAAACTCTTTCTGATTCCGAGCCCAAAGAACAACCTCAACAAAAAAAGGGGTAGGCTGATCCGAGAAGATGGAGTAAAAAAGAAGAGACAGAATAAGAAAGGGCATGCATCGACATATCAGAAGATAGCAACACAGGAAATGGCCAATCGCGTGATCAATTTTGGCTACATGTTACAGAGCGGTTTTGTAAGGGTATGCGTTAAGAACCAGATAATTGGACATCCGACCAATGTAACCCGAAATGGAATCTTGTTAACGCACTTGTGACACACTGGAATGAAACTTACACAAACTTCGAAAAGCAATGGGCTAGCGGCGAAATTGAAGCGAGTTTGTTAAAAAAACACACATGGCATTCCAAGATGACATGTTGAAGCCTTTGAAATTCATTCGTGTGTGGGAAGTTTTCAAAGAAACATTAGGCAGAACGAACTTGCAACATATGAAGACACTGCTAACCCACCAAAAAGAAGTCGAACATCTTCATATACGAGCTCATAACAAATGTCATCGGATGGTCACATTGGCGTTGATCTTAATGATGATAATGACGGCATCGAAGAAATACGTCCGCCTCCTCGTCTCGTGGGAAGGGACAATGCAAAAGCTCAAGGAAAAAGAAAAGGAAAAGCGACATCGTCAAATTCTTCAATCGGAACAGAGCGCTCAACTATGGCAGAGAAAATGACGGCGGAGGAAATGGTGGCACAGATGGCACAACTGGCTAAAACCATCCGACTCACATATGTAGATGTAAGATGTGAGGCACCTTGACCTCAAGATCAGGAGACGGCTAAATTGGTGAAGACTTCGATTCGTGAAAAATATAAACTCAAACGCAATTGAAATTTGGATGTTATGTTTTTTTTTCCTAGTTTTTATTAATTTTTCACTTCTTTTTTTGATTTTTTTTTATTTTTAATGTAGTTTTTTGTTTCATGTTATTTTTTATTTTGAGGATTTCTAAAATGTAATTTTTTATTTTATGTTGTTTTAGAGTTTATTATGGTATTTATTAAAAATTGAAATTAATATATATATATATATATATATATATATATATATATATATATATATATATATATATATATATATATATATATATATATATATATATAGGTAAAACCATTACCAACCGTAGATCGTAAGTAAAATATGTAAAAACTGAAAAAAAAACTGATGTGAGGTTTAGGTGGCATCATTTTATCATTCACAAAATATACACCACACTCTTTAGCCTTAAATCCAAATTTTGTTTATAAAACAGCACGTAATACCTTAGTCTAAATCTACACATTTTAAATAATATCCAATTAGTTGTAAAAATTAATGAAAATAATAAACTGTAGAGTTTAAATAATATCATAACTTTCCATTAGAAGATTGTCTTATTAAAGATTATTTACTTCATACTGTTCACGTCTCCTATAGCACACTACTATAACCAGCTCTAGGTAAGTGGTGAACTTTTTACATTGAGTATTCACATGATAGAGCTTTTGCACTACAATCAAGATGTTTTAAAAAAAGTTATGTAACAATTATTGTTTATAAGCAAATAGCTCACACATAAAAAGACTAGGCCATCCTTTACCTACCTTACTTAATGTTTAATAATGTAAAAAAGAACTTTTAATTTGCTTTAATGCACAAATTAGGAAAGAAATGGCCAAAGTGAGCAGGCCACAAAGGAGACCTTAAAGAATCAACTTTACTCTAATGTCACATTGTCCCTAGGCCACCAAAATGATAAATCACCTTTTCAGGTGAATATTAATCATTTCATATGAAGTGGTAATCCGCAATATAAACTCTAAGCTCTTTATTAGTTCCAAGAGATACTGAGAAAAGCTCAAGGAAAATGACAGGAGCTGGTTTTTCATGTGGAGCATGCAAGTTCTTGAGAAGAAGGTGTACAAATGAATGTGTTTTTACTCCTTATTTTTGTTACAGCGAAGGAGCTGATCACTTTGCAGCCGTTCACAAGATTTTTGGTGCAAGCAATGCCTCCAAGCTATTGATGAAACTCCCACTGCAAGATAGAGGTGAAGCTGCTATCAGTTTATCCTATGAAGCTTTGGCTCGATTGCAGGATCCTGTATATGGTTGTGTAGCTCAAATCTTTGCTCTTGAGCAACAGGTAGCTGGTTTACAAGAAGAGATAGATCAGCTTTTGAATTACATGACTTATGTATCTTCTGAGTTTAATGGTACGAGCGTCAGTGATCATCTAAACCAACAGACAACGCCGTTGTTTGCTGCACCGCAAGTTTCATCTACATCCTTGGCTATTTTGGAGGGTCAAAATTCTCTTTCTCACAGCCTTCTCGACCAGCCACTCATGGAAAGCTTTTAATTTCATGGTGAACTTATTACTTAAGAGGCACTAGTTTATTTGATCCATTTGTAAATACCAGAAGTATGTTAGGCTTATCCTTAAGCGTATGCAAATAACTTGTAAAATACCTTCGGTAAGCATTATTATAATATTGAAAATTGTGATTACAAAATACTCGTGGTTCATAAGTTATTATTATAATTTTTTATTAGGACAAATTTTAAGAAAGTTTCTAAATTTATAAAAAGTTGTTTGGTTTTTATCAATTAAGTAATTATTTTTACAATTTTGTTCCAATATCAACCAGTTGTCAAGTTAACATATAATTTTGTTACAATATCAACCAATTGTCAAGTTACTAGCAGGTTACCAGATAAAGAACATAAAAATATTATGATGTTGAAGCGATGTGAGATTTTATGGCAAGCTTGAGTTTTAAATATAGGGTTAGTATCGACCCGAATTCCACATTTCTCCTTCTCTTCTCCTGGTATTCGCATAATAGTATTTACTCATAAATGACGTCAAAATGTTGATCTAGTGGTTCAAACTCACTTAAAAATCAACAAAGGGCGTAGTCACCCTTCCATATATGATATTGTGGTTAGAAACTTGATTTGTGCAACAAGAAAATGAAGACCCTTACAAGGTCGATGTAGTTGTTGAAACTCACTATGCACCTTTTGGATCGACCTTGTAGGGGTTTTCATTTATTTGTACAAATTAAGTTTTTAAATCACAATTGCATCTCCTAAAATGATGAATATGCTATTTTCATTGATTTTTAAGTTAGTCAGAACCACTAGATCGACTTTTAGATTCTATTTGTGAATAAATACTTTGATGAGAAGAGTAGAAGAGAAAAAGATACATAATATTGGGCTCAATGTAAACCCTATATTTGAAAGTCAATCCTATCACTAAGATCCGATCGTGGCTTCCACATCACAATATTACCAAATCATTTATTTGATAAGTTGCTAGATCGACACTAACCGGTCAACTGGTTGAGATTGCAACAAAACTGTATCAAAAATAAAACATAGTGTCAAAATCGTAATTTTGAGAAATTTAGCGACTTTAATGCAGTTTGAGAAAAATGGTTACTAGGAAAATAGGAAGAACATACCATTTTATTGATATTGCAACAAAATTGTAAATATAGTGATTTAATTTAGAAAAAAAAATACAATGTCATAATCTAAAATTTCGGTTAACTTAGTGATTTTATTGCAACTTGACCTTATTATTATCAAAAATATTTTTCCTTAGTTTGAGTAATGAAATAAAATTTTATTTGAATTAAATTGGGTATCTGACAAGAAGCTACAAGAAAAAAGTTTCATGACACTCAATATAGATATAATTTTTGGAATGTTTTCATTTATCGCTTCCTTCCTGTTTTGCTTCCCTTGATTATAACTTAAATTGTTGTATTAACTTATCTGTTGTCGTGATTACATTATCTAATCACTATCTCTTATTTTTCTTCCTGTTTTATATATTTCCTTGTAATCTTGCATACCAATATAGGTTATTAAAAAGCATTTTCCTAACCTAATTTTTTCATGTTATATGAGCGGGTGAACTAATCATAACCAATAACAAAGCATTTCAAGGATTTAAAGATAAGGGGGCTTATTTCTAATTTTTTTTTAAAAATATATTCGAATAACCTAATCGAGTCTAAAATTGAAAGAGATACTGATAATGAAAAAAAAATCGTCTAAATACGAACTATATCAATCTTTGCAAGAACCATTCTTCAAAAGTTTTCAAGCGAACATAAGCACCTATTCTCATACATTAACCTATTATTATTAAAAGAACGACTTAGAAAATACATACATATGATATTATTTTAAATTTAGAATAATACAATTAAAAATTTTGTAAAAGTATAAGTAATAGTACCTTTCTCACTTTAAGTTGTGTTTGTCTTTGCTTCATTGAAGAAAAAATCATTTATAAGTTTATCTGTCGAAAATTTATCAGTAATCTCTCTCTCAATGTTAATAAGCATAAGACTTTTAAGAAAATCGTCATTCATGGTATTCCGAAGTCGTGTTTTCATGATTTTCATTGCTGAGAATGTTCTTTCAGATATCGCAGTAGAAACGGGAAGCGTCTATATAATGCGAATCAATCTGTCAAACAAAGGATAAGTACCAGCCTTTCCAGTTTCATGTAGACCCCTGCACAACTTAGAAAGTGTAGAAGAATTTTTCAATTGTGGGCAATTACGCACATCTAACTCGTAATGTCGTAACTCAAGTTTTAACAAATGAATTTATTGCTCTGTAAAGTCCAAAGGATAAAAAGTTTTTGCCAATTTACATATATCTTCAACATTCAAGGACTTTTTTTGGATCTAGTGCAACACTGAGACGGAGAAGCATTTTTACAGACTCATTAAATCTAGAATTCAACTCTTGTAACTGGCTGTCAATAGCAACAATTTACAATTCAACTCAGTAGTGATGCTCTGCAGTGATATTGTCTTTATCATGCCGTGTCCGAATTACATATTTGTAAGTCTCATTCATATCAGGGACCAAAATGTCACTTATTTTACAAAAACAAGTCACTTTATCCAAAAGTGATTGCCAACCTTCATCTCTCAGTTTTGAAGCAATATTTTATTGTGGAAACCAAGGCCAATGCATTAATAATATCTATAGATTTTTTTTATAAAGATTGGCGAAGCTTGTCAGTTATCCCTATTATATCTTTCATCATATGCAAAACAATGACAAAATCAAATGACATTGCATGTTTAAGTGCAAATATTGAGAAGATGTAGAATATTTTGTAGCAATGTCAGTCAACACTACACAAGATGGACAAAAAAGTCTCATCAAACTACATATTGATTAGAAATGAGAACTCCACCTGGTATCTCCAAGTCTTTGTAGTGTTTGTATTTGTTTTTTCCTTTTCCACTCTCAATCTCATCAACCTCAATTAAATGAGAAATTTCAGCAATCTGAGCATCTTGCAATTGATCATGACGCTTGGAAGAAGAAGTTATGACATTAACTAGAGCCAATCGCAATTGATGAGCAAAACAATGTATGTACTAAGCATAAGGGCGTTCCTTTAATAATAAAGCTTGCAACCCATTCCATTCTCCATGCATGTTACTAGCTCCATCATATCCTTGACCCCGAATATCCTGGACACTAAGTTTATGATAAGACAATGAACACATTATCTCATTTTTCAAGGTCGATGAAGTTGTATCTTTGACATGAATCAAATCCAAAAATCTTTCTTTGACATGTCCATCTCGGTCAACAAATCTCACAACAATAGCCATTTGTTCTTTCTTAGATTCATCCAGAGACTCGTCAGCTATCAAACAAAATTTTGCAGTCCCGATTTCATCATGAATTGCTTTTTGCACATTTGTAACTAAAACACGCAATATTTCTTTTTGGATATCCGGTGATCTGTACTTTGCATTTTCAGGAGCCTTTTCTAATACATCATCATCAATAGTCTTGTTATAAGAAGCAAGCAACTTTATAAGTTCAACGAAATTCCCTTGATTTCTTGAGTCAGCTCCCTCATCATGACTTCTTAAAGCACATGCTTGAAATGTAAGTCATTTAATAGCCTCAATAGAAACTTTAACGTGTAATCTATTATGCATAACTTGTTAATTCGTTTGTATCTCTATCACATTTTCTATGTGACACAACTTGTTTTTGAAATCTTCATAGCATCTGACAGAAAAATTATGTGCTGAGGCCGGGGTCTTACCTTTATGGACGATGAAAGCACAATCTTTGCCACAATTCAATTTTTTCCATTTATTAAACCCTACGACTGTAAATATATCTGACCTGACTCGTCCAATAGGTTTCCTATTGATAAGAAAACAAGGGAAACAAAATGCAACATCCTTTTTCTTAGAATATTCCAACCACCAAATTTTTTTAAACCAAACTTGTTGAAAACTACACACAAAACCATTTGGACCACTAGGACATGAAGGATACCTTGATTTTTGAATTTGGATGGTCCAAGTTTAATATATAATCTTCTAATCTCATCACGTTGGTGACTTTGGATAGCTTAAGATCAAAGGTCGTTCTCCAGGATCACGAATCAAAGAATCTAAGTTTACCTCTCTTGAATTTGAAACATCATTTTTCTCAAGTACAACATTAACTCGCTCTTCCAAATTACTAGTTCTTTCAGGTTGTGGGTCATTAACTTCATTTTTTCGTTTGAAAAAAGAATCAATTGTTCTTTTTTTGCTCATGGTTTACCCTATAATTATAAAAATTAACAAGCCAATTAACCAATCATAATATTATCATTACTTACAAAAAAAATACTATTCAAAATAAATATTAGCCACAACTTACAAATGATAGATATAACTATTTTGAATCATAGTTAAGATGGAAATCGAAAAACATAAAACAACTAATTACCTTAAGAGTGCCAATGAATTAAATTGTAATTGATGCTCTCCCTTGAAGTAACTATCGAATAATTAAACTGTAATTGATATTCTCCCTTTGAAGTAATTGCCGGCAGCGATGAATTCTAAATTGACGTCTCCTAAATTGTGGTAAGAGATGTATTTTGTATTTTTTTTTAAATTAAGTGGGCTATAGGAGGGGCATGGGATTAAATTGAATTTTATTTTGGGCTTAAATAATATATATATATATATATATATATATATATATATATATATATATATATATATATATATATATATATATATATATATATATATAGTATATAATGGAAGTAAATGAAGTTTTTTTTTTTTTTTTTTTGGGGGGGGGGGGGGTGTTGCCTCCGCCCTTGAAGCATTTGACCATGGTTCTAGTACTATTTCCATCCTTCAGACTATAGATGCACGTGAATGAAATGTTGAGTGAAAACAACTATCTTGATTATGTTCAAGAAATGGAGAATTTTCTATTCGTAAAAAATAAAATATGTATTGTTGACGGAACTCCTAAAAAATGGGAGAAAACCCATGCTAATCACATGACATGGCTTCGATGTGATAACATCATAAACGGGTGGCTACAACCATGGAAAAAGAGAGCTGTTTTGTTGTCAAGTATGCCAACACGGCCAAAAACATCTGGAACGACCTTCGTGAGTGCTTTGGAAAGGAGAGTGCGTCTAGGGCTTACGAGTCCAAACAACTTCTTACTATAATTAGGAAATATGAGATTTCCATATGTACATACTACATAATCACTTTGGGACAAGATAAGCTTCGTCATTACTATGCCAAGATGCTCTTGCATTGGCTTTACATGTGAAATCAACAAGAAACCCACAAAATAAAGATATTATATGAGTTCTTATTCAGAATCGGCAACAATTTTTCCACAATCAGAATCCAAATATTAGCAACAACATATGTTCCTACCTTAGGAGAGGCATACCACCTTGTGACCGAGGACGAACAACAATGGCCTGTTTTGATCGGTAAAAAAGCAATTGTAAACTGAAAACATTTCAAGATTGCACAAAGCGTGATTTCGTTGGTTGGACACAAGCAATAACAAATCCAAGAAACGGAATGAAAGGAGAAAACAAAAAAAAAGGCTAAACACTATGATTTTTGTGGGAATGTAGGGTATAACCATGATTATATTTCAAGCATATGGGGAACCCAAAATGGTTGCGTGATAAAGGGAAATTAGAAAATGGAAGAACGAAAGTTGTGTGTATTGAAAGGGAATGAGATTCGAAGGTCGACACACACAATATTGACAAACAAAGCCTAATAGTAGGCCTAAGCAACTAGAAGTATAAACGAATCGCCAACATTGTCACACCCAAAAACCTGAACGGCAGAATCGTTCGGCGTGGAGGACGTCATGTATAATATCACAACAATGCAAAGTAGTAAACAAGCAACAACATCATCCATTGCATTAATAATATAATTTCATACAAGTGTGTTCTGTCAAGTTATATAGACACCAAAAAGTACATCAAAATAAAAGAGGAGTGTTGAACAAGCTCCATCTTCTCAAAAACCTGGCACCCGTACCTGTCTACTGGTAACTTGAGAATACAAGTTATTTTGAAAGCGAGTATTAGCTTTAAAGCTGGTGAGATCATAAGTATATTAGTGTCTGAGTTTGTATGAAAGCATTTGTAAGATGTTTGTAAGATGTAATGTATAATTTTTGTAAAGTTTGTATTTGTTTGAACTATCCTAGAAAACCCTCTGTTTCCTACTAAGAGTAGCCTTCCACCAAGGCATCTAGTAACTGTGTATGTCTCTTGTAAGAGTGTGTACTTTCCCAAATCCGACTATCTTTAACCAAAAATATAGTTTTTACATTACCATGCATCGTGTGAAAGTTCACGAAGTGAATGTAATGGGATAAATATTATAGTAATGCAGTGTTGTATTAAGTAACTACTGTTGTACTAACTACCTTAAACCAATTGTTATTTAAAGTACCATGTGATCGGCCTATACCCTACTACTGACTCAATAGTAAAACGACGATGTAAGACGCCGCAATAAATGACATTTGGCACCCGTAGACTTTCAAGTCCCACTATAGCGAGCAGCAAGGTGTAGAATAGTCATTCCAGTATCGATCTATATGCAAACTCATACGCTCCCCAATTAAGGAGATTTTGGATACAAAAACGGTCATGGCAGGTAGTGCCATGACCCGTTTAATGGCTCACATAACTGAATGTAATGTATTATGTTTGTTTCTCATCACTATATACTATGTTTGTTTCTCATCACTATAAGTTAAGACTCATGTATGAACTGACTCTTTGTATGATTCATTGTTCTAGTATTAGTGCTAGTAAAACCCTAAACTACGCCTATTGTAGTTTACTAGTAATATAACTTGTATGTATGAACATGGGAGTATACCCCTGCTACCCAGGGTATTGAATTGACTGGAATAACCTTTATGACTATATATTTACACATGATATATAACTAATAGTTAAACAACTTTCAGACAGATACCCGATATCCTACCAGACCACATCCCAACGGGGAAAAGGAAATAAGGCGGGTTAGCCTTCCTAAGTCCTTCAAACATTACTTATATAACTATACATATCTAGGCATGAAATTGAAAATATAAAAGTATAAAAGAAGTTTCGTAAAAGCATTTGATATGTAAAAGAGTTTTTAAGACAGTTTGAAGTAAAATAGTTTAATAAAACAGTTTGAAAGTAAGAGATTCACTTGTTGATAGTTATGAATCACATGTGATTGAGATAATAACTATCATAACTTTACTTGTATCCCCCCATAAAAGTATTTATAAACATTTAAAAACATTTAAAAGGTTAATTAAGGGGTATGAACTCACCTGTAGTGAGTGGTACTGATGAACTGAAGATGTAGGATTGCTAGGTGTCAAGTGAAGTCTTGAACACACTCTATGATTCTAGTTAACATATAATATCACATATATGTATCAAATTAGTCTTTAAACAACTAATAAACAAAGTTAAGACACCCTAGGACATGCTAAACACCTTATACAAGTGTTATAACTCCCAAGGATTACATCTAGGTGTTGTAGGGAAAGGCTAGTGTGTATGGGGTTCAAGGAAAACTCCATTAGGGATTTTACGGTTTTGTGGTCACAAATAAAGGAGTTTATGGTCGTAAAATCTTGATTTTATGGTCATAAACTCACAAAATTTTGACCATTTTTTGTTTGAAGCCTTAAAAGTCCTTAGAAGCTTTTCTACTTGAAGTATGTGACTAAGGAAGGAACTAGGGCACCATTTCACTCCTAATTGGAGTTTACGGTTTCTAAACCATTTTCCTTTGAGTTTACTACCTTAAACGCATAAATTTTATGGTATTTTGGGGGTTTTCAAGTCCTTAGCTCATCAAAGAATGGAACCATGCTACTTACTAAGGCATAGGAAGGAAATTGGGTCATTTATACATACTTTGGGGTGTTTACGGTTTTGGGAGCTCCCCAAACCATAAACACATATAAATGGGAGATTTTTGTGCCTTTTAATGTGATAAACACATCAAGGAAGGATCTAGACATGTCCCTAAGACATTGTGAAGGACTAAGGCACCTTACTTGGTGTTTATCGTTTTAGGAGCTTCCAAAACCGTGAACACTTTGTTCTTGGTGTTCTTGGGACATTTCCTTGATGTAAAGATGTATATCAAGCTTTATAAGATTCTAGGATAGAGGTACTTACTATATGGAAGCTTGAAATTAGCTAAAAGTCCAAGAACACTAGTGTGTGTTCTTGGTGTTCTTGGTGTTTTGGAAATCTAATCAAAACATGAAATTTGATGGATTAAAAGATGTATAATCACTATTTGTTATGATATAACAACAAATCAAGCCAAGAAGTACTTACGTTCTAGGGAAATCGGGTGAAAGACGAAATGGTAGTTGAGAGTGTTTGGAGTTTGCTCTTGAGTTTGCAAGTAAGAATGAAGTATTTTGGGGAGTAAACTCACGCTTAAGGCATGAGTTTACGGTTTTTGGAATAATTTTCGGCCCAAACATAAAAGTTTGGCCGTAAATTCCTTAACTACATCGTACTTGCGGTTTTGCAATTTCAAGACTCGAGATGGCACTTCCTTTCACCCGTTCGTTTAAAGATTAATTATTAAAATAATCAAACGAACTTTAAATTTGCTAAAAACAAATAAAAATGATCTTGACTTATTACTTGGAATGATTGAATTTAGGGTTTGACCGAATGAAAATTTCGGGTTGTCACAAACATGTTCTTTACAAAACACTCTCAGAATAACGATGTTGTTCAACTAATGGAAAACTTGGCATGTAGGTTTCATAAAGGTAAAGAATGGTTTGTGGAATAAGGTTTTACCAACCACATAACTCACATTCTTGTTCATTTTTGCAATATGCTTGAAAAAACTTGGTAGATACCCATGGCCATATCAAATGGCAACTATATTCCCATCAAAGGAAAGGGGACTTGCATATACCCAACAAAACTAAATTACTGATGTTTTGTATTTTTAGGACTTCATGTGTATCCTATTGTTGGTGATTAAGTTATCAAAGGTCCTTGAATGAGCCATAACATTCTTTTAAGATTTTTTTTTTGTCATGTAGTACTTGAATTTGAAAAGGTTAGAATGAGCAGTTACAATTAAAGTCTATATTAGATGAAAGGCAAAGAGAATATACGAACAAGATCAGCAACCCTAGGTGATGTAACATCTAGTTTTCCAGGTATTTTCTTTTGACCCTTGAGTTATGAATTGTTTGGAAGATGGGTCCCTAATGACATTTTAATTATTTTTGGTTGCAGCTTAGGTATACAGGGCGTACACTTTTGTGCGCTCGGCGTACTGAGTCCTTTGCCATTACGTTGCACATATGCTAGAACGCAAGGTGTATGTGGTTTAGACCAAACCCTAATATTTTGGTTTTGTGCACTATTGAAGCACCATTACACCCCAAGAGCTGTCCCTTTTTCAGCCTCCATCCCAAGATCGACCCTCATTAACCATAGTCTATTTTGAGCATTTTGAGCTTTTGGAGTGATTTGTGGGCTTTTTTGTTTGTGAAGAAAAATATTCAAGGAGTAGGCTTTACTCTCAAGACTTAGGATCCATCATGTTGTCTTCATTATGCACCATTTGGAGGCATAAATATCCTACCTTGCCTCATAGAAAAATTGATATTGGTTTTATTAGATTTTTATCTCTTTTATCACAAAATTCAGGTCTTTGTCACTATGAGGTAGTGCAAATCTCTTAAGCCATCATTTTAGACATTTCATGGCATTTTAAGTCATAAAAATGCGGGCTTGGATATTGATTTGTTCTTATGCAAGAGTTATGGTGTAGAAAGGTTGGAGCAAGTTAGGTTTTTAGTGTTGGGCTTCTTGTAGCCATGCAAAGGCATAAAGTTTGCAACTGTATGGCGTTAGGGGTCTTATTAATCTCAGATTTGAAATTTAGAGGTTTAAGGAATTAAGATCTTATTCTTGGTTTTTCCTTAAGGGTGCATACACTAGGTGTAATGCCTAGTATGTCATGCGTACTTAACCACAGCCATAATCAGTCTTCATTGGTTGTGTACGCAGGGTGTACCAGTTGGTATGTGGGACGTACGACCCAGTTCTAGCTCTTGGATCATTTTAGGCGTTGAATCGTTGGTATCTACTTGTTGCGCTTCGACCACAAACTTTTAATGTTATGGGTCACTTCTAGATTTGCACCCATGTTGGACTTTGGGTGGTCTTTGGGTTTGGGCCTGATATTTTTGTATTGGATTAATTGAAAAGGATAAATTGGCTCTTTTACCTTAGATATTAGAAAAATAAATTAGAGTTTATATGGGTTAAGTCTCTATTATTAATTGCGACTTTATTTGTTTACTCAGACTGCAGATTTTTTTCGATCCACCATCCTGAGCATTTATCAGGTGTTTCAGCAGTTGAGGTGAATTTCCTCACTAGATGCATGGGTCGAAGGCACTAATGTTGGCCCATTTCTTGTTGTGTAGAATGCTTGATGTCTTGTGTAATTATATGAAAGACCAGGATCTGGACCCATGCATTTGTATGAAAGACTAGGATATGGCGCCTGGTAGTGCCTTTGACCCGTGCATCTAGTGAGGAACTTATAGCCAGGCGTCATATCCTAGTCTTTCATACAAATGCATGGATCTGGCACTTGACATTTATATGAAAGACAAGGATCTGGCCCTTGACATTTACATGAAAGACATGGATCTGGCCCTCGACACTGAACGGAAAGACCATGGTTTGGCCCAAGGCAGCAAATGATATTGATGACTATGATTTTACCCATAGAATTTATTTTCATGTATATATGTTATGTGGTACTTTTGGAGAACTCACTAAGCTTTATGCTTATAGTTGAAGTCTATGGTTTTAGGTACTTCGAGTTCAAAAGAGAAGGACCCGGCGTGATGCCACAACATCCTCCCCTTATGATTTCCACACTTGGTATATTTTTAATCTGATCTTTTTAATACTATAATGAATGATGGTTTTGGTACAGTCAATGAATGAAATTTGTAGTTTAAAATGAAAATTTTTATTACTTTTAGGCGGTTATAAGTTTGTATCAGAGTCTTGGCTAAAGGGATTCTGACATACTTTTTGGTGTTTCAAAACTCAAATTGAGGAAATGATAGTTTTCTTAATAAAACTGAAGTTAAAATTTTAAAAGAATTTTTATTAAGAAGAAAGGGTGCGACACATGCAATCAGCCGAGCTCAAGTAAATGCTTCTTAAATTACCCATAACTATGTATTATGAGTAGTCTGCTTAATATAGGAATGGCATGTTACATTAGGGCTAAGGATATCTTTAGGAATCATATAACAGATTTGCCTGATTTGCTTGATGCCTTATAGCCTATTTAAACTTGATGCTATATATAACTTGGAATTGATATCAGCTAAGTTAATCGCTAAGTGTATCCTTTCACATTTGTATCGATTAGAATCTTCATTTGACAGTCTGTGTGGTCCTATTTTGTGTATAACTTGCATAAATAGGGCAACTAATGGCGTTGATTCAGGTTTGTTGGTATTGTGAGTGATGGGAGTTGAGAATTCCTAGGAGAGTGTAGGATATGAATGTTGTATAGCATATGATTAACTTATGGTTTTAGTATGGTGACTTAGAGGAATCAGGACTAACGTTGAAGAAGGTACAGGTGGGTGTGAAAGGTAGTATTGGGCCCATACTACTAGAAGCACAAAACCTGTACTTGAGACAAGTGTAGACCTGAAAACTCTAAAGTGTAGACGAATCCCCTGAAGTCCTTTGATGATTGTTTTTATATTGTGTTTCAGTTTGGAGGATAGTGATGATTACTCGAGGAGGTTTAAGTTCGAGTTTGAGTTTTGGTTTAGGAATGGCTTCAGGTGTTGAGTCGATTGATGAGAGGTTACAGGAGTTCATTTCGGCTAAGGTTACGTGCGGTATTGTGGATGCTACCCCGGTGTTGTTCGGTACCATCAAGAAAGGTATTATGGAGTCGATGGATGAGAAAATCAAGTCTTTTTGAGCCGAGATTACCGTGGGTCAAGTTGGAGTTAGAACTCGCTCATTTCAGTTGTTCAAGGCTTGTGGATCTCCTGAATTCTTTGGGGTTAAGGACCTCATCGCTTGCCATCGCTGTCATGGAGAATGCTCAGTGGACGAGCTTTTAACCTGAAGGGGAAAAGGTGGGATTTGCATCATTCCTACTGAGAGAAATTGCACGAAACTGGTTGAAGAAGGTTACCCGAGTTGTAGGGTCAGTGGAATTGGCAGTGATGACCTGGGAGGATTTTTTTCATAGATTCAAAAGGGAGTTTGCATCGACTATATAGGTGCAACAACTGGCGACAAGGTTCCAGGACCTTCCTCAGACTACTGAGACCGTGGTGGAGATTACCGCCAAATTCAAGGAGAGGGAATGATTGGTCCTACAGTAATTTCGGATGAGCAGATAAGGAAGACAAGATATCATGAAATGTTGAGGGAGGATATCTGGGAGTTCGTGAGATTTTCGGGGTGCAAGACCCTAAATGATATCATCGAGAAGGCCCACGAGCAGGAGATTGAGTTGGATCTATGGTCGAAGCAGAATCCGGAGCAGATATAGAAAGTGGAGGGTTAGACTAAGAGGTGCAAGACCTCTGATGCTCACACTAGAAGCCAGCAAGGTCGGTGTCATTTCAGCATGTGCGACAAGCTGCACAGTGGGGCTTGTTGAATGGTGGGTCCAACTTGTTTTAGTTGTGGCCATTTGGGCCTTGTCAGTAGGGATTGCCCCAAGAGGGCTCTAATTTGCTTCTGTTTCAATCAAAATGTCCATAAAAAGCTTATTGTCTGAGATTGTCTGGAGGAGCAGTGGCGGCGCCTACGCCAACCACCTTAAGGATTAGTGATGGCCACCAGGGTAAGGTAGAGGCTCCTGTGGTGAAGAGTAAGGCATTTCAGCTCACCACCAATAAAGACCATGTATCGACAAATGTGGTTTGACAGCTCATGTTTTTTTATTCAAGGCTACGTGATCGTTTGTATCTCTTGCACATTACAAGAAGTTTTGCGATCCTCCTACGACTTTGGATTTCCCACTTCAGGTTGAGATTACTGATGATCGTATTATGACTTCTTCGAGGGTTTTCTAGTTGGAGTATCCTGAATCTGTTTTGTGAGAGTTTCTCTATTGATTTGATGTTGATTCCCTTGAGAGGATCAAAGGTTATCATCAGGATGGATTGGTTGGGCCCGAATGAGTCCATAATTGATGGATTGGCTAGGCCCCAGTTGGCGAGAGTTCGAACCCTAAGTGGGGGAGAATTTGTTATTTCTGGAGAGAGAGCTTCGAATTGGCTAACTCTCTGTTCAACCGCGATGGCTAGGAGATATGTATAGTAGGGTAGTTCTAGGTTCATATCTTATGTTGTAGACACTCGAGTTGAGGACATGGTAGAATTGAGTGGGGTGCCCATTGTTCGAGATTTCCCCAATGTCTTTCCTAAGGATTTTCTACGAGTGCCTCCGGAGTGGAAGGTTGAGTTTCAAATCGATATGGTACCTTGAAGGTTTTTTTAAATTGGATACACTTCAAGACGAAGATGGATTTGTCACAAATACGATTGACATAAAGACGATCAACAGAAAGTAAATAACACATATGTTCTCCAAATTGTTCTTTCACGAAAAAAGAATTTTGTCTTCAACATGAAGATGGGTTTTTCACAAAGACAATTGACACAAAGCCACAATCATACACACCCACAACATTAGGGTTTTCCCTAATGTTGTATATATATTTATCTATACATGTATATCCCTTGATTGAAGGGATTATGTCTAATCTATAATAAGATCCGAAATTATCACTAATATATCGAATCGGTGATCTATTTTATACTTATCTATATCATTACCTAATATACAAAAATTTTACAATCTGATAACTGAACTGTAAACTGACATGGATAAGCTTGATACGTTGGCATTGTCAATGTGTAGATGCTGACACAGACAGATCAATGTGTCATGTGTTTAACTCATCAGATCATAAGGTGTGACCTTACAATCTCCCCCTATCTAATGATGTCAAAACCAAACTTCTTCTTCAAAGTCATCAGAAGATCCATTGTAGGTGTCCCAACTTTATTCATCTATAGGAGGGTGTTGGGGCTTAATCACTCATGAAGGACATGTAATAGCATTTTGGAGCAATAACATCATGCATGAACGTAAAGATCGAAGCTTTGCGTGACTTTTGAGCCTTGAGATGATAGATCTAGTGGTTGGAGTGATAGATCTGTCCTAAATCGTTAGTTTGAGCAATGTTTCTAAATGAACTCGCCGAGTCGATGAGCTAACTCGACGATTCGGTTAGGGTTTTCCCGATCAAGCTGAATCGCGTGTTAACTCGGCGAGTTGGGGATCAACTCGACGAGTTGAGCTGGACCTTCGCAAGATTTCTGAGGAAGTGAGTGGACTCGACGAGTCACAAGGGTGCACTCGGCGAGTCAGGTCAAATATGGATTGTTGACTCGATTTTAACTTCTACTGACTTTAGAATTGGTCAACATAAGTAAAGGAGATCATGGATGGGTAAAATGGTCTTTTATCCACTACAAGAATTGATCAGAGAAAGAGAATAGCCGTGGTTTAAGTGAGTATTAGTTTGAGATGTTTATCCTATGTGTTAGGCAGAGGTTAGCGCGAGATGTCCGAGTGCGAGGCTGTTACTTGCTTGCTTACGAGGTGAGTCTTCTCACTATATCTTACCAAGTCTGGTAACTATATGTGACCGGAAGGTCATACAATGTTTACAAGAAACCTTAACCCTAAAGTGGCTCCACCATCACCACCACACATCACACATGAATCGATTTCTTACTCCCTTTTTCGCGCACCACTATTACACCAGGAGCGTACCACACCCATTATTATCTCTATCGTCGTCTTCAACCTCGCATTACTTCTCCCGCGACGAACCCTCATGCAATCTCTACAATTATTTTGATCTAGTTAGTTTTTGTGGTTGTCATTTAGCTTTTCTAATTGCTTTTGTTGTCGAAAATTATAAGTAAAATTTTGATGGTTCTTCAACTATTTTACTGTATAATCACAAAATTTGAAATCAATACTTGTTTCAACATGATCAAAGATGTTCAGTTTTCTTATTTTGTGCCAAGAACATATGCTTTTATAAGGTCTTACCTTCATCATGTATCGTTTGAACCCTTTTTCCCTATCCATTGTAATTCCCTCATCAGTAAGTCAAATTACTTTTTTTTGAATCTTTTTTGGTAAATTAGTAGGAACTCTTAGTATACATAGAGGTAAAATTGACCATAAAATATATGTTTTATAAGATGTTGCAAAATTGTGCATGCATGTACGCATTTTTCTATGTTTGTGTATGTATGTTTTATTTTGTGTATATATGTGGTAAAAACAGTAGTGTGTATGTGATCATGTGTAATGTAATTGTGTGTGTGCCACCATCTCATCAACTTTCTGTGATCCCAATTTTGCAGATTTTAGCCTCTTATCCATAAACAACCAATTGTTCTTAAGTTAGAAAATTCAAAAGGTAACATTGGATTTTATAGTGTAAGTGGTAGCTTCCTGTCAATGATTTTAATAAATCCTTCTCTGCCACTAACGAATGATATGGTGTAGGTATAAAAAAGAACATTTTAACGATTCAAATGTTAACTAGGACGTTGAGTCAAAAGGGATAAAATCGGCTTTTCAAATGCAGAAAATAAGAGATTTTGACGAATTTATAAAGGCAAAAAGAGCATAGACAGCAAAAATATTCGCTACTGGCGTAGAATTAACATCTTTTGAAAGAAAGGTAGTAATATTTATCTTAATTTAAACAATAGTTATTTGTTTTTTCAGGGCTCTTTTTGTAAAAATAAATTAAGATACATTTCTTATCATATCATTGTACTTTGAATATGTGGTCTACTTATACATTCTTCTTATCCAGGTGAGCAAGCATATGAGTCACGAAGACATCCATCCGTAGGAAGTTAATGAGAGCCATGGTGGAAAAGAAATAAATGCCCTTCTTAGTTTCTTAAGCATTTTTGTGTAAGTATTATTGCAACTTAATCGCATAATCTTTATTTTTAATTAAGATCATACCCTAACACATTATGCAACTTATAGCATGATATGATTTTGGAGGACAATATTGGAAAAATATTGGTTTCTTAATTTGTAATTGTTTTGGGATTGATTTTTCTTAGCAATCAGCTGAAGAGTTTGGTTTAGATGACGTTTAAATTCTAATGACAAGACTGGCCTACTTAAGTTAGTGGTTGATTTTAGTTTTGCTTGAACTTTAACATGTTGATGGAAGGACATTTATTTATGTATCATATGGAATCTACTCATATCTTTCTATATTATAGCATTGTAGTTTAGGAACTACATTGTTATTTCCTATATTTAGCCCAAAGAAATTGCAAGTACTTTTTGCATTTGTAACTTATCAAGCATATTTATGGACATTTTACTGTCAAATAAGTGCAAGTCTGTTGTTCTGGTGTTTTGGTGTTTTGATTTGTGAATTATCTCAAAAAAATGGTATTTATTTGTTCTTCAGATTATGTTATAATTCCTAATAGTATTCGTGTTTTGTTTCAATTTCATTTTGAAAATAGTTCTCAGAATTTGCTTTTGCAACAAATTTTGACAACAACAATAATGGTGGTGGTGGTGGCAAGACACAAAATAGGGTTTCTCAAAAGGAGGAGAAGACACGAATGTGAGGACACAAGGATAGAGAAGATGATTGAAGCCTAATCCTAAATTAAGTAATCAACACAATAACATCGAAGGTTAATGGGTCTCTCATGGATGTTGGGTAGCCGGTTCAATATATATGAGTACTAAGTAGGATGGTGGCTTTGAGGTCATAAAGGTAATTTCCAGTAATCCACTCTCCTATGCTTTCTCTAAGTCCCCAATCTGCTTGTGTATCAGTCAGATCCAATTGATGGTGCGGAATCCCAATCAGTTGGATGATGCAAAATCAAAAATAGAGAAGCAGGAGAAGAAGAATAATATGAATCTTCAATGTACTGATGAATGGAATGATGCTCCTTTACATGATATTCACACACACACTTAAGCTTCTTTCTCTCTCTCTCTCTCTCTCTCTCTCTCTCTCTCTTGGTCGTACACATTCCTTACTCTCATCTATCCCTCCTCATGCACTCCTCACCCTATATATATGAGACATGGGTCGTACACAGTTTCACGACCGTGAACTTGGGTTTACAACCGTAACCCATTTACGGCCGTACACACCAACCTGGTCGTGAACACAGCCGCAAACACATATTACACTATAGAAAAATACAGTTTCCTAGAAAATGTAACTCCCGGATTCTCAGTTAGTGATTTATATATGAACCCTTCTTGATTTTTTGGGGTCTACTCAACGAGTTGGTCGCCCTATTCGTCAAGTAATAGCGGGATGGTCCACGCGTTTTAGTGACCTACTCGCCAAGTCCAAGAAGGGATTCGACGAGTAGGAGTTGGCAGAAGAAACCCTAAGTTTTGGGGCATTGCACCCTATTTAAAGGATCATTGGCCTTCCCCCCACCCTCCCCTTACAGTCTTTTGTCTTTCTTTAACCCTAATTCGTGTGTGTGTTCTTTTGTAGAGTTTAAGCTTGGAGGAAGGATTTTGGTGAAGGAAACAATTAAGGAAACAAGCTAATTGAAGCAAGAGTTCTTAGGATTCAAGATCTGCATCAATAAGCACTCTCTTTAAGGTACTAAACTGTTTTCCTTGGCTCATTTCACATAAACCCTCTTTTGCATGAGTTTTTAAGAAAGGTTTCTTGTGCTTAAGCCAAGATATGAAGTTGTAAATTCAGATTTGGACTCCCCTTGGCCTCTAGATTTATAAAGTCATTAGCTTTGCTTAGTATGAGCTTTCCCTCAAGTGTGTAACTTCATTGCTAGCCTAGTTTTATTATTTTAGGGTCTTAAAAGCCTTGCATGCACGTAATGTTTGCAACTTTACGTGATAAGCATGCCTAAGGAAGTTGGATCTGCAATTTGGAGCCTTGGCATGGCTTAAAAAGTGTCTGTATGGTTAAAGGACTGAAGCAACTTAGCGAGTCGCATGGTCGACTCGGTGAGTCATATAAAGATGGGCATGACCCCGACGAGTTGGATGAATAACTCGGCGAGTCCGATAAAGATTACTATAGACTCGATGAGTTGGATGAACAACTCAGCGAGTCAGTTAAGGTTTCCCAATTAATTGATGTGTGTGAACTTGTCGAGTTGAAAGAAGGAAAACTCGACGAGTGACCTTAGAGCTTCGATCGCGAGCCTTAGGAACTCGACGAGTCACTCTGGTGACTCGCCGAGTGGAGGAGTATCTCAAAGAACTCAGCGAGTAGCTGAGGATACTCGACGAGTTAGGGTCAACATGGACTGTTGACTTTGACTTTGACCAGGGGTTGACTAGTAGACTTATGGGGTACCTTAGAAGGTTGGGAACTTACGAGTATGGTTCTATTATGATAATAGGTGGTGGAGTTTGTGGCAACGATCCGAGAGGCAGAGTTTATCTACCGAGTTGATTTTGCGAGGTGAGTTTCCTCACTATACTAAGGGATGTAAGGCACCAAGGCCGACCCATTGGATATGTTATCCTAGTTGTGTTAGTATGTAAAGTATGAAGTTAGTGTTGCATGCTAGTGGTTATGCCAGTTACGTAGATCTGTAGGACTACCTGTGTTGTTATATTGTTATTTGCATGCTCAGTGGTTATGTTATGTGTTACAAGAAAAGCAATGCATAAACCATAATTTTAGACCCAACAATCTCCCCCTTGGTTTATAGCTTTCTTTTCTAATTGACCCAACAAACTCCCCCTAAAAAGTAGCTGTCTTTTCTTGTTAATCTTCATTGGGAGCTTCGCTTCAGCATAAATCTTCAAATTCTTCACGACTTCAAGATGAACTTGATGAATCTTCACTGAATGACTTCATCTTGAGCAGTTGGCCTTTTCTTCAGAATGTGACTCTGAACGCACATTGGCTGAGGAGGCTTCTTGAAAAGATTCTTGAAAGATGGTGCTTTCAGCTTGAGAATCTTCAGAGAGAATATCAGAGACAACTAATCTTATGGATCGCTTTAGTAGGTTCATAGATAGCAACATACTGATTAAGGAGGCTTCAATGCAATCTATCACACAATCTTCAAGTGTAGCTTCACCTTGCTTCTGGGGTTGAAGGATTGAATGTTGAAAGAATAATCTTCATTTCTTGCTCCGTCGAATGAGAATTCTTCGATTATCACGGATGAAACCTTGGCTCAGAAATTTTCGATACAGACTCCATGAGTCTCATCTACATCTAAATTCACTTTTTCAAGAAAAAACAAGACAAAACAAAATTAAAAAAAAACTTAGCACACAATATTTTTGAAGTTTTCATATTTTCTGGAAGAAATAGAAACAAAATATTTTGATTTTTGATTTTTCTGATTTTTGTTTATTTATTTTTTGTTTTTTTATTTATTTCTTTTACACACACACTTAAGCTCCTCTCTCTCTCTCTCTCTCTCTCTCTCTCTCTCTCTCTCTCTCTCTCTCTCTCTCTCTCTCTCTCTCTCTCTCTCTCTCTCTCTGCCGTACACATTACTTACTCTCATTTATCCCTCCTTATGCACTCGTCACCCTAAATATATGAGACATGGGCCATACACAGGTTCACGACGGGCCATACACAGGTTCACGGCCGTGAACTTGAGTTTACGGCCGTACACACCAACCAGACCGTGAACACAGCCGCAAACAAATATTACACTATAAAAAAATAGTTGTATAGAAAAGCAAAGTATAAACCATAATTTTAGACCCAACACTTTCCCATCGATAAGTGGAGTAAAAAAGATCTTCTTTCCCATGTTTATCTTGAAGCTGAATTTGCTATCATTTGATGTAATTAGTGGCGGCATTTGTGGAGTTAAAATACATTGCAAGACCTACAAACCTACATACTTTATCCTTCATTTGTCTGCATATGTTTGTCATAGCTAAACCAGATCCAAACCTCAATATACCTTCTGCTAGGCTTATGATTATAAGTGGAGTGAAAAAAACATTATTGCCCCTATACTTTATCTTGAAGGTGAGTTTATTTTCATTTGTTGTAATTAATTTAGTGGCATTGGTGGACTGAAGGACCTATGTTATATCCAACATATAATTGGAAACTTGGTTTTGTTTATACCTTATATGATTAATTATGTGAATTCGATTTTTGGGTCATCGCTCATATATATTATACAAAATGCAATTACAATGATAATATATCATAGATAATAGATAATTATACATGTTGGTAATAACCTATCATATCCATTAATATTTTGTAAAAAATAGTGTAATAATATTATTGATTTTGTTTAATTTTAATCATATTGTTTAATATATGTTAAAAAGTGGCTGGGCTTTTATTAGAATTTACAAGTAGGTCTAGAAGAAAGTATGATTTTTTATGATGTCTGAATAAGTTTTAAATTCAATTAATAAAATTTCAAGTCATATATAAATGCATAAAATTATCTTTGTTTTCTTTTTGTGTTTTCTTATAAAATTGAAATTCATTTTCTTTTTGTGTTTTCTTATAAAATTGAAATTCATTATGATATACATAAATGCATAAAATTATCTTTGTTTTCTTTTTGTGTTTTCTTATAAAATTGAAATTCATTATGTCATATGGATTGTCAGATTTTAGGGTTAGTCGGGACAGTTAAACCATCAAACTAACAAGATGACATGTTTTATGTCTCCCTCGTTAGAATATTGATTTAAATGAAAATATACAGCAGCATAGATAAATATAAATTTGCGTTCAAATTATTACTTTGTTTCCTAGAATACAATTTAAGGATAAGAATTTATGTATGTATATGTATATTTGTAAGATATAAAAAAGTGAAATAATGTTGTTAGCGTCTAATATAACAAATGAATAATTGAACATTCTATGTTATAATGATTATAAATATATAAATTAAAAGACATTTTTATTAATATAATTAAATAAAATATCAAAAGGTTATTTTTTATTAGCATAAAAATGTAAAAGCTAACACTAAAAAATAAATTACCTTACATATAAATATATTTAATATATTATGAAATTTAAATTTTAGTATATCTTATTTATTTATGTTTGATATCATTTCAACAAATATCAAAGTTGGATTCTGTTGAATTAAACATGTACATTCCTTAGAACGTAAAGCTTTTATAAAAGAAAGCTTTGCGATATATATATATATATATATATATATATATATATATATATATATATATATATATATATATATATATATATATATATATATATATATATATATATATATATATATATATTTTGCTCTTTTGTTATAGTTTAACCATTATATTTTTATAAATGAATGCAACCTAAGTTTTACACTTATTTTTCTACATGGACCATGTTTATTTTTTTCTAAAACAGCCAACTATAAATTCAAATAAAACAAAACTAACAAGGATCTAGCGCAAACCAATTACAAAGAGTGTATACCATTTTGAAGCCAATTTAACTAAACTAACGATCACTTATGGTTTCTATTAGTAAACGCCAAAAAATAAATTGTTTTTGATGAAATCAATAATCTCATTTTTTTTCTTTTGCAACTTCCCCCGAAACATGACAACATTTTAAAATCTCCCTGATGTAACAAATAGTATACACAATCACATCCACCACCTCTCTCTTCAAGTTCAATAAACAATTATCTATAAAATTAAATAGTTTAAACGGAATCAAAATCAAAACGATCAATAAAATGCGTTAAAATGGTTATAATATAAAACTTTGTCAAAGATCATTTTAATGTCTCCATATGTATGAAATAGTAGTCCACCCAATCGTATCCAACGTCTCTCGTATTCTGTAAGTTCAAAGAAGTTTATCAATAGAATTAAATAGTTCATAAACCGAATCAAAACCTAAACTATTAAGAGGGTGTTTGGGATTGTTTTTAAAACAACTTTTCACTTTTAACTTTTCCAAAAAATTTAAAAATAGCTAAAAGATTTTTGGCTAATGAAAAATATCTTTTAAAATAACTTGATGCATAGAAGTAAAAATTAGTTTTTTAAAAATCATAAATTTTATCTTTTTGTAACTTTTAAGACTTTTTACGGAAAAGTTGGTTTTTACCCTATAAGTACATGCAAACACATTTTAAAAAAAAATACCATTCAAAAAGTCCTTTTATTAAAAAATAATAATAAAAAAAATAAAACTTCTAACTTTATAAAATAATCTCAAACACCACCTTAATATCTTCAAATGGTTATAATATAAAAACTGTCAATGTTCAATGGGTGTAGTGGAAAGTTTACACTAAAATGACTTTGAATGTTTCACTAAACACCAAAGATTTCTATTATTAGTGCTTTAAACAAAATATAATAACTTATATCTTTCCCATTACTTTTTAGAAGCCTTCGAACTACTAAAAATTTATATACCTATAAAACTCGGGTACCAATTAGTATTTTGGTCTTACAAAATCTTATTAAAATAACGAATTAGAATAACATGAAATAAAACTATTCTGATTATTTGTATATTTTTCTCGTTATTTATTTATTTTTAGTTTTTATTTTGAAAACCTTCGAACTACCAAATATTTGAACACCTATAAAACTAGGTATCATTCAATACATTAAAAAAAAATTAGAACAATACGGAGTTATACTATTCTGATTATTTGAATTCTTGGATGAGCATTGACATATTATAGTCAAAGTAGGAAGGTAGATATGTAGGCAGCATTCAATTTAAAAAACCATGGGCTCGCGTTGTTTTGGACTTTTTACTCGGACTAATTCACTCGAAATATTATCCAAAAGTCAAGTCATGGAATCGAGTCCATTCCCATCCCTCATGTCAATAATGTAGATAAACCCCTATATACTGATAGCTACATGATAGAAAACGACCAATTTTTATGTAAAACTTTTGAGATATGGTATAGTTACAAGAAAATTTTTGGGCGGTTATAAGTGATATATTTATTTCAAAATTATTTAATTTTGGTTTAATATTCTTTAAGAAATTTATAAGTTGTAATAAGTATGATTTGAAGACAACATCAGTAATTGGTTGGATTAGCGTAAGACACGTGGATAAGGACGTAAGTCGCGGTGTCGGACCACAATCATCGTACGGACAATTCCCCTCTGTTCATCATTATTAAAACAAATAAGTTTCCTATAGAATTTTAAAGCAAAATTAATTAAATATGAGTAAATTTTCAGGCATACTATCTAAAAAATATATTCCTGATAAAAATATCAACAATGAACATGTTTATGATGATAATTAAATAAATTCTATTGAAGAAACCGTTAATAACATAAAACAAAGTTTGAATAATTGGATAATACCTAAAACTAATGTTAATACAATATATAAAATAGGGATTTTTGATAATTTTCAAGGTTACTACGGAACAAACATTGTATATTGATCAAAACCAACAAATTACATTTGTTATCATCACGATATATTCTAAAACATAGAACGAAATATAAATTTTTACATATCGGTTTTATCAAAATTACTATCAAATCTCTATTTAGACTTAGAATACATGTTCATGTTCTCCTTATTTTAAGAGACAAGAGACATAAAGATTTCAAATTTCTATTTTAACTATGACGGAGACAAATATTGTTAATGGAACCATTTATTTCAATTGTTGATTATTTGATAAAAATATTTTAGACACTTTAGTATTAACTGTAGAAACAAAAAATTAGAATTTAAAGATGATACAAAACCTTTAGCAATAATTTATATTGTTTGTTACAAAAATTTGACAACTACACTTGAACCGAAAACCCGTTTATCAAATCCAAAAAATGAAACAATTATTTTTGAAGCAAATACTAACCATATCAAAGTCCATACACCAAAAAGATTAAAATGGTCTCATATAATTCAATCATGTAATTGGAACTTACAGAATGTTATCGAACCAAAACCTTTAAATTATTCAAAACAAATCTCAAATATTATTGAATAAAATGATGGTTCAGTAGATATAATTTTTTCTTTATTAAATATTTCATCATCCAGATTATCAACTTTGTTTACATCAGAAACAAGCTCTTCAAAATCTTCATTTTCAAATTCAAGATCTTTAAAACTAAAAACTGTTAACTATACTAATTCTATTCCCAAACATTTATACCAAGATGATCAAAATAGTGAAAATAGTATTCTTAGTCCTACCAAATCAGATTTTATTGATGAACTTCAAAATTTTAAGCAATAGATATGAGCTCTAAGTACAAATTAATTGTTCAAAAGACAATAAGTTTTAGACGATATGTTTATTGCAACTCCTTTAGTTCAAGCTCTAGATCAATTAACTACTAAAAAAGGTCTTTAAAAAATTATTTATCAATATAATTATGTAAACAAAACTTTATCTAGTATTACTGAGCATTTAGTTAAAATTAAAGAAAAAAAATTCAATGATAAAAATATTAACAAGCAAGATATAGCAAGCACTAGTAATATAAGTTTAGTCCTTGCCAAATCGATGGCAATTTTAATCTAGGAAATACGGATTTAATTAACGAATTAGAAAAAAGACTTTCAAAACTTCATATCTCATACCAATATTAATACTCATACAATTGATGAATATGAAAACAGTGATATTAATAGTTAAATAAATTTTGAAACTCTTACTCAACAATTTAGTAATAACAATGATATTAATCAATTCACTAATGAATTTTAAAATCTTAATAAAATTCATCAATCAAAACAAAGCACTTTTGGAAAGAATCCAAAGCCAACAATAAGAAATTATTGGAATAAACCCTCTCTTCCAGATGTTCAACTTGAAGAATGAACTTTTCAATTGGATCGTTCTCAATATGATGGTAATTCTAGTTATGAATGGAATGTTGACGGTCATTCTGAACATCAAATTATGAATATTATACAAGAAATGACTATGACATCTAATGCTTATAAAGCTCATAATAATACTCAACTTCAAATTGTTAATATTATTACTCTGGTTTTACTGACAGTTTTGAAGGTTGATGGGATTTCTATATTTCATAAGAAGAAAAAATTATATTTTATCTGCTAAGAAAACCATTATAAAACAAGAAAATAATCAACAAATACAAACATTTGAAGATTATATGGTTAACACTTTAATTTTTGCTATTATCAAAAACTTTGTAGGAGATCATACTAGTTTTCAAGAAAAAACTTCAGAAATATTAATGAATTTACATTGCAGAAAACTTACTGATTTTAGATGGTACAAAGATAATTATCTTGTTAAAGTTTTTCGAGACTTGATTGTAAAGAGTCTTATTGGAATGAACGTTTTATTGTTGGTCTTCCAAAACTCTTTGCAGAAATAGTTACATAAAAATTAAGAGAAAATTTTAATAATATCAATTCCTTATCAAAATTTAATTTATGGAGATTTAATAAACTACATTACTAAATAAGGATTAGCAGTTTCTGCTGATCTTAGGTTTAAAAAAAAGCTCAAAAAAGATATAATTAACAGTAAAAATGAATTATTAGGAAATTTTTGCCAACAATATGGTTATCAACCCTTGAATGGTCCGTCTACTTCAAAATCTAAAGTATATAAGAAAAGATCTTCAAAGTATTTCAAGAAAAAGAAATACAATATTCCAGAAAATTATAGAAAATACAAAGATTACGCTTCAAAAACTAAAAAACCTTATAAACCAATTTATAAAAAATCTAAAAGAAAATCAAAATATATTATTATTTGTCATAAATGTGGGCGTAATGGTCATACAACTAATAATTGTTATGCTAAAACAAAAATAAATGAGTTTAACGATTCTGAAGATTTGAAAGAACAAATAAGAAAAATTATTTTAAATACTGATTCAGATTCCGATGAAAGTATTTCGGATTTTCAAACAAATGATTTAAATATTCTTGAAAATACTATTTCGAGTTCAGAAGATTTCATTACATGCGAGTGTATTGGTAAATGTCATTGTAATAATTTAATCAATGTTATTACTAATAGTTCTATTAATGTTCTTTCACAAGATGATAAAGATCTTTTAAACTCACTAGATTCTATAAAATATAAAAATACTCAAGAATTATTAATAAAGCAGATGCTTAATAAAACTAATAACGTAACTCCTACTAATAATGAAAATTTTAATTTAAAAATATATATGAAAGGTTTACTGAAACAAAACTAATTTCTATGTAAAAACTTCAAGAAGAATTAACAATAGTAAAATAAGAAATAAAAGATATAAAAAATAAACTTTTAATTTTAGAAAAAGAAAAACATTCTACCTTTAAAAATAAAAATATAGAAATTAATAATGAAGAAGAAAATAAAATTGAAAATGTAACTATTGGTAAATTATAAATAATCAAGTTTCCCAAAAATGGAACACTCAAATTACTCTAGTAAAAAATAACTTAAAAATTAACCTAACTGCCTTAATTTATAATGGTGTTGACATTAATTGTATTCAAAAAGGAATTTTTCCTACATAATTCTATGAAAAAACTACATCTAGACTTACTGGTGCCGGATATACAAAATTAATTGTAAATTATCAAGTTTCTAATGTTTATATCTATAATGATCAAGATTACTGTTATAAAACCCACCTAATTTTAGTAAACGATATCTCTTCTCCTTTAATTCTAGGAACACATTTTATTACAAAACTATATCATTGTATTATTCATCATGATGGTATAAGAACAAATGTTTTTGGGAAAGAAATTATTTTTAAATTTTGTGAACCTTCTCTATATTCAACTATTAATGTCCTTAATTATAAAACACAACAAGCAAAATATCTTATTAACAAAATAAATGATGTTCAAATAATTAATTAATTAAATGATAATAATATTCAAAATAAAATAATAGCTTTAAAATGTGATTTAAAAAAAATGTTATAATATTCCTAATGCCTTTTGGAATAGAAAACAACATATCGTAAAATTACCATATACAACAAATTTTAATGAAAATGATATTCCTTCAAAATCTAGAGCCATTCACATGAATAATAAATTAGAAATTTATTGTAAAAATGAAATTTAAGATTTATTAAATAAAAAACTCATAAGACCCTCTACATCACCATGTTCTTATTCAGCATTTTATATTATGAATGTCGTAGAATTAGAAAGATGATCACCAAGATTAGTTATTAATTATAAACTTTTAAACAAAGTTTTAGAATGGATTCGTTATCATATTCCTAATAAACGAAATTTGGTAAAAAAGCTTTATGATTCAAAACTATTTTCAATATTTGATATGAAATCTGGATTTTGGCTGATACAAATTCATGAGGAAGACAAATACAAAACTGTTTTAATGTTCCTTTCGGACATTTTTAATGGAATGTAATGTCTTTTGGATTAAAAAATACGCCTTCTGAATTCCAAAATATTATGAATGCTATCATAACTCCTATAAGTAGTTTTGCTATTGCTTATATTGACGATGTCCTAATTTTTTCAAAATCCATTTATCAACATTTCAAACATTTAAATCAATTTCATGATTTAATTTATCAAAATGGTTTAGCTGTTTCGGCAGCAAAAATGCATTTATTTAAAGATGAAATTCGTTTTTCTAGGACTTGATATTGTCAAAAACACTATTAGACCTATTATAAGAAGCTTGCAGTTTTCTACTAAATTTCCTGATGAAATTAAAGATAAAAGCAACTTCAAAAATTTGTAGGATGCTTAAATTATATACATGATTTTTTCAAAGATCTAGGGATTATATGTATACCGATTTATAATATATTAAAAAATAATCCTGAACCATGGACTCAAAAACCTACAGATATAATTAAATATATAAAACAAAAGGTTCCTACTTTTCCATGTTTAAATCTACCACATCCCAATGCCAATATCATAGTTGACACTGATGCTGGTGATATTGGATTCAGAGGAATTCTAAAACAAAAATTTGTTAGCTCAAAAGAGGAACAATTGGTTCGATATTACTCTGGTGCATGGAATGATACAAAAAAAAAAAATTATTCAACTGTCAAAAAAGAAATTTTAAGCATTGTTTTATGTATCAAAAAATTTGAAGATGATTTATTTATGAAAAAAAATTTATTAAGAATAGATTGTCAATCTGGAAAAACAATTTTAGAAAAGGATGTTAAAAATATTATTTCCAAACAAATTGTTGCTCGATGGCAAGCCCTCTCAGGTAACTTTGATTTCAAAATAGAATTTATAAAAGGAGAAAATAATTCACTTCCTAACTTTCCTTCTCGAGAATTTTTGTAGGGAAAATGAGTTCGTCCTCATCTTCCAAACATGATGATAAGAAGCCCGTATCTCAAAAGCTTGTTCCATTTCCTAGTCAAAATCGGTTTTCTCCTTTAACTCCTATTTCTAAGAATTCACAACTTTATTCTAATATCCTTCAGTCAAAACTAGTTACTCCAACCAACACGGTTAGCCCTTTTGCAAAACCTACCAATACTCAAACTCAAAAACCTATTACTCCTAGCCCTTCTAGTAAAACTCTTTATGTTCTTAATCTAAATTTCTTAAGAGTCCAAATTCTTGAAGATTTTCAAGTCCATAACTTACATCAAGGTTTTCAGATTCTCACAAATCACCTCTTTGGTCAAGGGAAAACTTTTTAGGTAGATTCATATAAAACTCGAGAATATTATCAAGCTATTTTGCAAGAATCAGGTTCAATCAATTTTGTTCATCGTTCTAATTCAAAAGAAGGAAACATTGATTTTAGCACAGCTCATATTATAAAAATCATTTCTCCAGAAAATTGAGCTCTAAATTTTCACTCTGAAAAAACTCTTATAAGTTATCCCGCTTATCCTAGATTTTCTTATTATGATTATCAAGATGTGTAGACCAAGGCATTCTTTATTCAGAATTTTTCACATTCGTGGTTTATCTTCTTTGATTTGTACTTCAAATGTGAATATCCAAGATGGTTTATTAAGTGGTATAAATATATTGCAATTCTTCCAAATTGTTTACCAAAAGAAATTTATGTTGGATATCTCAAATTTAAGGAATTATTTATTCAACAAATTCTAGAATTTGAATATATGTTGCAATTCACTATGTTATTCAAAGTTTCATGGATCATGTCTCAGACTTTTCATTATCAATAAGCAAAAGATTCATCTCCTCCATGGCTTAATCGCCAATTTCGTTCAAAATGGTGGGAAAAAATGAAGATTTCTCAAGCAACCGAACAAGCATTCATTAAACATTACCAAGAAATATATATATTCAAAAATCGGAGCATTAAGCCACGTTTATCAACAGTCTTCCTCAAACTGATGTCGATCTACTTGCAAGAATTACAGAGGCTGTTAGTTCTTCCCCTGAAGAACTTCAAAAATTACTTCAAGAAATTCGCCAAATCCGTCAATTCCTGATGATTCTACAAAATCTATACAGAATGATTTATTTCAAGACACTCTAGACCATTTTGATGATCCATATGAAGAATAAGAATTTATTATCGTTAAATTTGGTGTAATACCTTCAATGTAAGGTATTTCGTTTCTTCTATTATCAAAATTATTGTTTTCAAATACGAGTGTGTGTATAAACTGTGTGAGTATACACTATATATGTATTTATAGTGTATAAACAAATATTATCAAATTTATTATCAAGATTATTTATTCTTATCATCAATGATGATATGAAGACAAAAAACTTTAGAAGATGCTCTATGATGACATGCTTTATTAAAAGATGATATTTATTGATTACAAAAGACAATTTCTTCAAAAGATGAGTGACAACCACTTTCAAGGACAACCACTTACAAGTAATTGATTGACCATTTGATCATACGGCAAACTTCACTACAAGATTTCAAGACTTTGAAAACTTCAAGATCATTATAAATAGATATTATGTTTTAGTAGAGAAAGGCAAGAAAAATAGTCATTCTCTAAAAAATATTCATCCCATGTCTAAAAAATCCCTAAGAGTCTCTCTTTCTACTAGTAGATGTTCAAAATCTCTAGATTTTCAAACAATTCTTTCTCTAGATGTATGTACAGATTGTAATTCAAGTTTAATTCAAGAAGGTATTATCTAAAGTATTTTATTCAATTGTTGCATTGTTGTTATTAAATTTATTTCTCAATGATAATTTTGTTTCGAGTTATTCTATCTATTAATTCTAGAAGATTTGAAATTTTCATTAAAATAGTGCTTGTTTTTAATAATAAAATTAATGAAATTCTTGCTTAAATTATTTAATTATGTCAAACAAAATTTTGATGAATTGTACTCCTAATAGATATATTCTTTTAAGAATATAACAAATTCAAGAATCTATAAATAATTATGAACAAAATCTTAATGATTCTTACAAACCAACTAATCTAGGTAAGATTTTAAACAATAATCATATTCATGATACTAGATGGATCATAAAAATTAGTATTAAAATTTGTTACAAACAAATAAGTTATCTAAAAACAAAAATATTTGTTTTCTACAAATAAAATTTTAAAATCGTTGTGTATTTTAATCATTATAAATTATAAACAGTTTAGTTGTTGATTGAGACACTTTATTTATAGTTGATTAAAATGGTATCATAGCCAAGAAAAGGTTTGGGGGTGGTAACGAGTGATATATTTATTTCAAATTTATTTAATATATATATATATATATATATATATATATATATATAGAGAGAGAGAGAGAGAGAGAGAGAGAGAGATGGCCTACGAAACTTGCACTTTGAATTCTTATTACTAAATCTTCGATTCTCAGTATCAATCCTCCTATCCTATCATCCAACTTTCACAAATCATTCAATATCATCTTAGAGTTAGAGTTCTTATTTTTACTGAATCTGTTATCAAATTAATGAGCATCTGCAAATCGAAGAAAACGATCGAAACAGAAAATCCATTCATATATTCAAAATACGAGATATAATCCTCAAATTGAAGAAACAAGCACAGAACATTCTTCATCGTAATTCAAGAGAGCTTTAGAAAGCATTTGAATATTGAATCAAAATCAATTTTCATAGATGATGTCACATTCTTCAGTATATAAACTTGTTTCACCGCGACCGATAGAAAAACACGCTGCAAAAGTTTATATGAGTACATTGTTTTATGAAGTCCAGAAAGAGATATACAAAGGTGCATGGTACTGTCATTACAAATATGTTGGAACATAGAAGGGATAAGAATTATACAAAACTAGACTAAGTAAACAAAAACAACCATTTCAAAAGAGAATTCGAGGTAATCTAATATTATTTTAAACTTTGATGGATCATAACGTAATCAAATATATACAATCATATTTGATTAAATTCTAAAACACATAATGTTTTAATTTTATGTTGTGCAGGTAGAAATTAAACTTCTAGAAAAAGATGTAAAATACAGTTGTGAACACTTCAACCGCTTTAGAATTTTGCGGATACATGCATTCAACATAATAATGAAACATGGAATTAAACAGATACCTAAACAATACATTGAGAATTATTGGAGAAAGGTTGTGATATCAAGGCATTATCATTTTGGTAGGCATGTATACGAATTAGGAGACGGTGAAATTAACAGATCTGTCAACCAAGCATATTACAACTTTGAAGCGTGTTTAGACTTCGTAAGAAAAAATAAGAAGAAAGTTTATTCTCTTGTTAGGAAAATAAAAAGCATGCTGAAGAAATATGAGAATGATCCTTGAAATGAATTTTCGAAAAATATGATAGATGTTAAAGAAGTAGGAAAGCTTTAGGGGATTTCTATTCCAAAATTTATTCACATCAATGTTCCAAATGTTCAAAGTAATAAAAGGAAGTGAAAAGAAGCAGAATTTAAAGTGTAATTGAAAAAGCATACAAATGAATTTGAAATGGCTCCTCATAACTTGCGTACATGCCCTACCAAACTTGCAGCAGAATAATCAACAAAAGCTACATAGATAATTACTAGTTTAATCAGTAATGAATAAGTCAGTAATTTTTTCTAAATAATATACTTTTTGTTTGATACATTTTACTCTTTTACAATACATAATGTACTATTGATTTTATTTAGGACTTTCTATCTAGTTTGATATATTTTTCTTTGATTTTGTTAATTATACAAAAATTTATTTATCATTTTTAATCTTGAACCATCTTCTATCTAACTTTATGTCTTTCATGATTACAAATGCATATAATCACTTGTGATTAAGAAAATATATGATTAAAATTAAATACATGGTAGAACATAATAATTTATGATTAAAATTTATTAAAAATACAAAAAAAAAATTAATATTTATATTATATTCTAAAGTACATCTCAACCCGATTCTAGTATATTAAAGAACGCCTAAATCTGACTTGCTATGAAGAATTTCTGATTTTTTTTTTTTTGAAATTTCATATCGACATAGTACACTAGTTTGCAACACAGAAATCGAATCAGAGATCAGTTAGTTGTTAGCCAAAACAATGTAAACAAGAGTTGAAGATCTAATGAATAAGTATTCATCGATATAAAGACAGTCGGAAACAAAGTTTGTATGAAAGAGTTATGATTTTTGCACGGTCTTTATAGTGTAATCTTTAGACACTTTTAGATTTAAACAGACTGAGAATTAGCTGACAGAGTCTAAATGAAAGTTGTAGTACTCGGAAATGCCTATGTGTAGATATAGTGAACGTATAAAACGGAGTTCATAAGCATATGTCATGATTTTTCAAAGATTGCGAACAAAGCTAGCGACATTAATGACATGGCAGCCGTGGAAGGATTTGGCGCGCTTCTAATAGATATGTCGCACCTCTATCTACCATGCATGCGTGACAAGTAGTAGATTGTGGACACACCACATATCATGACTCATCAACACACGGAAGGTGAAGAGGGAGTCAACATGCATAAGTGTGTCGCGTCGCCGACATTTTTGCACTATGAATAGAAGTAAAGTGTTCTGTTCATTCTCACACAAAATCAACTCTTCTCTCTCTCATTTTTTGAAGGATTTTCTTCTTTATAAGCTTGATAACCCCGAGTTTTCAGCCACTTTCAAATAGAGACTATTTTCAATCATGCTATGAAAGTGAGTCTGTAGCCCCATTTTTAAATCATTTTATGTTTTTGGGAAAAAATACATGCTCAGTATAAAATGAGTATTCAATGTATTTATAAAAACGACAAAGTTTTTATAAGGTACAATAAAAATTATTGATAGTTTTATAATTATAAGCACTAATTTTATAAAAATGACAAATGTAGTTTTTATAAGGAATGGTAAAGCTTAATGATGGTTTATAATTAAAACCATTTAATAGTTGGTTTATCATTATTGTACAATTATTTGGATGTATTCGTATAATTGGTATTATTAGGTTATACATTGGTTAAAACCTATTATTCCTCTACATACAGTAGTTTTGTTGCTCGTCTAGTAACTTAGGATTTCAGAGACACACATTCAATTTCCATTGGAACCGTTGAAAGTCTACATGAGATATGTAATTCATCAACTAAGAGTGAAATCTTATTAAAATCTTCTCAACTATAATAGTTAATTATGTGTGAGCGAGGAAGTTGTGTATAGATCTATTCGGGTTGATACCCCCACCCGTGGTTGCTAGCTACAACCCATGGATTGACAAAATCCACCGGGTGACGAAGTATATCAATAGTTACCCATAAAATTCATTTTGGATTCATATTCTACTGACCTTCTAATAATGTGATCTTTATAGCTCGAAAGAAAGTCTTTCGTGAGAGAGAGAAAGATATATATATATCCAAATAGTACATTGGTAGTACGGTTAACCTTGATGAAATTCCAAAGTAATCCAATGAACGAACCTTAGATGACATTAGCTTTCAACCTGGGGATGAACATGTTAAGCATATTGATAAATATGACCTCTTCACCGATCCAGTAGAGTTAATATGCCACTAAGTTTTATAATTTCCATATAATGGAAGATGGGGATATTTTTATCAATGATAACACACTAGTAAATTTGGATTAGGTGGATATTACATGGAAGCGATAACATGCCACAAGGCTGCAAAATAGAAAGAGGAAGTGGATAGTGACATCCAATACATGTACGATAACCAAGTGTAGATCTTGGTTGATCATAAAACTGGTCAAAAGATAGTTAGATGCAAATGTATCTTTAAGAAGAAGACAAACATGGATGGTAATGTACAGACCTTCACGGCAAGGTTTGCTGCAAAGGGTTTTAACTAAAATCCAAGGGGTTGACTATGATGAGACCGTTTCACCAGTTGCCAAGATAAAGTCAATTAGGGTAATGCTTGCCATAGTTGATTATCACAACTATGTAGTATGGAAAATGGATGTTAAAACTACTTTCCTTAACGAAAATATGACTGAGGATGTTTACATTGCTTAGCTAGAAGGTTTTGAACATACCAAATTTCCTAATAAGGTGTGTAGTGACATTTCTAGTTTTGTATGTTGATGACATACTCATTATAGGAAACAATGTTCCAACTTTGCAAGAAATAAAGTCTAGGCTTGGTAAATGTTTCACTATGAAGGATCAAGGAGAGGCTACGTACATTCTTGCAATAAGGATTTACACATATAGGTAAAGATGCTTAGGTGGGCTTAGCCAAAGTATTTACATGGATAAAATATTGAAACGTTTTAGTAAGGAGAATTCCAAGAAAGAGGATTTACCCATGCATCATATTTTCAAATTAAGTAAGGTTTAATGTCCCAATAGTGATAAGGAAAGAGATACAATGAGTCAAGTCTCATATGCTTCGGCTGTAGGATTGATCATGTATGTTATCACATGTACTCACCCTGATGTGGATTATGCTTTGAGCACGGTTAATAGATCTCACGGAAATCCTGGCACAACTCATTGGATATAAGTGAGAAACATACTTAAGTATTTGGAAAAAAAAAACCAAAAGATATGGTATTAGGTTTTGGAGGCAAAGATGAACTTTAAATGAGTGGTTTAGGTGATGCTAGTTTTCAAACAGATCAGGATAATAGTTATTTGCAACCTGGCTAGGTTTTCTATTAAATGGTAGAGCATTTACTTGGAACAGTTTTGAGTAGAAAACGGTGGTTGATTCGACTTGTGAATCAGAGTAGCAAATGGTTAAAGAATTTCATTGGAGACCTTTGAGTTGTTCCATCAATCTAAGAGCCAATGGATATTTTTTGCAACAATGAAGGGTCAGTTTCTTTGAACAAAGAACCAAAGGATCATGGTAGATGAAGTCACGTCAAAAGAAAATACATGTATATTTGATATCAAGTTGAGGAAGGAAAACTAATGGTGAATCATGTACATTAGAGGATAATATCGTTGATCCTCTCACAAAGGGTTTGAGCAAGATTAATCACTTCGAGCATGCTACAAGCATTAGGCTAAGAGATGAAATTAGATTCTAAATTTTGATAGTTAGTTGATAGTTTTGAAATAATGTGACTACAATATGTTGTAATTAAATGGTGATTAAGTAATATAGATTTATTTATGTTCAAGGAGTATGATGCCAGAGTTAAATAATTTACTTTTATGTTTCACTTTGCATGTCTTACTTCTTGAATATTAATTTATTCAAAATACCACAGTCGGTTATACCTTAGGAGTAAGTATTGATATAATACCGTCATGGAATATTCGTAGATTGTCCATAGGGATTGGACATTTCATAAGGACTGCTGGAATATTTGTTAGTACTTAGAAAATGAGGATTTTGAGTATTGGTTAAACCCACACTTAGATATTACTTCAAGCATTCAATAATAAGTAATTCGAAGACGATAATATCTTATATTCTTAAAACAAAGATATATAAGTCATAGTTTGCAAATATGTTGTGCATTGGTTTTACATAAATGCATCCATTATTAGATGTCATGAAATGTAATTCAATGTGTGATGTGATTTGTAAAATGTACGATTATAAAGTCAAAGTTTATATGCTCCTTTTTCCTTTTAAGGAAAAGTGATATCTTTGAGCCCCTCGGTGATACGATTTGACATTATAGTGTTGGGCCCAGGCATAACTAAATTGATGTGTTCGATTCATAGTCTAATGGCGTCATAACAAATAGAGAAATTGAGAAATAGATCTTGAACAATGAGATTGATTCTAATCCATGTCTCGTGTCCATATTCATGGTGATGCCTTTAGGGCTCATTAATGCACCAACAACATTTATGGATCTCATGAACCGGGTTTGCAGACCGATGCTTGATCGGCATGTGATTGTTTTCGTTGGTGATATTATGGTCTACTCTAATACCAAGGAGCAACATGAGCAACATTTACGAAAGGTGTTGGAGACCTTGAGGAGGGAGAGGATTTATGTCAAATTCTACAAATGCAAGTTTTGGTTGCATGAGGTGCATTTTTTGGGGCACATCATCAACCACGACGGTATCTTGGTGGACCTGACCAAGATTAAGGTTGTGATATGTTGGGAAGTTTCAAAAAATGTATCTGAGATTCGAAGTTTCTTGGGTCTTGTGGGGTATTATCGAATATTTATTCATCACTTCTCCAAGATTGCAGTGCCTCTGACCCACCTGACCAAGAAGAATGTGACCTTTCGGTAGGGTCCGGATCAACAATTGGCCATCGAGACTCTGAGGCAGATATTATGCGAGGCCCTGATTCTTGCGTTACTGGAAGGATTGGATGATTTTGTGGTTTACTGCAACCCTTCTATTTCAGGATTGGGAGATGTCCTTATGTAGAGAGGGAATGTGATTGCTTACGCCTTAAGGCAGCTAAAGCTTCATGGGACGAATTACCTCACGCATGATTTGGAATTAGGGACGGTGGTTTTTGCCCTCAAAATTTGGAGGCACTACTTTTACGGGTTCTGATGCACTATCTACACCGATCATAAGAGTTTGAAGTATTTGATTGATCAGCTGAACTTGAATATGCGGCAGCAGAGGTGGTTAGATGTGGTGAAAAACTATAAATGTGAGATTTTTTGTCACACCCCAAAACCGTAACGGCGGAAACGTTCGGGGGTAGAGGACTTCATGTTTAGTATTACAAGACATGCATCCTAGTAATCAAAGTAAATAAACAACCATTTCATTAGAAAGAAAGTGTTTACAAAGTGTGTGTTCACAAAACATAGAATACATAATCAAATAACAAAATAAGACTTGAAGCTAAACTGCTCCATCTTCTTAATTCCCAGCGCAAGTACATGTCTACTAGTTCCCTGAGAATACAAGTTATTTGAAAGAGTTTGTTAGCAATTAAGTTGGTGAGTTCATAAGATTTTAGTGATGTAGTTATGTTGTTGAAAGTTTAGTAACTTGTAAGCTATGTTTAGAAAAGTTCGCATGTTCCCCCAGAAAAACCTATATTTCCTGCTTTGATGAAAGATAAGCAAAAATGACTCTATAATCCTTTCTATGAGTACTAAATGGATAAAATTTATATAAAACTCAGAGTAAACAAGCAATCAATTGTGTGTATCTGCCCTAAGCCCACAACCAAATAAGGAACAGGAAATGGGACGGATGACACACATCCCATTAGTTGTGAGATCATTATTGTATATAACCTTGGTGTATTCACTTGGTACTCACGGAGTTAACTGTAATAGTTCCGTTATATTTGATGAAAAGATCCTTTAAGAAAACACTTATTTCTTATAATAAAATAGTAACCACAGCGGTTCCTTCTATAATCACTTAGTTTATAATAGCTATATATAATCTAATATCGAATAGATAGTTACTTGTGTGAATCTGCCCTAAGCCCACAACCAAACAAGGAACAGGAAATGAGGCGGAAGGCACACATCTAACTATCTATCGGGTATTAATTATATAACAAAAGATCGGATATATAAAGTATGTTTTGCACTAGAAAACTGTGCGTTGAATTAGTGTCCTATGACCTAACCCATACATGGTACCCCTTATGATGATTTAATGTATACGGAACATATATATATATATATATATATATATATATATATATATATATATATATATATATATATATAAGATCAAATGGATAATAGGCTGGGTGAATCCACTCTAAGCCCACAAGCAAACAAGGAACAGGAAGTGAAGCGGAAAGCACACATACTATTACCTGTTAGATCATATTAGTATATATCCCTTGATACATACATTAAGGAATCATAAGGTTAGCATTATCTTCCCTTTCTACTGAATGTACTAGACTCGATTGTTCTGATTGTCGTTTGTAAAATGTAAGTTTTCCCTAGTTTATAACTATCTTGACTCGAAAATAGTTTGCATTAACTTTCAAGTGGAACTGTCACTTTATGTAAGTATTGGGAAAATGAAAGTACTCAGTTGTCTTTTAAATTGATAACCTAGCAAACTGATTTCCTTAAAACATGTTTGTTTTATTAAGGCCATAATGTGAAGGCTAGTACCCATACCATACGCTTTCCCTGTCAAGAGATTTTGTGAACCAAACTCGATTTCCGCAAGCTAGTTGCTAGGTCATGTAATCCACATTAAAGATATGTGATCATGTATACCTAATTTAACTATCACCTTTTATTTAGAACAATGAGTTAGTGATTCGTTGGTGTAATTAGATCCTGTAGTAGTTCCATGCTATAGCAACTTAGTATGTTTGTTCTGTTATAGTATCTTAGTATGTTCTTCCTGTTATCGTGTATTGTATCTAGTATGAACTAAACCTCTAAACTATACCCCTTATAGTTTACTAATGTTTTACTTGAACTGTTATTGAAAATACTCATTTTACTACTAAGTTATGCTTGTACTTTAAAAATGGAGTTTTGTTAGACTAGAAAGTAACATAACTTGAAAAGAGCTTTTGAAATGTTTTGACCACTTATAAAAGACATAAGCAATCTTTTGAAATGTATTTATAAAAAACATTAACACAATTATCATTGTGTTCAATTTGTATTCCCCCCCCCCCCCCCCTTAAAGCATTTAAAACAGTTTAAAAGATTAATTACGAGGTATGAACTCACCTGATGTGGGTGATTCAAACGTATATATGCGTAAGGGAGATGCTCCACGAATGAACTCTCGAGACTTAACGAGTCCTAAATGACATATAATGGCATATATTAGCTTAAATATAATTTTTAGAAGAAACCAAATACAAGGAAACACCTCACTGGACTAGGAAACACTTTGACCAAGTGTTGGAATCACATGTGATTAAACTAAGGGATGTTTAAGGCCAAGAAAAGGTGTTTACGGCCACACCATAAACACTATGGCCTTAAACCATGGTAATATGCATAAGAGGGTGTTTGAGTGCTAGGGAAACTTGAGGGACCATTGCTCTACACAAGGATGAGCAAAACCAATTGATTGGAGGGTGTTGAGGTGTTTACGGCCACACCATAAACCCTATGGTCGTAAACTCACAAAATGGACTTATTTTGGGTCTTAAAGGCAAGGAGTTTCAAGGGTTCAAGTGTTCTAAGGGTTAGCAAGGGTCTAGAAGTGTTTAACGCTCAAAACACCACACTTTCAAGGGTTTACGGCTAGGGTGTAAACTCATGGCCGTAAACTCTCTTTGATGATGAGTTTGATGAAGTTTTAAGTCTATGATCTAGTGTTTCAACTATATAACAAGCTAAGGAGAGAGTACTTACGATATAGAGGCTTGAAATGGTGATTAAGGTCCAAGAACACTAGTGTGTGTTCTTGGTGTTTCTTGAAGATCTAAGAAAAGTTGATTTCCATGGATGAAATCATGAGATGATACTAGATTAAGAGATGTATCAGTAAATCAAAGGAAGAGCACTTACGTTTTTGAAGATCAAGGGTGAAAATCGGGATGATACTTGAGAGAGAAATCAAGTGTTCTTGAGGTGAAGGTGAACTAATGAATGAAAGTTGAAGGATATGAGACTATATGGAGGAGTTTACGGCCAGCCTTGAGTTTACAGTCGTAAACTCTTGTGCTTTGGCCATGAATTCTCTTTTGGTGGAGATTAAGGCTTGAACATTGCATAGTGTCTCTAGCAGGTACTTCCTAACACTCATTCCTTAAGTATACTAGGCAAAAAAACACTCAAACGGACTCTAAAAAATGCTAAAAGATAGCAGAAGCCAGTATGACTTGAGGTTGACTGTAGTCATAAAGCAAAAAAAATTCGGGTTGTCACATCATCCCCCCATTAGATGGAATTTCGTCCTGAAATTAGCTTTCTTAGTAGTACTACTGGGGTTGCGCTCCTCTTATTGCAGAATACCCACTCGTAGACCTGGCAACTTTTCTTTAGTGTTCCTAATAGGATTCATACTTGGTCCATCTATCATTACCTCATGTATACAAGTCGTTTACAATTAGGATTATTAAGACAGTCGAATGTGTGACTCTGCCCCAGGTCCACAACCAAACAAGGAACATGAGATAGGGCAGAAGCACACATACTAAATTTGCGTAATCATAATCATATACCACCCTCGCGTATACACTGAATAATGATAGGTGGGCTGTATTCTTCCTTATCTTTTGTGCTCGAACTTGGTCTGCTGGACGAGTTGTATTTTGTGACGATCTGTGGAACATACGGTGGTAAGGTTTCGGAGGACAAAGTACCCTTCGCATGAGTACTTCGGGATGTAGAATACGAAAAACAACACTGAGGTTTAGGTCGGACTTTCGATACGAATGACGAAGGTTTCGTGAACTTAACGGTCGAGGCGATAGAAACATATGAACTTAGTATGGTGAGGACTACGTCAAATTGTGACGAATGATAGTAACGGACTCTTTACAGAACAATAGTTTTGGCCGATTTGAAAGAAACGCTTGTTATAGGATGATGTATCGCTAGTGTGTTCGACAATGTACTCTTTGTAATTGTTCTAGTGCTTTCTGTTTTCCCCTTGATGTTAACATTTCTACATATCGTACCGCGATGAGCGACTACATACTAATGAAATAGTTTTGATAACTAGTGTCGATATTTTATATCATGATCCTCCCTGGTACCACTACGATTGTCTATCACATACAAGTTATGAATAATTCAGATGAATAAGACAATCGACTGAGTAACTTTGCCTCATATCCACAACCAAACAAGGAACATGAATTAAGGCGGAACCACTCACTCTAATTCTGCAACCTCTTAGCTATGCACAAACCTGATGTATATGCTAAGCCATCATAGCTTCTCTGAACGGATCTTTTAGTTCTCTAGAATACTGTGATCTATTTCAATATGTGAGTTATTATAATTACTTTTTAAGTGTTTTCCCCAAGTTTTAATCTTATATAAATATAAATTAATTAATTTTTAAAGTAATTACTATTTCGAAAATGTATCGTTGCTTGCTGGCGACTCCGGGGTTGATTCTCCTACAGTAATCATCAGAATGCATCCATCAGCTCCTGAGTTCTTTATTATCGGGCAGTCCCTATGGTAGTGTCCAGTCTCACCACAGCCATTGCAGGCTTGGTTTTCCTCAACTCCGGGGACTTGGGAGATTGGTTGAGCCGGTGCCCTGCAGAAACGGACTGTGTGCCCCTTTCTCTGGCAGTTCAGACACTGCATTTCCCGACATACTCCAATATGGTGGTAGTTACACTTTCCACATTTCGGAAAGGTTCCAACATATCGACTGGAAGGTGTTGGAGTAACAGGTGTTGTGGCAGCGTACATAGTACTCGTTTGTTGCTCTTGTGGGGGTTCCTATGTTGTTCGCTTCTTCTTCTTCTTGTTCCCCAACTTTCGTGTATAGTCCTCTCCCTTAAATGGCTCGGGAACTAGGACTTCTACATCGTGGCGGACTCCATGGTCAATGAGTCGCTGGGCTAGGAATTTGACACTATCAAATGTGGTTGGGTTAGAAGACAACACATCTCCTTGGATCGGGGTATTTAGATCCCAGATGTATCTTTCTATCTTCTTGCTCTCCGGGGTAATCACTCCGGGCCATAGGGCTACTAAGTCGCTAAACCTATCAGTGTAGGCCACTATATCTGAGCCGACCATCTAGAGCTCCCATAGTTCTTGTTCCAGTTTCTGAACTTCGCTCCTTGGGCAATATTCTTCTAGCATTATCTCTTTAAGGTTCTCCCAACCCATTGAGTTAGCCACTGATAGGGTTAATGACTTAACATGGCTATTCCACCATGTTAGGGCTCTGTCAGAGAAGGTGCAGGCGGAAAACTTCACTTTGCTCCCTTCTAGGCATGAACAGATTTCGAAGACCAAATCTATTTTATTGAACCATCGCATTAGAGTGATGACTCCATCATTTCCATTAAAGGAATTGGGTTTGCAGTTCATGAAGTCCTTATACGAACACTCCCTTGGGTGTCCGTGAGTAGCTCCAGGGTTGACTAAGTGGTTATCGCTACCATATCCGAAGGTACCACTTTCACTGAAGTGAGCTAGAGCAGTTGCCACTGCAGAGGATATCGCTGCTTGGAGAGTAGCAATATCGAATTGTGGTGGAGGTAGTGGCGTTTGAGTTGGAGTTATCGGAGTAGTGCGTATGTTCGATCTGTGAGGATGCATCTTTGCTAAAAGAATGCAAAGATGAGATGGGATAAGTCTATAGTAGTGGAGATAAGCCAAAAGCTGAAAGACAAGGTTATCCTAGTTCTGAATGTATTTGGTCCTAACTACCACATGGTTTTGGAAACGATTCATAAAAGAGTTTATACCGCATAAAATTCATGAATTAGAAATGTCTAGCCTCGAATGAATATATATGACCTGAATAACTGTTACCAGTTACATGTAAAGAAAATAATCCTAATACATAGGGTGAGTAGTGTTTCCACTAACTCATTAAGTTAACCAAGATTATTATTTATTAGTGTGATGCCGATGAAGTTTTGGTTACTTCGGTTGATCCTTCTTTGAAAACATCTCATGCATTTGATCTTGTTCCTCCTTGACTCTTCTGTTGACCGTTATGAGGAAGTGATTACATCTATCTGGGTTTGTCGTGCGAGAATGGAAGTGTCTAAAGAATCTATGAGATTAAGGGTAACTTTATGGGGTGATCCTTACAGAGCCCTTCTATAATTGTACAATGTATACAAGTTGTGTATAATTTAAGATTAGATAGGCTTTCGAATAAGTGATCCTACTCCAAAACCACAACCAAACAAAGAACAGGTAGTGAAGCGTAGATCACAAATTCTAAGTCTATAAAGTCTCAATTAAATAAAACCTTGGGAGTATACATTGCAAGATTATATACCTGTCCATAAGGGTCTTTTAAGTTATCACATAAGTTATTTATATAGTGCCTAAAATACTCCTATAGTATTTTAATGTAATGTACTTGGTATGTTTCAAACTTGTTATCGTGTTATAGTGTCATAGAATACTCCTATAGTATTCTAACTTTCATGTTCTGATCTAGAAATCCCTTGTATAGAGTTAGGTAAGTTTTAACACCCTTGCAACACGACATCACTCCCAAGCACATGTCGGTCACATCTCAAATAAATATATTTGATCAGGATATATTGATCCCAGATATGATTACATAAAAGCCCAAGTTTGACCGTAGTATTCAACCTTTAAATACTTATGTTCTGTTCTTCGTGTGATACTTGTTCTAGTGTATATACATGTATAAGCAAGTAGGTATACTTTTTATAACTTACTGTTATATTCTTAAAATGTATTATTATCCAAAGAACTTAAGCCCCATTGTATTTATAGTTGTATATCTTTTATCCGTTGATATACTTAGTTCACTATAACCAATGCTCTGATACCAATCTGTCACACCCCAAAACCGGAACAACGAAAACGTTCGGGGGTGGAGGACGTCATGTTTAGTATCACAAGAAATGCATCATAGTAATCAAAGTAAATAAATAACCATTTAATTAGAAAGAAAGTGTTTACAAAGTGTGTGTTCACAAAACATAGAATACATAAGCAAATAACAAAACAAGACTTTAAGCTAAACTGCTCCATCTTCTGAATTCCCAGCGCAAGTACCTGTCTACTAGTTCCGTGAGAATACAAGTTATTTGAAAGAGTTTATCAGCAATTGAGTTGGTGAGTTCATAAGATTTTAGTGATGTAGTTATGTTGTTGAAAGTTTAGTAAGTTGTAAGCTATGTTTAGAAAAGTTCACCTGTTCCCCCAGAAAATCCTATATTTCTTGCTTTAATGAAAGATAAGCAAAAATGACTCTATAATCCTTTCTATGAGTACTAAATGGATACAAGTTATATAAAACTCAGAGTAAACAAGCAATCAATTGTGTGTATCTGCCCTAATCCCACAACCAAACAAGGAACAGGACATGGGACGGATGACACACATCCCATTGGTTGTGAGATCATTGTTGTATATAACCCTGGTGTATTCACTTGGTACTCAAGGAGTTAACTGTAATAGTTCCTTTATATTTGATGAAAAGATCCTTTAAGAAAACACATATTTCTTATAATAAAATAGTAACCACAACGGTTCCTTCTGTAATCACTTAGTTTATACTAGCTATATATAATCTAATATTGAATAGATAGTTACTTGAGTGAATCTGCCCTAAGCCGACAACCAAACAAGGAATAGGAAATGAGGCGGAAGGCACACATCTAACTATCTATCGGGTATTAATTATATATAACCCTAATGTATAAACTAACGTACTATAGAATTAATCACTTAAGGTCCTTTAAGTTATAATGGTTTAATCAAAATGGATTAAAGCCTTTATTGGTAAGTTTCTAGTTTTGTATACCAAAATTTCTGATTTGTAAAGTATGTTTTGTACTAGAAAACTATGCATTGAATTAGTGTCCTATGACCTAACCCATACATGGTACCCATTATGACGAATTAATGTATACGGAACATATATATATAACTAAGATCGAATGGATAATAGGCTGGGTGAATCCACTCTAAGCCCACAAGCAAACAAGGAACAGGAAGTGAAGCGGAAAGCACACATACTATAACCTGTCAGGTCAAATTAGTATATATCCCTTGATGCATACATTAGGGAATCATAAGGTTAGCATTATGTTCCCTTTCTACTGAATGTACTAGACTCGACTGTTCTGATTGTCGTTTGTAAAATGTAAGTTTTCCGTAGTTTATACCTATCTTAACTCGCAAATAGTTTGCATTAACTTTCAAGTGGAACTGTCACTTTATGTAAGTATTGGGAAAATGAAAGTACTCAGTTGTCTTTTAAATTGATAACCTAGCGTACTGATTTCCTTAAAACATGTTTGTTTTATTAAGGCCATCTTGTGAAGGCTAGTACCCATACCATACGCTTTCCCTGTCAAGAGATTCTGGGAACCAAACGCGATTTTCGCAAGCCTGTTGCTAGGTCATGTAATCCACATTAAAGATATGTGATCATGTATACCCAATTTAACTATCACCTTTTATTTAGAACAATGAGTTAGTGATTCGTTGGTGTAATTAGATCTTGTAGTAGTTCCATGCTATCGCAACTTAGTATGTTTGTTCTGTTATAGTATCTTAGTATGTTCTTCCTGTTATCGTGTATTGTATCTAGTATGAACTAAACCTCTAAACTATACCCCTTATAGTTTACTAATGTTTTACTTGAACTGTTATTGAAAAGACTCATTTTACTACTAAGTTATGCTTGTACTTTAAAAATGGAGTTTTGTTAAACTAGAAAGTAACATAACTTGAAAAGAGCTTTTGAAATGTTTTGACCACTTATAAAAGACATAAGCAATCTTTTGAAATGTATTTATAAAAAACATTAACACAATTATCATTGTGTTCAATTTGTATTCCCCCCCCCCCCCCCCCACCCACCACCTTTTAAAGCATTTAAAACACTTTAAAAGATTAATTACGGGATATGAACTCACCTGATGTGGGTGATTCAAACGAAAATATGCATAAGGGAGAAGCTCCACGAATGAACTCCCGAGACTTAACGAGTCCTAAATGACATATAATGGCATATATTGGCTTAAATATAGTGTTTAGAAGCAACCAAATACAAGGAAACACCTAACTGGACTAGGAAACACTTTGACCAAGTGTTCGAATCACATGTGATTAGATTAAGGGATGTTTAAGGCAAAGGAAAAGGTGTTTACGGCCACACCATAAACACTATGGCCTTAAACTCATGGTAATATGTATAAGAGGGTGTTTGAATGCTAGGGAAACTTGAAGGACCATTGCTCTACACAAGGATGAGCAAAACCACTTGATTGGAGGGTGTTGAGGTGTTTACGGCCACACCATAAACCCTATGGCCGTAAACTCACCAAATGGACTTATATTGGGTCTTAAAGGCAAGGAGTTTCAAAGGTTCAAGTTTTCTAAGGTGTAGCAAGGGTCTAGAAGTGTTTAAGGCTCAAAACACCACCCTTTCAAGGGTTTATGGCTAGGGTTTAAACTCTTCGTCGTAAACTCTCTTTGATGATGAGTTTGATGAAGTTTTAAGTCTATGATCTAGTGTTTCAACTATATAACAAGCTAAGGAGAGAGTACTTACGATATAGAGGCTTGAAATGGTGATTAAGGTCCAAGAACACTAGTGTGTGTTCTTGGTGTTTCTTGAAGATCTAAGAAAAGTTGATTTCCATGGATGAAATCATGAGATGATACTAGATTAAGACATGTTTCAGTAAATCAAAGGAAGAACACTTACATTTTTAAAGATCAAGGGTGAAAATCAGGATGATACTTGAGAGAGAAATCAAGTGTTCTTGAGGTGAAAGTGAACTAATGAATGAAAGTTGAAGGATATGAGACTATATGGAGGAGTTTACGGCCAGCCTTGAGTTTACGGCCGTAAACTCTTGTGTTTTGGCCATGAACTCCTTTTTGGTGGAGATTAAGGCTTGAACGTTGCATAGTGTCTCTAGCAGGTATTTCCTAACACTCATTCCTTAAGTGTACTAGGCTAAAAACACTCAAACACACACTAAACAGTTCTAAAAGATAGCAGAAGCGAGTCTAAATTGAGGTTGACTGTACTCATAAAGCAAAAAAAAATTCGGGTTGTCACATTTTGTATCATCCCGAAAATGCCAATGTGGTGGCTGATTCTTTGATTCGTAAGGCGGTGTGCACATCGATCCGAGATATTTGTTTGAGGATGATTGTTACTTCACTCTTGATGGATTTGATCAAAGAGGCTCAGTAGAAGGATTGAAAAAGGAAAATTGGAGGACTGGGCAGATTAGATGGTATATTCCTTTGCTTGTTAGAGATAGTCGGGGGTTATTGACCCATTGTGGTACGATATGGGTTCTGATATTAGGTAGGGTGAGACAGACGATTTTGGAGGAGACGTATAAATCAAAGTTTTCTATCCACCCGGGGGCCACGAAGATGTACCGAGATTTAAGGTTGAGTTAACGATGGACCTGCATGAAAAGAGAAGTTGTTTGGTTTGTTAAGCGGTGTTTGACTTGTAGGATGGTTAAAGCCGAACCTCAGAGACCTCGCGGCAAGGTGCAGCCATTACCCATCCCTATGTGGAAATGGGAGGAGATCACTATGGACTTCATCACCAAATTGCCCAGGACGGTGCAGGGTGTTGACTCTATTTGGGTCATTGTGGACAAGTTGACCAAGAGTGCACATTTTATTCCAATTGCTGAGAGTATATCAAAGAAAAGTTAGCGGATATTTATGTTCGGGTGGTGGTAGAAAGGCACAGGGTGCTAGTATATATGGTCTCGGACCGCGATGTTCGTTTCACCTCTAGATTTTGGAGGAAGTTCTGTGAGTAGTTAGGCATTCAATTGCATTTCAATACAACATACCACCCCCAGACCGACGGTCAGAACGGGTGGACGATCCAGATGCTCGAGGATATGCTTATGGCTTGTGTGCTGGATTTTGGAGGGAGTTAGTATACTTACCTTCCACTGGTAGAGTTCTCCTACCACATCAATTATCACACTAGTATTGATCAAACACCATTCGAGATGGTGTATGGAAGGAGGTGTAGGACCCCTGTTTATTGGGGAGTGGTCAGACATCGGGTCATGTGAAGCACTGAGGTAGTGCTTAAGACCACCGAGTTGATTCAGTGGGTGTGTGTGACGGGATGTGCGTCATGCAGAGTCGCCAGAAGAGTTACGCAGACCAACGTTGTTCGAATCTCGAGTTTCAGGTAGGAGACCTTGTGTTGCTGAAGGTATCACCTTGGAAAGGTGTCATCCGATTTTGAAAGAGAGCAAGCTTGGTTCCCAATTTATTGGTCCATTCAGGATTTATGCCTGTGTTGGTATGGTTGCATACTGGCTGGATCTTCCCAAAGAGCTCAGACAGATCCATAACAATTCCCATGTATCTCAATTGAGGAAATGTGTAACTGATGATTCTATAGTGATCTCGCTAGATGATATTCATGTGGATGAGTGTCTGAATTATGTGAAGAATCCCATTGCGATTCTAGACAGGAAGACTAAAACTCTACGTAACAAGGTGATGACTTTGGTGAAGGTGCAATGGCAACACCGAAAGGGGCTCCGAGTGGACGTAGGAACTGGAGGACAAAATGAGAGAGCACTATCCTGATTTTGTTCAAGGTAGTAGACTTCGAGGACAAAGTCTAATTCAAGTGGGGGGGGGGAGGATTTGTAACCCTCGGATCCTAGTATGTCCCTTTTAGTCCTTGGGTTGTGATTTTGTTGCAAAAGAAGTCCCTTCCTATGCTGGGGGTATATCTATGTACTCTTAGCGTACAAAGGAATGTGGAGTCGGGACCTTAAGCCATGTACGTGCGGGCTATGTAGCCTTTCACAAAAACCCTAATTTTAGGTTATGATCCATATTTAAACGTCCCTAAAAATGCTAGTACCATTTGAGAGTGATCTTTGAGCTTAAAAGTGACTTTGGTGGACTTTTTGGTGTGTTTGCAAGAAGAAGAAGTTGGTGAGCAAGCCTTGGACATGGTTGAGCTTCAAGATCCTGAATCTACATCATCTTAGAAGGCTTTTGGAAGTAAAAATCTCATACTTGTTAATCCTATTGATAATTAGATTTAGGGTTTGTTTATAAGCTCATTTTTGGACCATGGATTCTCTTTTGTGAGTTTGAGCAACTCAAGAAGCCTACAATGCTAGATCTTAGTCCTTTTGGTGTGTTTGAGGCATAAAAATGCTATCTTGATGGTTGTTATGGCACCATGCATGAATATAGGTCCTTAAAGTGAGTCTTAATGGACAAAATGGGATGTTGGGCTCCTTTAAGGCATGCAAAGGCATAAAGTTGCCAACTTTATGCCCTAGGACCCCTTAAATGACCGAGATCTGGAAGTTGACGAAGTGACTGCATGGATTAAGCGCTTAATGGTTGAAAGTACTTACCAACTTAGTACATGTTGCATACTAAGATGTACTCCGCACATAATTCCTGAAGATCGAGTATGCTAACTGTATTGATGTTATGTTGCGCGTACGCCCAGTAGGTTGTTAGTCAGTTATTGGACTTTTGGGCCTTAGCTAGTTTTGGGCATTGGCCTGTTTAGGATCGGTAAGCCTATTTTTCTGTTGTGGTCCTCGTGTGTCATGATTTGGGCCATGGAGCCTATTACTGTGGATGGGAAGAATATTGTTAGGCCCATTATGGGAAAGGCGAATGGGATATATTCTAGAAGTTGGAGTTAGGGTTTTGGCCCATGTTTTGAGTATGTAGCATAATTCTGATTAGGGAAAATTATGTATATTTAGTGTGAGATTGTCATATCAGTAGCCGAGTAGTTAGTATTTATATGACAACCCGAAACTATTCCGTCACCGTAACCCATTTTCCATTAATAAAACTCGTTCTTATTTAACTTTTCCGTTAATTTTGGGATCAAACAAATAAAAATTTGTACTTTTACTATAACTTCATAAGGATCAGAATAAATTAAAATGCGGGAAACATCCTAAATATCCTTTTAAGAAGTTTTAGTTACAAACGAATTAAAATACGACCATTTAATCGGGTACGACCATAAGCCCCGTTTAACATCAGTATCGGGTAAAAATCCACTGGGCCAAAAACTCAAACCCTATATAAGGGTTGAGTGGTCACCAAGTTAGAACTTTTACCACTCTAGTCCCTCTCTCTCTACTCTCTCTCTCTTTAAGGCCCAATTCTCCCGAAATCCGCTAGTTTCCGCTCCAAGCTGTAAGTACACTTGCCCTAGCTTGTTCTACAACCCATTGCATGTCATTATAGCTAAAAAATCATCCAAGAAGGCTAAGAGTAAGGATTTTACGGCCCAAGAACACTCTAGGGCCGTAAACCCCAAAAAATGTGCCAAAATGGTCCCAAATCCCTTCCTTAGGCTTAGAGGCTAATTTAGAACATACCCTAGAAGTTTTTTAACCATTTAATCTTGTGTTTAGAGGCTTAAAAGAGGGTTTATGGCCCAAGAATATCCTGAGGCCGTAAACTCCCTTAAACCATGCAAAATGAGCCTTTAAACCCCTAATTAGCCTTATACCTTCACCTAGAAACACATAGGAGTGAACAAATCACCCAAAAAACGAAGTTTAAGGGGTGTCTAAGAGTTCATGGCCGTAAACCATGTGGTTTATGACCGTAAACTCCCAAGGAGTGGTCCTAGGACCGCAAACTCCAAGGGAGTGCTCCTTTGGAACCTTAAACACCCCTCAAGCCTTGTATATTGCCTTGGAATCCCTTCTAGAGCCACAAGAGACTTGAAAACACAAAAATACACTCCTCCCATGATTTTACGGCTGTAAACTCATGGTGGAGGTGGTCCCTCAGCCGTAAACTCACCTAAGGTGAGTTTGTGAGGAGTAAACCCCATAGTGAGGCCTAAAACTCCTTCCTTGCAACTCAATAGCCTTCTAGCACATAACCATAGAGCTTTTATTCACATTAGGATGTCTATTTGTGTTTAATTAGTGTTTAAATCACTAATTACTTGTAAACATATGTCTTCATATGTTACTAGGGTCATAAAGTGTGTACAAGTCTTTACTTGGCACCAAACGCTCAACCGACACTTCCACCCGATCTACTCGCTTCAGGTGAGTTCGTACCCCTTAATTAACCTTCTTTAAATGTTTTTACATGTTTTAAGGGGGATACAAGTAAATGCAAAAAGTTCTAGTTCCTAATCATATGTGATTTATAACATACAACCAAAAAGGATTTTTCTATACTTTTAACTATTTGTCAATAAAATTGTTTTAAATATTCATCAAAATGCATTTTCTAAACTAAAATTGTTGTTAAACTATTTTCAAATCATATTTAAATTACTTTTCTTTTAAACTATATCGACATCAATATATTTATATAAATAAGGCTTGAAGGACTTAGGACCGATAGCTCACCTTATTTCCTGTTCTTATTTGATTGTGGTCTTAGGGTATATTATTATCCGTTCGATTGTCATTGATTTCTTACTTATATATCATATATTGTGTTAGATATGAAAGTCTCCATCTTATACAATACCTTTGCATATCAAAGGCATGCGACTCTACACTCTATATAACTATAATAGGTATAGTTAATACTACTGCTCGTTACCTCTATCACTATGATACCCATTATAATTACTACCATCACGAGTTAAGACACATTTAAGAAAACACTCTCTATACTATACTAAAAGTTACTATACTATAATACAAGAAAATGCACTAATCCAGAATATAACACACTATCCCTCTATACGACACTCTACTACGTAAATACCATGTAACCAGGGCTTCCCGAAAGGAAAGCAACACTACATGTATAGATCTATACAGGATGGACGCTATTACATCTCGACTGTTATTTACAGTCCGAGCCGACTAGGCCCAGGGATGGCACTACATCACTACACTACAGATGACCGGGAAGGTCATTGGACCCTCTATAATCACTCAGTTTGGTTACATGAGAAATCATATCCATATCCAAATTAACACACTAAGAATTAAAGTCTAAGCTAATTCCCGAAGTAAATAAACATATATTGAAGTTGCAACACTACTACAGTAAATCAAAAATACTTTTACTCATCTACGTAACTTGTATGAAATTTATTACTTTATTTTTAACACTGAAGGTTTCAATTAGAATATTTTTACGCACTCAAAGGATTTAACTTACAAATATACCATCCTAGAAAATATAGGACTTTCTAGGGATTTCTACTACTCTCAACATTTATTTCAGCTTTTATATTACATGATTGTAAACACTTTTATACAAGAAATGACACTAAAATCTTATGAACTCACCAGCTTTATGTTGATACTCGTTTTCAAAATAACTTGTATCCTCAGTTCAAAGATAGACATGTACTGGTGCAGCTTTTGGGAAGATGGAGCATATACAAGACTCATCTTTTATTTTTATTATACTTTTGGTGTCTATCAACTGTACAGAACACGTTTGTATCTAAAATCACTATATTAATGCAATGGTTGTTGTCGCTTGTTTTTACTATTATGCAATTGTTATGATACTGTACATGACGTCCTCCACCCCAGAACGTATTCCGCCGTTTTCGGTTTTGGGGTGTGACAATTTACGAGTAGACCGAGGTGAGTCTTCTCACTATATCCATGGGTCGAAGGCACTAATGTCGGCCCATTACTTGTCATGTGGAATGATAATTATCTATGTGGTTGCTTGTTTGAAAGATCTCGGGGTAGCCTGTGGCACTTGTTTGGAAGACCATGGGAGTAGCTCATAGCATGGAAGACCATGAGGGTATCCCATGACATTTGGATATCAGACCATGGGGTAGCCCATGGCATTCCAGGGAAAATGATCATGGGGGTACTCAATGACAATTATTTATATGTTATGTGGTATTTTGGGAAAACTCATTAAGCTTTTGCATACAAATTGTATTGTGGTTTTAGGTACTTCTGGTACTAAAGGATATGACTCAGCTTGATGACACAACATTCACTCTCCACTATTTTTCGCTCTTGTTGATGTTGTTACTATGATAGTTTGACATGTTTATTTTGTAATTGATTTTGGAAGCAAATTATGGGTATAATTCTTAACTGAAAATGAAAATTTTGAGCCGGTTGTTTTTGCTGTTACAAAGATTTTAAGGTTTTTTGGTTTTTTTATGATTATAGAACGTTAGAATAAAAATTGAAGTGTCGATATATAGATATGTTACTTGATTTGTTTGATTGAAAATTTAGAATTCTTTTTGCATTTTTGTATATTTTAATGTTGTGGTGAAATGATGTATAAATTTTGTGTTGTAAATTACAAAGTAATGATTTTATATATTAGAATGTTAATTAGGATTAAATTGATTTTGGGTGAAAATTATCTTTTGTACTTTGTAACATATCATGTTTTTTTTTTTTTTTTTTTTCCTGATAAGAGGTGGGTAGGTATGGGAAAGAATAAGGGTTAGGGTGTATTTTTTTTAAATGCGTAATAGAAAGAAAGTAAAAAAAATTACATAAAGACAAGTTATTTATATCGGTTTTGGAAGGAAACGAAACTTTAACGAAAGACGCCTAAAATGATCATAACTATAAAAATAAAAGCAAATGGACCGTAATGATAATAATTAGTAAACAAAGGGACAGAGTTTACGGTTAGTTTTGTTTCTATTAATAAGTCTTTGTAACATATCATGTTTTTTTTTTTTTTTTTTTTTTTTTTTTTTTTTTTTTTGCTAATAAGAGGTGGGTGGGTATGCAAAAGAACGAGGGTTAGTGTGTATTTTCTAAAAATAAAATTTTATAATGGACTCTATAAGGAAATAAAATCATTCTATTAATTTTATAATAAATTTTCATAAATACTCCAAATGCTTTAATTATTTTGCAAATGGATTCTATAAGGAAATAAAATTAGACCTAATTACATTATAAAGTATTTAATGTTTATATATTGATATTAAATTTTTAATATTAATAAACTCGTGTAATACAGAGGTCTCACACCTAATGTTTAATAGAAAGTAAATGAAAAAAAAAAGAAATTAAATTGATTCCTACTTTTTATACCTACAAATATGCCTACTCAATAAAATTATGATAAGTATCATCTTTCCATATTTTTTAAACTAAATCATTAAGACTATATTAGGAATATATCAAATACAATTAAATTGAATGGTGATTTGTCATAATTTTAGTGGGTAGGAATAATTGTAGGAATAAAAGGTAGAAGACAATTTAATTTCTCAAAAAAAAAAATTACATAATGACAAGTTATTCATTTCGGTTTTGGAAGGACACAAAACTATGACGAAACACACTTAAAATGATCATAACCACAAAAATAAAAGTCAATGTAACGTAAGGAGAAAAATAGCAAACCAAATGGGACCAAATTTACAATTACTTTTGTTTTTATTAATATTTTCAGAGTTCTAATTTTCGTACATATATATATATATATATATATATATATATATATATATATATATATATATATATATATATATATATATATATATATATATATATATATATAGGGTAAAGTGAATATACCTAACAACCTTATATAAGCTTAGGTACCTAACCTCATCAAACTACGTCATTTTGCATTAAATTTTTATTGTAATCATCCAAGGTTCTTAAACTTCGTCCGTAAACTTGATTTACTTCAAAAAAAATTGGAAATTCATGATTATATTTCTCCTATATCATTTCGTTTGTAGCGGTAGGATATGAAGCCCATCAGGTGGTATTCGACAGAAAGACGTGATCTAAAAGAAAAATATTGGTGAAAGTTAAAAGATTTTGGAAATAATCAAGTTATGGAGTTGATGTTTAAGAACCTTAGGCAATTACAATGTAAATATGATACAAACCGATGTAATATTATAGAGTTAGGTACCTAAGCTTATATAAGGTTGTTAGGTATATTCACTTTACCCATATATATATATATATATATATATATATATATATATATATATATATATATATATATATATATATATATATATATATATATATATAGCGAGAGAGAGGTATGTTTAATAAGTAGTTTTATCTTTATACTATTGAATAATAGGAATTGTAAACTCTGTCCCTTTGGTTTACTAATTATTAGATTTTGAACAACTTCGGGTATTACGTCCTCGCGAAATTCCTTTGTTGCCTTCTTAATTTATCCTCCTCCTTGTCCTTTTGTCGGCCACTAGCTAAATAGTTTTTTGGGTTGCGCACATTTAAAGTTTTTAAATGGGTAAGCCTAGGACCTAGTGAGTTCGTGTTGCACATACATGTTCATCACTTAAAAAAAAACATATAGTTTTATTATATATCTTCAATAAATCATACAACAAAACATATAATCCGATAACATAATTTAGGGTAATGATTAATTATCCAGATAAAGAACTAAATGTTCATTTCCGTTCTCATTGAGACAACTCATCATCCATTGTACTCAAGTATTTTAAATATCCAAGAAAATGAGTATAAATCTCAATTCTCATCCCCACCGCTCACACACATCCGTCATGCTCATGACGATTAAACACCCTACCCGTTCCCACTAAACACGTCACCCAAAAAAAAACGCACAATAGATAAACAACTCAAAATAACATTTTCACACAACTATACTTATCATAAAATATACTATGAATAAATAACTAAAAAACCACATAATAAGCGCATGACAAACATATATGTGCGAGCAACCACAGAACACGAGAAAACTCACATCGATGACGTTAGGCCTTAACCGAAGCTTGTTACGCTACACGCACTCTACATTTAGCCAACATGTTTTCTAAGCCCACAATTCTAGAACAACATCCTACGTGTTCATTTTGGTTCAACTATCCACTTGTTTCGTTTGCCCCATCAAAATAATCATCATCTATGTTAGTTAAAATGTACGTAATAATTTTAGTACAAGTATTATCTTTTGTTGCATCAATATTTTCATATAAATAAAGTTTCACTCTCAAATATAATACTCGTATATTAAAACAATTTAAACGTTGAAATACAAATATGTTTGGTTTTAATAATAACAATAAAAACTAGTTGTTTCGTAAAATTTGATGGACTACTTTTGTCTTTCTTATATTCGTATAAAAGAATTTAGTATTGTCAATATGTTAACAGTTCAAGGACCATTTTTGTAAATTTAGTTTTTAATTCATAATAAAAAGAATGAAGAGTTTCCTTGAAACCAAAATTGATCATATGGAACTATTTTTTTGTAAATTTAAATCCCTCAAAAATAAAAAGTACACAGTTGATTACATTGTTTTGACCATTCTTAATACCCACCCAAAACAAAACCTGAATATCATTTCTTCTTTACCTTATATTATTTTTCGGCCATTTTTTTTTTATCAATTTGATGCTTCAAAATTTATGTAAAATTAATTTGTAAAACCAACATTAATCATCTCCGCTTCTTACCAAATGTAATCATAAACTATTTTTCAGGAATATTCTCGAAAGAATATGGATTCAAGCTTTTTATCAAAATTCAAACACTTCAAATTTTTCGTCAATTAAACTCTTATTAGCCAGAAAAGAGACATTAGATGGAACCAAAACACTTAATGGAGACGTACAACCCTAATCAAATGACTATATCAAACTAAAATCAAAGAATCATACCTTAATTTGCTAGAAAGCTCTGTAAATCTTCACACTTTCTTTCTCCGGTTTCTCACTTGATTATCAACTTTTTCTTGCAATTCTAATGGGTTTTTCATAGGGTTTTTCGAGCTTTATATAATGCCTAATATTTTAACTACTAAACGCTTTCACAGGCTTGAATTTACTACACCATTAAGGTTGGTGATGTTGAGGGTTAGCTCATTATATCTCCTAATTAAACCCAGTTACTCCTAATTAATCACCCATTATATTATTTTAATAATATATCCAAATTATGTATATTTATAACTTCATTTTAATTTGAGTTATCACAAACTTCCCCCCTTCAGAAAATTCCGTACTTGGAATTTGAATTCTTTAAACAAATATGGATATTTGTTCTTCATATCTCATTCGTTTTCTAGTGTTGCATTCGATCCCTTGGTATCTCTAATCATTGAGCCACCCATCCAACTCGATCCTTAAGAAGGTCCAATAGCTTGGAGACTTAACTTAACTTTACAAAATCGCACCATGTCTTTCCATGAGAATCCGTTCAACATGACTTTATCTACACCTGAAACACTATTGGCTTCCTACGTTTAACCAACTAACCTTTTCATTATTCATATGCATCCTTCAAGTTCTTCTCGAAATATATTAACTTTTGGTAGTTTGTCGAAAGATCTTGGATCTAACCAGTTGCTATCTTTTCCTTCCTACCTCATCCCTACATAGTAGGTACACTTCCTACCATATAAAATTTCATACTTTACCATAGAACTAATTTACTGTTAGATTATTCTTTCAAAATGATGACATAAAACAAAGGTTCCTATCAAAAATAGACAATTGAACCATCTTATCAACATACAGCTTAACTAACTTTTCCATCACGTATATTTCACCCGATGACACAGTTTAAGGGAGCATTTTATATATCCATAGAAATAACCAATGGCCCGCTTCCCTTTCCACTTGGCACGACCTGTCTGTTGTGCTCAAGCATTTAAATATCCAAGGAAATGAGTAATGTCCCAATTTACTATCTCCCGCCGGTCACACCACACCTGTTATGTTCTCGATTATCATACACCATGTCCTCCTTAAATGTGTCATCATATATTAGACAAAAAAAATTCTAAAAGCTTTCGATTTCTCCTCCACCGATGATTCTTTTCGACTCTTCTTCAGTCCACCCAATAAACCGAAAGCTACATCAATCCTCATCAACTTACTTGGTTCCTTCCTTACATACGACTTAGTGTACAAGTGACAATGTTAATCTTCCATACTCAGTAAGGATCTTACACCTTCTTTGATTTCTAGTAATCCATGCACATCTATAACGTCCCATCCTTTTCAAGTAGGTTATGCAACTATTAAATAAATCCTTTCATCCTTCTTGGTGCTAACCAATAGGACTTTCGAGAATATCCTTACCAATGATATATGTGTCACATCATGTTCTCTATTTTATACTCACATATGTATAGCTTTCTGATTATAATCTATGTGAGCTCGATTTCGACAACCAATCCATTCTTACCACAATAATCAAAATCTCACAATGATATGAATACAAGTTTTAGAGGTGCAAAACAACTATCCATTTCAATTAAACAATAATCAAAATCCTCTCTTATTATTATCCAATGGTTATCGTCATTATCTATTTCTAGAGAAACTTTTACATTCTAATCTCGGCACTTACAAAAAGTAAAGAAAGAAAAATGTTTGCATCCACAGCCAATAGCACCCATAATATAGATTTACTAAGAAATCACAAGCCACTATATCGGGGTATCCTGAGATTCCTAAGTTGTCATATGGAAAACTCTTCCTTTTGTTCTTGTTCTTTCTACCTTTTCATCTCCAGACTGATTCCCTTTCTCTGTCATCATGTGTTGGTTATTGTTTCCCTTATTATGAGGACATTTTGACCTGATGTGATATGGGGACCCGCACCCATAACATACTTTCCCTACTTTACAATTTGAAATGATATGTCCTATCTTTCCACATTTGTAGCAAGTTCTTTGGTTCATATTACACTCCCTTTTACGGAATCGTTTGCATATAGTACATTGTTCTATCCCAGACTGTTGCTCATAGTTATGCTCTGAATTAGAAGTCTTCCCTTTCTTTGAGTCTGTATTTGAACTTTCCAACTTCCTTTTTCCTGAATCCTTATTCTCACCTTGACGACTCATTTCCCGCTCTCGACCTTCCGCAACATGTACAGCAGACTGGAAGGTACCTGGTTTCTGAATTTCTACAAATTCACGAATGGCAGTTTTTAGTCCCCAAATATACCTCTCCACCCTCCTTTCTTCTGTAGACATGTAAAATTCGGAAAACCTAGCTTTCTCCGTGCACTTAGTTTTGTACTCTCTCACAGTCATATTCCCTTGTTCCAACCTCAAGAATTCTTCCTCCAACTGTTTAACCGTTATTCGAGGGCAAAACGTTTCTTTAAAGACTCTTAGAAACTCATCCCATGACATCTTCTTGGCCGCCTCATGCCCCCGAACTTCCTTCACCACGCCCCACCAATGTATTTCCTCCCCTTTTAACATTGTTGCAGCATAAATCACCTTGTCCTCATCCTCACATTTGCTAATATCAAATGTTCCCTCGATCTCCATGATCCATGTTGATGACAAAATGGGATCAATTTATCCATTAAATACGAGTGGCTTACAATTCATGAACGTCTTGTAACTACAACCCCTTTGTTCATGGTTGTTAATGTGCCTTGGTGGTTGTGCAATGTTTGGGTCGGGATTTGTATTGGGTATACTATACTCGTAGATTTCTTCACCTCCGCCCAAGTTACCCTAGTACTCACTTATTATTGCATCTTGTGCCTGAGCAACTACATCTGGAAAGGTAGTGTGTATCGCCCGAGCAATCTCATCAACTAACTCTTCTCTAGTGATCATGTTTGTTGCACGACCCCTTCCGCGAACTCGACCTCGGCCTCGACCATGGTGGGAGCCAGAGCTACCCTAGCCAGACGGTGTAGCTATCGGTGCTGTTACAGTTCCTTTCCCTCTTCCTCTACCCCTGCCTCCTCCTCTTCCTTGGCCACATCCACGACTCACATTAGGGATCAATGGAGTTTCTGATACATCTCCTGTAAGCTCCAACTGGAATTTGTTCTTCCTCACAGGTGATACTAGCAAACCTAACAGATCTCCCTGAAAACATGATACCTACAAGCGAGATGTGGTCTAATTTAGTCATTTGATTGCCTCTCATTTCTTCCGTCTAAGCATAAGTGTTTATGCAAACACTTAATCTGCTTAAACCAGTCTCTGATACCAACTTGTAACACCGTAATTTTCAAATATTGTTTAAATGAAAAATAATTGTTTCAACATCTCCCAAGATCAATTCAGAACTTACTTATAGACTAAACTATAGCGAAAGCAAGATAAAATTAAATAAAGTCTTCAATTGAACAACTTCGGGTGTTACATCTTCGTGAAATTCCTTTGTTGCCTTCTTAATTTATCCGCCTCCTTGTCCTTTTGTTTGCCACTAGCTAAATAGTTTCTTAGGTTGCGTACATTTAAAGTTTCTAAATGGGTAAGTGTAGCACCTGGTTCCCGGTACATATTTCTTGTAATTAAAAATTCAAAATTCATGCATTTTTGCCTTGGACTCAGCGAGTTGAAGGACCGAATCGCCGAATAGGAGCGGGATGAGACGTGAGGTATGAGCCTTGGACTTGGCGAGTCGGTTCCCCGACTCGGCGAGTAGGCCCTGTTTCGGCAAAAAAACCCTAACCCGAGTGTTGGCACCCTATTTAAGCACACTAACTTGGCCTCCCTTGTCACTAACACTTCTAGAGAGCTGTAGTGAGAGACCCTGGCCCCCATATTGTTCATCCGAAAGGACTTCAGACGTAGACCTTTTGGACGTATTAGAAGCCTAAAGTTTCTATGGTTGAAGTGATTGAGGTCCCCATTGGGTGTATGACCTCATAAAGAGCTTGGATTTGCCTTTTGGGTCTTGTAGGGCCATGCATGCACGTAAAGTTTGCAACTTTACGTGATAAGCATGCCCTAGGAACATAGATCTATGGTTTTGAAGTGTTGCATGTCTCAGATTTGGTCTGTATGGGAAATGGGTCAAGGGACTCGGCGAGTCCCAAAGTGGAACTCGGCGAGTCCCAAAGTGGAACTCGGCGAGTTCTTTGAAGATAGCATTAGACTCGGCGAGTAGGATGAACAACTTGGAGAGTCCTATGAAGATTGCCTGGTACTCGATGAGTTGTTCTTCAAACTTGACGAGTTAGATGAACAGTTACTGAGTAAGAGGGATAGGTATTGAAGGTCAAACCCTTCATATCTGCATGCGGAATTAGCAATCTACATGTAGAAACAGTCCCAGAAACTCAAATCCTCATAAAGGATGCTCTGGTAAGGATTTGGAAGCGAGTAGGAGATCTGCTCGTATGGACTCGGTGAGTTGTTCTTGGACTCGGCGAGTCGGATCGCGAGCTGGTTCTATCGTCCCAAGTAGTAAGCTAAGGGTGACTCAGTGAGTGGGAAAAGGGACTTGTAGAGTGGGATCGGGTTAGTGGGAGTAGGACTCGGCGATTCGGTGCCATGACTCGGCGAGTCCAGTCAACTGGAAGTTGACTTTAACCAAGGAGTTGACCTTGGACCAGGGGTGGGTCAGTAATCTAACCTAAGGGTGTGTATGAGTGGCTAATCTATGTTTATGATTTATAGCCGGAGGATTTCCACTTCAGCAGTCAGGCGCTTAGCAAGCAGACTTTCAGCAGCTAATTTTCGAGGAGAGTTACCTTCCAGTAACAGTGGATCTAAGGCCATAATGTCGGCGCACTAGTAGGAGTTGTATGATTAGATGATTGTCTCTGTGATATTCATCTAGGGTTGCTAATACATGTGTTATGTTTATGTGCTAGTATCATATGATGCTATGTACTAGTGACAGTACGGGAGATAGTCCTCAGAATACTGATCGATAGGACCGAAGGGGCAGATATGCCCAGCCATGCTAGATAGATTATGTGATACATGTTATGTGGTAGTGGTAGGGGTGAAATAGTCCCCAGTATCTGGTCGAGAGGATCGAAGGGGAGACTAGCACCCAGGTATGCTAGTTAGCATCCGGTCGAGATGACCGGAGGGGAGACCAGCACCCATATATGCTAGTCAGTATCTGTTCGAGAGGACCGAAGGGGTAGGTCGGGCACCCAGATATGCCTGACAATATATGTATGTTATGTGGTTATTTGGTATGTGGTACGGTGGGGGAACTCACTAAGCTTCGTGCTTACGATTTTTAGTTGTTGTTTCAGGTGCCTCTTCGGCAAAGGGGAAGGAGCTGGTGCAGTAGCGACATATCACACACACGCTCTTTGTTTTCCGCACTACGAGATATTATGGGATTTGTACTCTGACATTATGGTTGTTTTTATGTTTTGGTTCCGTACACGAAATATGTTGTATGAGATGATATGATCGGATGACGTTTTACTATAAATGTTTTACAAACCACTTATTTTAAATGAAATTTTTTGGTGTGAAAATTGGGTCGTTATAAGTTGGTATCAGAGCCCTGGTTTGAGGGATTCGGACACATCTTTGGGAGTGACTGAACTCAAACCGAGGGATTAAAGGATTTCGAAAATAAAAAAGTTTAATAAAAGATTAAGTAAAGAGTTTTAAGAAATAACGAAGTGTGTGATGTGCGCGACCGGCCGAGCTCAAGTAAGTATTCCCCAAAGTACCCATACAATGTTATACTATGTTTATCAGTTTCAGTAGAACAACATGCTAGAATAGGACTAAGGATCTAGGAGGATGCCTTACGTACCTGCTTTTGTGTTCCAACCTTATGTGAATTGCTTGCTAGAAATCGAGTAGACAGCAGTAGGATATCCTGTTTCGGTTATGCCTGATAGTATGAGTTCAACATTGAAGGCTAGTGCAGTTTTCTCATTGTGAGAATAGATTTCCTTGAATAGTTCCTGTATCCGAATGCTGCTTGCTTTGTGCTTTGTGGGACTCCAAGTGATGGGAGTTAGCCATTAGGTGAATACGTCACATCACATGGGATCAAGGTTGTATAATCTCAGAGTGTTGGATTTGGCCCGGCTGCGCATCTCTCGTTTGAGTCCAACCGTGGTAGGGATGAGTCTTTTACTCTAAGGACTATCCGAGCCTCGTCACATGTGATGGTATTCAGGTGATGGCTAATTGGCATTACAAGAGGCCTTCAGCAGCTGAGGATTGGTTTAAGTGGAGTCAGAGATTTTCCTAGGGTAAGCCTAGGATAAAGATAGTAGTGATCAGCAGTGGTAAAAAGGCATCTGGTGGAGTCAAGGCAGTCCTTGAAGAAGGTACGGATAGATGTGGAAGGTAGTATGGGCCTATACTACTGGAAGCAGAGGATCCGTACTCGAACCAAGGAAGGCCGAGATAAGACCAGAGAACTTGTAGTGGATGTGGTTCCTCAAGAGGTATCAGTATCGCTAGCCGTCATTGTTTATATATTGCATAATGGTGGTACTACGATCGAGGCCAGCCATTGGCAGTTCAGGAGAGGGATCAGGTTCCAAGCTAGGGGATGAGAGGCTACGCGAGTTCATCGCGTCAGAGATCACCAAGGGCATCCTTGAGTCGACTCTCATTATCTTTGGGTCGATCAAGGAAGGGATAGTTGAGTTGATGGAGGATCGCTTCAGGGCATTTAGGAGCGACATGGCATCTGGCCAGTCGGGATCTCGCATGCTGTCCTTTAAGGAATCCAGGGGCAGTGGTGTGCTAGATTTTCACGGGGCAAAGGACCCCATAGCTGCCAGGCGGTGGATTGCAAACATCGAGTATACATAGTTGACTAGCTTCTGCCCCGAGGGGTTGAAGGTGAGATACACATCAGGGTGTTTGAGATACAGAGCTAGAGACTGGTGGGAGTCTGTTGGTGACTCATTGGGAGCCTCGGCTGTCGAGGCTATGACCTGGTCGGACTTTGTGACCAGGTTCAGGGCAGAGTTTGCACCAGCTGTCGAGCTTCAGCAGCTGTCCAGGAAGTTTTTAGATATGTGGCAGACGACGGACACCGTGGCGGAGATCACCGCCAAGTTCCAGGAGAGGGCGTTGTTAGTACCCCAGTATGCAGGTGATGAGGATATTAGGAGGACCTGCTATCATGACATGCTACGAGCGGACATCCGAGAGCATGTTAGTTTCTCAGCTTGCCCTACCCTGGATTCCATGATTGCCGGGGCTAGGGAAAAGGAGACTGATCTGGAGCATATACGGAAGAGGAAGGCAGAGGAGGGACAGGTTACAGGGGCTTTGGGGAAGAAGCCCAAGGGATCAGATGCTGGGCCAAAAGGCCAACAGGAGCGAGGCCGCTGCAGGAAATGCGGCAAGACGCACGAGGGAGGGTGCAAGTTGGGATCATCAGGCTACTATAAGTGCGGCAAGTTAGGGAATTTTAGCAGGGATTGTACCGCCCCTGCACATGTCTTCTCGACGTATGAGTTGATGTGCTTCCACTGCAACCAGAGGGACCATAAGAAGGCTAATTGCCCCCAGTTGACGGCAACTTTAGCGCCAGTGAAGGCGCCAGCTCCAGCGACCCTGTGGATCACTGATGGCCGGTAGGGCAAGGCAGAGGCTCCAGTGGTGAGGAGTCGGGCATTCCAGTTGACTACCGAGGAGACACGTGCAGCACCCGATGTGGTCACTGGTATGATTCTTTACCTATACTTTTATGTTATGTTGCTATAATGTTGATATGTTATATGTATGTGCTCTGCTTAGGATCGTTCCATGTGAACGGTATCCCAGTTCAGGTGTTGTTCGATTCGGGGGCTACCTGAGCATTTGTTTCTCTTGTGCTTAGGAAGAAGTTTCCTGAGTCTTCGGGCATGTTGGATTGCCCTTTAGAGGTGGAGATTGTCGACGATCGTTCGGTGCGAGCATCAGAGGTTTTCAGGGATTGTGTATTGAGATTGTTTGAGGAGCGTTATCTGGTGGATCTGGTTCCCATACCTTTGCGGGGGAATAAGGTTATTATCGGTATGGATTGGTTAAGACCCAATGGGGCAAGAATTGACTGCGCGTAGCATTTGGTGCAGATCAGGACCCCAAGTGGGGGAGAGCTGGTGGTTCAGGGCGAGAAGTCACAGCGGGGACCAGCCCTATGTTCAACAGTGAGAGCTAGGCGTTACCTCCAGCAGGGTTGTGCAGGTTATGTCGCGTATGTTATGGATACCCGGGAGGCAGGTAGAGCGACAGTGGGCGAGGTGCCCGTAGTACGAGAGTTCGTGGACGTATTCCCCGAGGAGATGCCTGGGATACCTCTGGAGCCAGGTGGAGTTCAGGATCAAACTAGTCCCTGGTGTGGCTCCAATACCCAAGGCACTCTATCGGTTGGCTCGTCCCAAGATGCAGGAGTTGTCTATGCAGCTGCAGGAGCTGCTAGACAAGGGATTTATCAGGCCGAGCAGTTCACCCTGGGGAGCCCCGATTCTGTTTGTGAAGAATAAGGACGGGTTGCATCGGATGTGTATAGACTATTGGGAGCTAAACAAGGTGATAGCAAAGAACCATTACCCACTCCCGAGGATTGATGATCTCTTTGACCAGTTGTAGGGAGCAACTTGGTTCTCCAGGATCGATTTGCGTTCAGTTTATCATCAGATGAGGTTCAGAGAGGGGGATGTACAGAAGACCGCGTTTCGGATGCGCTATGGCCATTATGAGTTCGTGGTGATGCCGTTTGGGCTCACCAATGTTCCTGCAGCGTTCATGGACCTCATGAACCGCGTGTGCAGACTGATGCTGGATCAGTCTGTGATAGTTTTCATTGATGACATCTTCGTTTATTCCAAGACGCAGGAGGAGCATGAAGGGCATCTCCGAGAGGTGTTGGAGACCCTAAGGAGAGAGATCTTATATGATAAGTTCTCCAGGTGTGAGTTCTGGTTACTGTAACGCCCGTAGATCCGGGCTAGTCAATTTAAAGGCAATAGGGGTTGAAAATGACTTTTCAACAAAAGATTATTTAGAATAAATAATCTTAACCAAGTTGTAGAATATGTCACAAGGTTTCCGTACATATAAAGAACTCCAAAATCCGAGTTATAACAAAGAAGTTATGGCCCGTCGAAGTTTCGCGACGGAACCGGCACGGCACCGGGAAGCGTAAATAGTGAATTTACAATGAAGGACTTTTTAGCCTTAGTGATCTAAATGAAATTCGTAGAATATGTTAAACTAAGAACGTCGATAAAAAGAACGCCCAAATTTGACTTCGTATGAGAAAGTTATGATTTTTCTAAGATTCAGCTTAGCAGTATACAACCCGAAACTCGAATTTTAGTTCGAGCGGTTTTTGGATTACGCGGCCTAAATGAGAGTTGAAGGTCTCATTAATAGGAACTCAACGGTAAAAAGACAGACGAAAACGGAGTCCGTATGAAGGAGTTATGATATCTTCGCGGTCATTTAACAGTCTAAACGCCTCCTACTGTTAAATTTGAGATCGGTTGAGAATTAGCCGACGGAGTCTAAACGAAAGTTGTAGATCTTGATTTTACCTACGCGTGGATATAAAGAATGTCGAAAACGGAGCTCATAAGCGAAAGTTATGATTTTTCTAAGTTTGAAGGCTGGTACGCGATAGGGGTGACGTGGCACCACCAGAATTGGACACGTGGCACCACCAGAAGGCCACCACATGGACCAAATCGGCGAGTAGGTCCCCCTACTCGGCTAGTAGACCAGTCAGTACCCCTATAAATAGAGGTGCCGGTTCCCATTCATTCTCACACCTCAACCCTCTTCTTTCTCTCTCTAAACTCTCTCTCTAAGCCTCCCTAACCCCCCAAAGCCTAGGGTAACTTCCTAGCACGAGGCGGAAGCCCCGGAGCACCCGACGGCTCCGAGAAAAGAGCCTTTTGGCTTGGGAAACACTGCTCCAGCGAAGCCCGGTTTTGCAAAAAAACCAGTTGTAAGTGAGCTACGCCTACGCTAGTTTTAATATAGCTTCTAATTAATTATAGTAACATTATTAGGACCTTAAAATAATTATTTGGGCTATTATTATGAGTTATATTGAGTGTTATTTAACGCTTATATAATAATAATAATAACTATACTATTAATTAGTCGCGGTTAATGTTAGACTAAACCCTAGTGGTGTTGATACTAGGTTTTATCGAAGGAAATTGTGTTGAGTATCGAAGCGTTGTTCGAGTGTTGAGTCACCACCTATCAAGTGAGTGCATGGTCCCTTTCATCTTACACATAGATATAAAGTATTTATTATATAATTTACGTGTTGTGAGTGCATGGTCCCTTTCATCTTACACATAGATATGAAGTATTTATTATATAATTTACGTGTTGTGAGTGCATGGTCCCTTTCATCTTACACATAGATATGAAGTATTTATTATATAATTTACGTGTTGTGAGTGCATGGTCCCTTTCATCTTACACATAGATATGAAGTATTTATTATATAATTTACGTGTTGTGAGTGCATAGTCCCTTTCATCTTACACATAGATATGAAGTATTTTATATAAACTACGTGCTATGTGTGCATATTATCTGAATACTTGCTGTCTATGCTGGATGAACGTTTTATACATGTTTTAAAGGATTTAAACTGTATACGTATTTTATATATACGAATATGTTGGGTATGATGATGGGTAGATAAATGATGAGAGATAGAAGATGACGTGAGTATACATTGGCAGCTATAAACTTAGTGCCTATGGGACAAACACCGGTAGTTATGGACTTAGTACCTGTTAGACGTTGGTAGCTATGGATTTAGATCCTGTTGGGAATTGGTAGCTATGAACGTAGTACCTATTAGTTAGACGCTGGTAGCTAAGGATTTAGTACCTGTTGAACATTGGTAGCTATGGACTTAGTACCTATTAGATAAAGATTGGTAGCTATGGATTTAGTACCCGATGAATAGACTATAGCAGCATTAGTTTAAGAGCATTAGGGAAAATTCCTAACATGCGAACTAGGAATATGGATTTATTTCTAGAGCATTAGTTTAAGCGAACTAGGAATATGGATTTATTTCTAGACTTAAACTTAGAATGTTAAGTAATGATTGTGAGGAGTGTGTCAAATAGATTTAGGTAATACACCTGAATAGACACAAGCACTAGCTTATTTAGGGAAAATTCCTAACATGCTTTTTATGTGCTAAATGATTTATGATATGCATTATATGATCGGATCTATGGTCTGTTGCCGACCGGATCTGGAAATTTTATGTGCTCAGGTTTCTAAACGTTTAATTACGATATTAGAACTGGCATGTAACTTTTTGGAGTAATAAGGAGGAATATGTGTCTAATTCTTCCTTTATCTATATTCTCATCTCGATACACCAAACGCTCGCTTTGGAGAATAGAATGTTATGATAAGGACTCATAGAGAATTGAGTAAGTGGAGGAAATGAAAAGGCTTACGATAGTGAATGACACCTATCAGAAGATATCATAAGAGTGGTATCTTGCCTTTAGAATATGTCACGCTGTACGTTTAGAGGAGTAAAGTACGTCCGAAGTACACCTTCGATTGGCAGGATGATGGAATGATTGGCGTAATTCATGAAGTTGACCCATCGTATGGTATTTCCACCGAGCTGAAGCAGAATTGATGATTGAAGATACGCATAGAAGAAGTCCTAGTAGAGTCTAGGGAAAATTTTGTGATTGTTTGGACACATTTTTATGTGTTAAAAATTGTTTTGTGATAATAACTTGGGAAAACTGCGAGACAATACTTGGGACGAGTATGAGTAGGTGTGAAAGGTAGTAGATGCATATACTACCGGAAGCACAGTACTCACGCTTGGATCAGGGAAAGTCACAAGGTTACCAAGAAACTAGTAATTGATTTCGATTTATTCAAGTGTGTTGTTATCATTGTTTCGGTAATGACTAAGACGATTGTTGATATTCCGACCCTAGTTGTAACACCCCAAAGTTTGGAAAGCCAAGAAAAGAAAGAAAACCTCAAGTTTAGGGGAGACTCGACGAGTCCATGGAGGGACTCGGCGAGTCCGAGCGGGATCCGGGTTGTGGTGAAAGCGACCGACTCGGCGAGTCGGCCAGGGAGACTCGGCGAGTTGGGTTTGAATGGGGAAAACCCTAAACCCGGGAACTTGGAGCCTATTTAAGTGTCTCATTCTCCTTCCTAGGGTTCATTTATTACCTCTCTACCCCAGAACATCAAACCCTAGCCGCCATTTCCGTTTTTGGAGCTAGATCTTGCCTTGTAGAATGCATTACGCTTGGAGGAGGAAGAAAGACCTTGGAGGTGCAAGAAGGGATTGTAGATCTGGATTGTGGAGTCATTTCAGACCAAGTGGAGGTAATAAGTTGTTGCTTGGACTCTCTTTTTCATCTAGATCTACTCTTATGTGTGGGTTTTGGCCATTGTTGGTATGATATGTAACCAATTCGAGTTGGAGGTTCAGATCTGAGGTTGCTACCTCAGATCCATGTTGGTTTTGGTCTAGAATCCCTTAAAGTATCAGCCTTTGATATGTTGAAGAAGCATGTTTGCCATAAACCCGAATTTAGTGTGTTTTGAGCTTAGATCTCTCAATCTACACGTAAAGTTTGCCACTTTACGTGGGGAATAGGCCCTAGAATTATGGATCTAGGAGTTGGAAGTTCAGTTTGGCTCGAAAAGCCACTGCATGGATTGAGGAATGGATAGACTCGGCGAGTCCTTCGAGTGGACTCGGCGAGTAGATTGAAGGTGAGGAGGAACTCGACGAGTAGGATGAACAACTCGTCGAGTCGGATGAAGATAGGCATGGCCTCGGCGAGTTGGATGAACAACTCGACGAGTTGGTTGAAGATTGTCTAGGACTCGGCGAGTCTGTTCTTGGACTCGGCGAGTCAGATCGCGAAACCCTAAACCCTTCGAGTCGAGACCCGAATCAGTGAGTCGGGTGGTGACTCAGCGAGTTGCACAGGACAGGACTTGGACCTAGTTGGACTCGGCGAGTCGAGTCGCGAACAAGAAAGACTCAGGGCATATGAACCCGGCGAGTCAGTAGATAGACTCGGCGAGTAGGGTTGACCCGGAAGGTTGACTTTGACCAGGATTTTGACCTTGACCAGTTTTGACCTAGTAACCTTTGGAGGTCAGTTGGACTAAGTGTCATATTGATATTGGTAGCTTGAGGAGCTAGTGGAGCAGTAGTCGAAGTCAGAAGTCAGGTAGCAGTCAAGGATTAGCAGCAGCAGTTCAGCAGCATCAGGTGAGTTTCCTTCCAGTAGGGACGGGTCTAAGGCCACAATGTCGGCCCGTTTAGTTAGCAGTAGTTTCCGGACCTCGGTCCGATGCAGTAGTTAGTATGTTTGATGCCTTCGTGGCTCAGACAAAATTTATGTGCTATGGGTTATGTGTTATGTGTTCTGGGCTACGACCCGATGTAGTATGCAGTATATGTGTTCATGCTAGTTGATATGTTATGCTATGCTATGATTCAGTTAGTTCCGGACTTCGGTCCGATGCAGTTAGTTCCGGACTTTGGTCCGATGCAGTTAGTTCCGGACTTGGTCCGATGCAGGGGACAGGGTCCCAGTCAGTTCCGGAGTTCGGTCCGATGCAGTTAGTTCCGGACATTGGCCCGATGCAGGGGACAAGGTCCCAGTCAGTTTCGAACTTCGGTCCGATGCAGTTTCTGGGCTTCGTCCAGATGCAGTGGGCAAGGCCCAATATGTGTTTATATGTTATTGTATGGTATGTGGTAGTTTGGGGGAGCTCACTAAGCTTCGTGCTTACAGTTTCAGTTTTGGTTTCAGGTATTCAGTTTTCAAAAGAGGAGCTCGGGAAGATTGCAGTGCACACACCATTAGTTCAGCCTGGGATGTTTTTACTCTGATATATTTGACAATTGTTATAATATTCTGAGATACATTGCTTATGATTTCTATATAAGGTTTATTGACTATGGTTTTATCATTAAATTAAACGAAATTTTCAGACTGTGTTTTTTGAGATGTTACAGGTTGGTATCAGAGCCCTGGTTTGAGGGATTCAGATACACTTCCAGGTGTATCTGAACTCAAACTAAGGGGAAATAAAAGAGTTTTATTATTTAAAAATGAAAACGTCTTCTAAAAAGAATTTTGAAAGCACCTAGAAAGAAAGAAATTTTTAACGAGATAGAGGTGTGTGCATGCGATCAGCCGAGCTCAAGTAAGTACTCCCAATTTACCCATACAAGTTATGTTATGACTATCAGTATCAGTTCAGTTCAGTTTCAGTTTCAGCTTCAGTAGAACAGCATGCTAGAGTAGGACTAAGGATCTAGGATGATGCCTTATGTGTCTGCTTTATGTGTTTCAGCTTGATAAGAACTTCATGCTAGTAATGAGTAGACAGTAGTAGGATAGCCTGGGTAGGTTATGCCTGATAGTATGAGCTTAGCATTGTATGCTAGTGCAGTTTCTTGTTATGAGAATAGTTTTGCCTGAGTATGTTTCCCTTATCCGAATGTTGCTTGCTTCGTGCTTTGTAGAACTCTGAGTGATGAGAGTTAGCCATTAGGTGAATACGTCACATTACATGTGATCAGGGTTGAATAATCTCAGAGTGCTGGATTTGCCCTACTGCGCAGCTCTTGTTTGAGTCCAACCGTTTTAGGGACGAGACTTTTACTCGAAGGATTATCCGAGCCTCATCACATGTGATGGTATTCAGGTGGTGGCTAATTGACATTACAAGGAGGCCTTCAGCAGTTGAGGACTGTTTGAGTAGAGTCAGAGGTTCCCTAGGGCAAGCCTAGGATGAGAGTAGAAGAGATCAGTAGAGGAGTAAAGGGGACTTGGTGGAGTTGAGGTAACTCTTGAGGAAAGTACGGATAGATGTGGAAGGTAGTAGGGGCCCATACTACTGAAAGCAGAGGATCCGTACTCGATTCAAGAGGGGCCGAGGCGAAACCAAGGAACTAGTAGAGTATGTGAGAGATCCCTCAGCAGTAGTATGTATTTGGTCAGGGATTGTTATATTTTCAGCATGGCGACGTTGCGCGAGATATCAGTTGGCAGTTCAGGTGCAAGGAAGGGGTCTGGCTTGGGCTTTAGAGCCGGGCAGCTTGACGATCAGATGAGGGATTTCATTTCCGCGGAGATTATGTGCAACATCATCGATCAGACTCCAGTGATTTCCGGTTCAATTAGAGAGGCTATTGTGGAGTTTATGGACAGTCATATTGAGGCCTGTAGGGGCCGGGTTAGTTTCAGGACAGACTGGGGCTCGTCTAGGCCCCGAGTCTTTTGAAGTTCTGGGATCCATCAGAGAGGGAGATCCCATTTCTAGTTCTGCTATTAGGAGGCAGGGGTGAGTGGGGCATTCTATCTCCAAGAGAAACCATTGTATGATTGGATAGTTGAGGAAGTTTCACAAGCCATTCGCAAGGGTCTCCCATACATGGTCGTGAGGATCACTGATAGATTGATAGCAAGGCTTCAGGATCAGACATCTGTTGTTCAGACCGCAGACATTGTCGTTGGGGTAACGCAGGAGCGAGAGTCGGGCAAGGAGTCGGAAGGGAAGAGGAAAATGGATGAGACACAGGTTGCCACAGGTTCGAGTAAGAGGCCAAGAGTTCATATTTGAGGACGAGGAACTATCAGAGCCGCAGTCGATGCGGGAAGTGCGGAAGGACGCACATGGGTGCGTGTAGGCGTAGAAGTGGTGGTGATGTTGGGTGTTTCAAGCGCAGCCAGATTGGTCATTTTAGCAGAGACTGTGTTGTTACCATCGCCCAGAGACTTGATCCGTTGTGTTTCCATTGCAGTCAAAGGGGCCACAAGAAGGCCCACTATCTGAGTTGTATTCAGCAGGGCGGGCGCCAGCTCCTGCCCTTGGAACTTCGAGTACCGTCAGTGGTTGTCAAGGCCGGGCAAGGGTGCCTACGACTTGGAGCCGAGTTTCTCTGGTAGATTTCAGCAGGGATTCGAGCAGCACTGAGTAATGGAGGTATGAAACTTTGTTTTGTCAGCTTACGTTATGATATATTGCTATGGTTTCTGCATCAATCGTGGTACAAGTGTTGTGTTATGGAGTGGCTTGCCTGTGCTTATGTCATATGCCATTTGCATACCTCGGATGATTGGTTGGTAGTTAGGGGAGTACGGTAACTGTAGCATGGTAGAGAGAGATCTGGTTCGTTTCGCTAGCGGATAGTGGTTTGGATGGAATGGTCAAGTTCCTACCTGGCGGGCTTGGGCTCCCCAGTAGAAATTTTGGGATGGTAGTAAAGGTCGGGGTCTCTTTTGTATATGAAGCAGCAAGGGGTAAGCAGGATTGAAGTGGGGGAGGACCCTCCGGGTATACATGGATAAGAGTCGCTCAGAATGATTGTGCGGCCTCTGAGAAGAAGTGGTAGTAGCACAGTGATGGATGGATTGAGAAGTTCAGAATTGGGAGTTCGAGAACTTTTCCCAGCAGTGGGTTCATGTAATGGAGATGGTTAGAAACTGGTTAGGAATCCAGGATTTGAAGACTACCTGTAAAGACTCAAGTGAGTGGAATGAGGAACCCGAGAGCGGGCAACAAGAGATGTTTTGTATTAGTAGCCAGTGTATGAGGCAGCATGCAGGTTGCGTAGATTAAGGAGTTGGGAGGTTGGAAACTTCCCAACAATAGCTTCTTGTATCCGGATTAGTAGACAGTTGGGTTGGGAACCAAGCCGGAGAATTCCTTGACGAAGCACTAAGTATATCAAGGATATAAGATGTCGAGGATGATGCAGAATTCAAAGACTGAGGGCTGGTTTGAGAAATCGGGATGAAGAATCACTAGCGGGACTAGGGATAGTCAAGATGTCCTCGGGATAGTAGTAGTGTTGTAAGCCTGCGGGGGTAGCCGTAGCATTCACTAGCAGTCAGATAGTAGTAGTAGTGTTGTAAGCCTGCGGGGGTAGCCGTAGCATTCACTAGCAGTCAGATAATAGTAGAAGTGTTGTAAGCCTGCGGGGGTAGCCGTAACATTCACTAGCAGTCAGATAGTAGAAGTGTTGTAAGCCAGCGGGGGTAGCCGTAGCATTCACTAGCAGTCAGATAGTAGTAGTAGTGTTGTAAGCCTACGGGGGTAGCCGTAGCATTCACTAGCAGTCAGATAGTAGTAGAGTGTTGTAAGCCTGCGAGGGTAGCCGTAGCGTTCATTAGCAGCCAGATAGTATTTGAGACTTGTGAATCCGAGGGTGTAGCCGTGGCTTTTATCAGATTGGTAGCAGCATGAGCGCGTGGTTGAACGCGGGAATGTAGTAATTCCCACCCGTTCGGGTGCAGCGGTGGGAATATGGGAATCTACGGATTAGATTCGGATTTCCCAAATGGTTCAGTTATGGCTAAGTCAGCGAATCTTGGCTATAGATCGTCACATCAGTTATGAGATCAGAGTAGCAGTGGACTGTTGAGGTTCGGGTATGTTAAGGGCTACCGTCAGTCTGGGAGCCATCATGTTATTAGTCATAGAATGGATGATGTCAGGATGTGATGTAAGGACCCGATCGGTTGGATCGGAAGGTTGTTAGAGCCACAGTGACAGGATAACTAGTGGAAACTAGTCCTTGAGGAAGATTTCATTCAGAAGTCGTGGAAGCGACTAAGTGAGGAGTCCCTTGACTCCACAATTGGATTTGAGTTTAGTGTTTCAGGCAGCTCAGTGATTCAGCCCGATCAGCGTTTCAGGCAGTTTAGTGTTTTAGGCACGTTCAGTATTGTAGACAATTCAGTGTTTGAAAGGTTTCAGAGTTTTGGGTCAGTATTGTATTTGAGTTGGAATACATGTGTTGACGGTATAGTTGGTTGATTTGGAAATGACAAGTCTCTCTCAGCAGGATCAGTTGAGCCTTCGGCCGAGTATAAGTGACATGTAAAGATAGCTAGGCAGGTAGCTTTTCTTCGGGATGAAAGACTCGAGTTAGTAGGAGTTGAGTAATCAGATGGGATGTAAGCAAGCTGATTCAGTATGGATGACAGAATAGATGGGACAGTTATGGACAGTCGGGGTATCTTACGGAGTCGCTAGGAGCGGCTAGCAGATTGCGATGGAGTGTAGTGACCGGTGGGAGATGGTAACTCAGATATTGGCAGAATAGTTGAGCAAGGGCAGTCTCAGTGCATCCAGTAGGCAGTTGAGAGGCAACAGGATTTTCAGTCGGAGGAAGTATCGTTGAGGAAATTATGGAAAGGAGAAAGATTCAGTATGTACCAACAGTAGTGATCAGCATGGTGAGTGGCTGGAGTGATGGGCATAAGGGTGTTAGATTTTTCAGACCGGGAGTTGGAGGCAGCTCAAAGGCAGTTGATCGTAGAAAACTTCGAGGATGAAGTTTAGTTTAAGTGGGGGAGAGTTGTAACACCCCAAAGTTTGGAAAGCCAAGAAAAGAAAGAAAACCTCAAGTTTAGGGGAGACTCGGCGAGTCCATGGAGGGACTCGGCGAATCCGAGCGGGATCCGGGTTGTGGTTAAAGCGACCGACTCGGCGAGTCGGCCAGGGAGACTCGACGAGTTGGGTCTGAACGGGGAAAACCCTAAACACGGGAACTTGGAGCCTATTTAAGTGTCTCATTCTCCTTCCTAGGGTTCATTTATTGCCTCTCTACCCCAGAACATCAAACCCTAGCCACCATTTCCGTTTTTGGAGCTAGATCTTGCCTTGTAGAATGCATTACGCTTGGAGGAGGAAGAAAGACCTTGGAGGTGCAAGAAGGGATTGTAGATCTGGATTGTGGAGTCATTTCAGACCAAGTGGAGGTAATAAGTTGTTGCTTGGACTCTCTTTTTCATCTAGATCTACTCTTATGTGTGGGTTTTGGCCATTGTTGGTATGATATGTAACCAATTCGAGTTGGAGGTTCAGATCTGAGGTTGCTACCTCAGATCCATGTTGGTTTTGGTCTAGAATCCCTTAAAGTATCAGCCTTTGATATGTTGAAGAAGCATGTTTGCCATAAACCCGAATTTAGTGTGTTTTGAGCTTAGATCTCTCAATCTACACGTAAAGTTTGCCACTTTACGTGGGGAATAGGCCCTAGAAGTATGGATCTAGGAGTTGGAAGTTCAGTTTGGCTCGAAAAGCCACTGCATGGATTGAGGAATGGATAGACTCGGCGAGTCCTTCGAGTGGACTCGGCGAGTAGATTGAAGGTGAGGAGGAACTCAACGAGTAGGATGAACAACTCGTCGAGTTGGATGAAGATAGGCATGGCCTCGGCGAGTTGGATGAACAACTCGACGAGTTGGTTGAAGATTGTCTAGGACTCGGCGAGTCTGTTCTTGGACTCGGCGAGTCAGATCGCGAAACCCTAAACCCTTCGAGTCGAGACCCGAATCAGTGAGTCGGGTGGTGACTCAGCGAGTTGGACAGGACAGGACTTGGACCTAGTTGGACTCAGCGAGTCATGGATTGACTCGGCGAGTCGAGTCGCGAACAAGAAAGACTCAGGGCATATGAACCCGGCGAGTCAGTAGATAGACTCGGCGAGTAGGGTTGACCCGGAAGGTTGACTTTGACTAGGATTTTGACCTTGACCAGTTTTGACCTAGTAACCTTTGGAGGTCAGTTGGACTAAGTGTCATATTGATATTGGTAGCTTGAGGAGCTAGTGGAGCAGCAGTCAAAGTCAGAAGTCAGGTAGCAGTTAAGGATTAGCAGCAGCAGTTCAGCAGCATCAGGTGAGTTTCCTTCCAGTAGGGACGGGTCTAAGGCCACAATGCCGGCCCGTTCAGTTAGCAGTAGTTTCCGGACCTCGGTCCGATGCAGTAGTTAGTATGTTTGATGCCTTCGTGGCTCAGACAAAATTTATGTGCTATGGGTTATGTGTTATGTGTTCCGGGCTACGGCCCGATGTAGTATGCAGTATATGTGTTCATGCTAGTTGATATGTTATGCTATGCTATGATTCAGTCAGTTCCGGACTTCGGTCCGATGCAGCCAGTTCCGGACTTCGGTCCGATGTAGTTAGTTCCAGACTTCGGTCCGATGCAGTTAGTTCCGGACTTGGTCCGATGCAGGGGATAGGGTCCCAGTCAGTTCCGGAATTCGGTCCGATGCAGTTAGTTCCGGACATGGTCCGATGCAGGGGACAGGATCCCAGTCAGTTCCGGACTTCGGTCCGATGCAGTTAGTTCCGGACTTTGGCCCGATGCAGGGGACAAGGTCCCAGTCAGTTCCGGACTCCGGTCCGATGCAGTTTCCGGGCTTCGTCCCCATGCAGTGGGCAAGGCCCAATATGTGTTTATATGTTATTGTATGGTATGTGGTAGTTTGGGGGAGCTCACTAAGCTTCGTGCTTACAGTTTCAGTTTTGGTTTCAGGTATTCAGTTTTCAAAAGAGGAGCTCGGGAAGATTGCAGTGCACACACCATTTGTTCAACCTGGGATGTTTTTACTCTGATATATTTGACAATTGTTATAATATTCTGAGATACATTGCTTATGATTTCTATATGAGGTTTATTGACTATGGTTTTATCATTAAATTAAACGAAATTTTCAGACTGTGTTTTTTGGGATGTTACACTAGTGGTCATATCGAATTGAGTCCGACTACGATGAGTATGTTACGTGGTTCAGAGAACCAAGTTTGATGTAGCATCCGACTTAAACCAAACGATTGAAATCAAAGCGATCAATAGAAGTATCGTGCTCATTGTTAAAAGAAGATGGTTGCTAGAGATGCTACCTTTTTAGATGTGACTAGAACATGAAGGAAGGTATAGACTGTTCTGGAATTTGACTCTAGGAGACCTGAGTCTGAGCATTGCAACATACGATGAGAGGTCATTAGAATATGACACATCGGTCCATTGTATTAATAAAAGAACTTATCTTAAGTTTGTATCCAGTGAGGATCGAGATTGTGACTTGAAGGTCATAATTTGGAGTCTAACGTGAGATAGAGAGCGTATGCAAGATCGAGCACTGCCTGTAGTCAAGGAGTCTAAGAGTTAGATACACATTCGAAGAAACATCGAAGTTATGACTTAGGATGAATAGATAACAAATGGAGTCATCATGTGAGCCCTGTTTCGTTGATGATTCCGGGACGTAATCATCCTAAGGGGGAGATAATTGTAACGCCCGTAGATCCGGGCTAGTCAATTTAGAGGCAATAGGGGTTGAAAATGACTTTTCAACAAAAGATTATTTAGAGATCCGGGCTAGTCAATTTAGAGGCAATAGGGGTTGAAAATGACTTTTCAACAAAAGATTATTTAGAATAAATAATCTTAACCAAGTTGTAGAATATGTCACAAGGTTTCCGTACATATAAAGAACTCTGAAATCCAAGTTATAACGAAGAAGTTATGGCCCGTCGAAGTTTCGCGACGGAACCGGCACGGCACCGGGAAGCGTAAATAGTGAATTTACGATGAAGGACTTTTTAGCCTTAGTGATCTAAATGAAATTCGTAGAATATGTTAAACTAAGAGCGTCGATAAAAAGAACGCCCAAATCTGACTTCGTATGAGGAAGTTATGATTTTTCTAAGATTCAGCTTAGTAGTATACAACCCGAAACTCGAATTTTAGTTCGAGCGGTTTTTGGATTACGCGAACTAAATGAGAGTTGAAGGTATCATTAATAGGAACTCAACGGTAAAAAGACAGACGAAAACGGAGTCCGTATGAAGGAGTTATGATATCTTCGCGGTCATTTAACAATCTAAACGCCTCCTACTGTTAAATTTGAGATCGGTTGAGAATTAGCCGACGGAGTCTAAACGAAAGTTGTAGATCTTGATTTTACCTACACGTGGATATAAAGAACGTCGAAAACGGAGCTCATAAGCGAAAGTTATGATTTTTCTAAGTTTGAAGGCTGATACGCGATAAGGGGTGACGTGGCACCACCAGAATTGGACACGTGGCACCACCAGAAGGCCACCACATGGACCAAATCGGTGAGTAGGTCCCCCCTACTCGGCGAGTAGACCAGTCAGCACCCCTATAAATAGAGGTGTCGGGTTCCATTCATTCTCACACCTCAACCCTCTTCTTTCTCTCTCTAAACTCTCTCTCTAAGCCTCCCTAACCCCCCAAAGCCTAGGGTAACTTCCTAGCACGAGGCGGAAGCCCCGGAGCACCCGAAGGCTCCGAGAAAAGAGCCTTTTGGCTTGGGAAACGCTGCTCCAGCGAAGCCCGGTTTTGCAAAAAAACCAGTTGTAAGTGAGCTACGCCTACGCTAGTTTTAATATAGCTTCTAATTAATTATAGTAACATTATTAGGACCTTAAAATAATTATTTGGGCTATTATTATGAGTTATATTGAGTGTTATTTAACGCTTATATAATAATAATAATAACTATACTATTAATTAGTCGCGGTTAATGTTAGACTAAACCCTAGTGGTGTTGATACTAGGTTTTATCGAAGGAAATTGTGTTGAGTATCGAAGCGTTGTCCGAGTGTTGAGTCACCACCTATCAAGTGAGTGCATGGTCCCTTTCATCTTACACATAGATATAAAGTATTTATTATATAATTTACGTGTTGTGAGTGCATGGTCCCTTTCATCTTACACATAGATATGAAGTATTTATTATATAATTTACGTGTTGTGAGTGCATGGTCCCTTTCATCTTACACATAGATATGAAGTATTTATTATATAATTTACATGTTGTGAGTGCATGGTACCTTTCATCTTACACATAGATATGAAGTATTTATTATATAATTTACGTGTTGTGAGTGCATAGTCCCTTTCATCTTACACATAGATATGAAGTATTTTATATAAACTACATGCTATGTGTGCATATTATCTGAATACTTGCTGTCTATGCTGGATGAACGTTTTATACATGTTTTAAAGGATTTAAACTGTATACGTATTTTATATATACGAATATGTTGGGTATGATGATGGGTAGATAAATGATGAGAGATAGAAGATGACGTGAGTATACATTGGCAGCTATAGACTTAGTGCCTATGGGACAAACACCGGTAGCTATGGACTTAGTACCTGTTAGACGTTGGTAGCTATGGATTTAGTACCTGTTGGGAATTGGTAGCTATGAACTTAGTACCTATTAGTTAGACGCTGGTAGCTAAGGATTTAGTACCTGTTGAACATTGGTAGCTATGGACTTAGTACCTATTAGATAAAGACTGGTAGCTATGGATTTAGTACCCGATGAATAGACTATAGCAGCTATGGAATTAGTGCTTTATGAACGAACATTGGCAGCTATGGATTTAGTGCCAATCCTAGAACCCTGGAAGTAAGGGACTTCGGAATAAACGAATGAAGGATAGATGACTCTTAGGTTAAATCCTTAAAGAGTAAAGAAGATAATGGGGATGGGTAATTGGGTTGATTGTTTGATTAAACATAATAATTATATTATTGTGGGTTGAAAACCCTATGTACTCACCAGGTTTCCCAACCTGGCCCACTCAGTTTATGTATATCACAGGTGACGAAATGAAGTGACATTACACTGAGAGATTTAAAGAGATGTAGATCACTAGTGTAAATAATTGTAAGTTCTGTTTATGCTTATGTTTCTGTATTAACGATGACATCCCAAACGTTTTAAGATGAATAAAAATATGTTTCTTTGAAAATGTTTTAATAACGTATTTATCGTGTTTTTCTGGGAACAAATTCCGCAACCTTTTTATAAAATGAAGTACTCTGATTTTCATAAAGCATAAACAAAATCGGTCTTTTCTGGCCGTGATTTTGGGGATGTCACAGTTACGCGAGGTGAAATTTCTTGGGCACCTTGTCAACCAGGACGAGATTTCAGTAGACCCGGCCAAGGTAGAGGACGTGATGAGATGGGAGGTTCCGAAGTCTCCATCTGAGATTTGGAGTTTCCTGGGTTTAGCGGGCTATTATCGGAGATTCATCCAGGATTTCTCCAAGATAGTCGTACCATTGACCAGGCTAACAAGGAAGGTCGTGGTATTTCGTTGGGGGATTGAGCAGCAGGCATCGTTTGAGACACTGAGACAGAGATTGTGCGAGGCACCAATCTTAGCCCTACCAGAGGGCATAGAGGATTTTGTTGTGTACTGCGATGCGTCCATCTCAGGTTTGGGCGCGGTATTGATGCAGAGAGGGCATGTCATCGCCTACGCGTCAAGGCAGCTGAAACCTCACGAGGCGAGTTACCCGACGCATGACTTGGAGCTGGGGGCTGTTGTGTTCGCCCTCAAGATTTGGCGTCATTACCTCTATGGGGTTTGCTGTACCATTTACACGGACCATAAGAGTTTGAGGTACCTCATGGATTAGCCGAATGTAAACATGAGGCAGCGTCGGTGGTTGGATGTGTTAAAGGATTATGATTATGAGATCCTTTATCACCTAGGGAAGGCCAATGTGGTGGCTGATGCGCTTAGCCGTAAGGCAGCGCGGATCTGAGATATCTGCCTATGAATGACCGTAGTGACTCCGCTGTTGGAGCGGATTTGGGAGGCTCAACAGGAGGCTATGAAGGAGGAACATCGGAAGAGTGAGCAGATTGTGGGATAGGTTTCCTCCTTCGACTATGATAGTCGAGGGTTATTGACTCTTCACCATAGGGTGTGGGTCCGTTATCATGGAGGCATGTGCCAGGTTCTGATGGAGGAGGCGCACAAATCCCGGTTCTCCATTCATCTTGGGGCGATGAAGATGTATGGGGATCTTCGTCTAGACTATTGGTGGCCCTGAATGAAGTGCAATGTGGCTTGGTACGTTGAGCGGTGTTTGACCTGCAGGAAGGTCAAGGCCAAGCATCAGAGACCGCACAGAAAGATGCAACCGTTGGACATCCCGTTGTTGAAATTGGAAGATATTATGATGGATTTTATCACAAAGCTTCCCAGGACCGCGCGAGGAATGGATTCGATATGGGTCATCGTGGATCGATTGACCAAGAGCGCCCATTTTATTCCAATTCAGGAGAGCATATCGACCGAAAAGTTGGCCGACATCTATATCAGGGAGATAGTGGTGCAGAACAGGGTGCTATGATATGGGCATATTTAGTTATAAAATTCATGCATGATCTTAATACTTTATGTTGATTTTGTCTCATTTAATGAACAAAAGGTGCTTAATTAGATTAAATATTTCATTTTCAGCAACAATGACATGCTCGGAAGGAAAAGGAAGCGGAACTAGCGATTGGAGGCTTGGATATTGGATTTTGAAGAAAGAAGGATGTTGCTGGACAGCTTGACCCCTCGTCAGTGTTTTGGCCATATCTCATGAACCGTAATTCCGATTGATGAGATTCAAAATTTTCTGAAAAGTAGACACAATTTCGGACGACTTTCGTGTTTGAGACAATGCTGATTCTAAACGTACTCGGCGAGTAGGGTCGATTACTCGCCGAGTTGGTCAGAAGTTTCGCGATTCTGGACGCGCTGACTTGCCGTACACGGGTTTTAAGTGATGGACTCGCCGAGTAGCCTCTGTTTTGTGAAAATCTATATAAAGGGACTTTCAGATCGATATCAGAGGATATAGATGAACCCTTGGAGGCCAATTATCGAGTAAAGGTGCTGCTAGAGCGTGGGAAGCAAGGGAATCAACCCTACATTCAATTTTAAGGAGAATCAAGTCAAAATCAAGTTTACTCTTACCTAATCTCTTTTTTGAACTATGTTTTTACCAATTGATTTCGTTTTTGTGCTTGTTTCTACTGTAATCATGAGCTAAAAACTCATAACTTGTGTTAGGGTAGATGAATTTGTGAACATGGATTGATTATTTGATTAGGATTAATTTTAATTGGTGATTATGTTTTATTAAGCTTGTTAAAGAACCTTACGTGTTAACAATAACTATTCTTCTATTAATAAATCAGTAATTAAGTTGTATGAACATCTCTTAGTTGCTAATTTCATATGATTTACGTGACCACATAGTTGTATGTCTAGGAATAACGAATGTGAAACTAGAATTAACTTGAAGATATGTAAGTTAATGTGTGAGCTTGTGTGATACACCATCAACAAGAGGTTAATTGAATCACCAATTTGATTAGCTAATTACAAGTCTTTCTAAACCCGAATCAACAAACTAGGAAATTCTTTAATTTAGACAACTGGCCATTACTTGAATTAATATGTTTTCTAAGGATTAGCTATAGCGAATGTGAATCTAATCACTTTAGTCGGTAACCAATGAAGCATTAATCCGATATATTTACCATAAAATCATCCATGGGAACAAATGATTCGAACCTAAACAGAAGTCCTTTTTAATCATTGAATTTAGTTGATCTTTGTTTTCTTAGCTATTAGTTGCTTAGTTTGCGTGTTAGTAAAGTATTTAAGTTTCTAGTCTTGCAAAACTAGAGAAACCCCCTTTCTATTACTTGTTTTATTTAGATAATATTAGCATCTATTTTAATTGTTTACCGTTCCCTATGTTCGATACCCTACTTACCTGAACTAAACTGCTAATCGATAGGTACACTGCCTTTCGTGTGTTTGTCTTTGTGTTTGAGTTAGTAGGATTAAAACTAGTTGGTTTTACACACATCATGCTAGTATCCGTGATTTCAGATAGGGATGTGCGTTTTACTTCCAGGTTTTGGAAGAAATTTCATGACAAGTTGGGCACTCGTCTGCATTTTAGCACCGCTTTTCACCCCGCAGACAGATGGTCAGAGTGAGCGAACCATCCAGACTCTAGAGGATATGTTGCGAGCATACGTGCTAGACTTTGGTGGTAGCTGGGATACCTATCTTCCTCTAGCTGAGTTCTCGTACAACAACAGCTACCACGCGAGTATTGATCGACCTCCCTTTGAAATGTTGCACAGAAGGAGGTGTCGGACCATGATATGTTGGGGTGAGGTTGGCCAGAGGGTTATGGGGAGCACCGATGTAGTGCTGAAGACGACCGAAAAGATTCAGCAAGTTTGGAGCAGGTGTCAGACTGCACAGAGTTGGCAGAAAATTTATGCCGACAAGTGTCGTTCAGACTTGGAATTCCAAGTCGGGGATATGGTTCTACTGAAGGTGTCGCCATGGAAAGGCGTCATCCGATTCAAAAAACGAGGCAAGTTGGGCCCAAGGTACATCGGGTCATGCAGGGTTCTAGCTTGGGTGGGTAAGGTGGCGTATAGGCAGGATCTACCAGCCAAACTCAGCCAGATCCACAACACTTTCCACGTCTCTTAGTTGCGTAAGTGTTTGGTGGACGGCTCAGCAGTGGTGCCTTTGGAGGATATTCAGGTCGATGACAGCCTGGATTACATCAAGCGGCATGTGGCAATCCTCGACAGGAAGTCGAAGGATCTGAGGAATAAGAGGGTGGAACTCGTAAAGGTGCAATGGCAGCACCAGAAAGGATCGGAGTGGACTTGGGAGGCGGTGGAAGAGATGATGGAGCACTACCCCGAGCTGTTTCAGGATCGAGCAGCAGACTTCGAGGACGAAGTCTAAAATAAGTGGGGGAGATTTGTAGCACCTGGTTCCCGGTACGTATTTCTTGTAATTAAAAATTAAAAATTCATACATTTTTGCCTTTGAATCGGTGAGTAGAAGGACCGACTCGCCGAGTAGGAGCGGGATGAGACGTGAGGTCTGATCCTTGGACTCGGCGAGTCGGTTCCCCGAATCGGCGAGTAGGCCCTGTTTGGGCAAAAAAAACCTAACCCGAGTGTTGGCACCCTATTTAAGCACATTAACTCGGTCTCCCTTGTCACTAACACTTCTAGAGAGCTGTAGTGAGAGACCCTAGCCCCCATATTGTTCATGTGAGTGATTTTTCTTGGTGCAGGAAGTTTGGAGCTTAGAAGAAGAAGGAGGAGGTTGAAGAGTGTAAGGAGGGGAGTAGATCCGAAATCTACACTGTGAGAAGCTTCCACTCAGGTAGAAAAGTTCCTACCTTGATCACTAGGTCATTAGATACCATTTTTGTCCCAAATTGGTGGTTTTCAAGCCCTAAAACACAAAACACCATGTGTTTGTGCTTAATGATCCGAAAGGACTTCAGACCACGACCTTGTGGACGTATTAGAAGCCTAAAGTTTCTGTGGTTGAAGTGATTGAGGTCCCCATTAGGTGTATGACCTCATAAAGAGCTTGGATTTGCCTTTTGGGGCTTGTAGGGCCATGCATGCACGTAAAGCTTGCAACTTTACGTGATAAGCATGCCCTAGGAACATAGATCTATGGTTTTGAAGCGTTGCATGTATCAGATTTGGTCTGTATAGGAAATGGGTCAAGGAACTCGGCGAGTCCAAAGTGGAACTCCGCAAGTTCTTTGAAGATGGCCTTAGACTCAGCGAGTTGGATGAACAACTCGGCGAGTCCTATGAAGATTGCCTGGTACTCGGCGAGTTGTTCTTCAAACTCAGCGAGTCAGATGAATAGTTACTGAGTAAGAGGGATTTAGGTATTGAAGGTCAAACCCTTCGTATCTGCACAAGGATTAGCAATCTACGTGTAGCAATAGTCCCAGAAACCCAAATCCTCATAAAGGATGCTCTGGTGAGGATTTGGAAGCGAGTAGGAGATCTGCTCGTATGGACTCGGCGAGTTGTTCTTGGACTCGGCGAGTCGGATCACGAGTCGGTTCTATCTTTATAGGGTGACTCAGTGAGTGGGAAAAGGGACTTGTAGAGTGAGATCGGGTTAGTGGGAGAAGGAATCGGTGAGTCGGTGCCATGACTCGGCGAGTCCAGTCAACTGGAAGTTCACTTTGACCAAGGAGTTGACCTTGGATGTATGAGTGGCTAATCTATGTTAATGATTTATAGCCGGAGGATTTCCGATTCAGCAGTCAGGCGCTTAGCAAGCAGACTTTTAGCAGCTAATTTTCGAGGAGAGTTACCTTCCAGTAGCAGTGGGTCTAAGGCCACAATGTCGGCGCACTAGTAGGAGTTGTATGATTAGATGATTGTCTCTATGATATTCATCTAGGGTTGCTAATACATGTGTTATGTTTATGTACTAGTATCATATGATGCTATGTGCTAGTGACAGTACGGGAGATAGTCCCCAGAATACCGTTCGATAGGACCGAAGGGGCAGATATGCCCAGCCATGCTAGATAGATTATGTGATACATGTTATGTGGTAGTGGTAGGGGTGAAATATTCCCCAGTATCCGGTCGAGAGGATCGAAGGGGAGACCAGCACCCAGGTATGCTAGTTAGTATCCGGTCAAGAGGACCGAAGGGGAGACCAGCACCCATATATGCTAGTCAGTATCCGTTCGAGAGGACCGAAGGGGTAGGTCGGGCACCCAGATATGCCTGACAATATATGTATGTTATGTGGTTATTTGGTATGTGGTACGGTGGGGGAACTCACTAATCTTCGTGCTTACGGTTTTTAGTTGTTGTTTCAGGTGCCTCTTCAGCGAAGGGGAAGGAGCTGGCGCGGTAGCGGCATATCACACACACGCTCTTTGTTTTCCGCACTACGAGATATTCTGGGATTTGTACTCTGACATTATGGTTGTTTTTATGTTTTGGTTCCGTACACGAAATATGTTGTATGAGATGATATGATCGGATGACGTTTTACTATAAATATTTTATAAACCACTTATTTTAAATGAAATTTTTGGCCGTGAAAATTGGGTCGTTACAGTAATCCTAGGGCCTAGTGAGTTCGTGTTGCACATACATGTCCATCACTTAAAAAACCATATAGTTTTATTATATATATTCAATAAAGCATACAACAAAACATATCATCCGATAACATAATTTAGGGGAACGATTAATTATCTAGAGAAAGAACTAAAAGTTCATTTCTCTTCTCATTGAGACAACTCATCATCCATTGTACTCAAGTATTTTAAATATCCAAGGAAGTGAGTATAAATCTCAATTCTCATCCCCGCCAATCACACACATCCGTCATGCTCATGGCGATTAAACACCTTACCCGTTCCCACTAAACACGTCACCCAAAAAAACGCACAATAGATAAACAACTCAAAATAACATTTTCACACAACCATACTTATCATAAAATATACTATGAATAAATAAATAAAAACCACATAATAAGTGCATGACAAACATTTATGTGCGAGCAACCACAGAACACAAGAAAACTCACCTCGATGACGTTAGGCCTTAACCGAAGCTTGTGACGCTACACGCACCCTATATTTAGCCAACATGTTTTCTACAGCCACAATTCTAGAACAACATCATACGTGTTCATTTTGGTTCAACTATCCACGTGTCTCGTTCGGCCAATCAAAATAATCAACATCTACGTTAGTTAAAACGTACATCATAATTTTAGTACAATTATTATCTTTTGTTGCATCAGTATTTTCATATAAATAAAGTTTCATTCTCAAATATAATACTCATATATTAAAACACTTGAAACATTGAAATACAAACATGTTTGGTTTTAATAATAACAATAAAAACTAGTTGTTTAGTAAAACTTGATGGACCACTTTTGTCTTTCTTATTTTCGTATAAAAAAATTTAGTATTGTCAATATGTTAACAATTAAAGGACCAGTTTTGTGACTTTAGTTTTTAATTCAGAATAAAAAGAATGAAGCGTTTCAAGGAAATGAAAACTTGATCAAAACCAGAGGGACTCTTTCTGTAAATTTGAATCCCTCAAAAAGAAAAAGTACACAGTTGACTACGTTGTTTTGACCGTTCTTGCTACCCACCCAAAACAAAACCTGAATATCATTTCTTCTTTACCTGACACTATTTTCTGCCATTTTTTTTATCAATTTGATGCTTCAAAATTTATGTAAAATTAATTTGTAAAACCAACATTAATCATCTCCGCTTTTACCAAATGTAATCATAAACTATTTTTCAGGAATACTCTCGAAAGAATATGGATTCAAGCTTTTTATCAAAATCCAAACATTTCAAAATTTTCATCAATTAAACTCTTATTAGCCAGAAAAGGGACATTAGATGGAACCAAAACACTTAATGGAGACGTACAACCCTAATCAAATGACTATATCAAACTAAAATCAAAGAATCTGTAGCACCTGGTTCCTGCTATGTAAATCTTATTTAAGTATTTTCCATTTTTAGCCTTGGACTCGGCGAGTCACAGGTCCAACTCACCGAGTAGGGACGAGACCCAGGACACGTTTAAGTTGGCGACTCGGCGAGTCCATATCCTGGACTCGGCGAGTCCATATCCTGGACTCGGCGAGTCACCGTTGTTGGATGAAACCCTAAGTTTCAGGGGTTTGCACCCTATTTAAACCTCATATCCGCCCCATGGCAGCCCCCATTCACCCCCAGAGCTCCCAACCCTCGTTCTAAGCTTGTTCCTTGAGAGTTTGAGGCTATTGTGTGTGTTCTTGAAGGCTTTGAGGCAAGAAGGGGAAGTAGATCAAGTGGAAGGAGAGCCATCCAAGCATCATTGTGTTCTTTCAGCAGTTTCATTGAGGTATACCCCATTTTCCCCCTATTTCTATGCTTAAGGTTTCATTTAAGACATTCTTGAGCCATTCCCCAAGCTAGTATGTGCATAATGTTTCGTAATAAGTTGATTGGCCTCGAGATCTAGGCAAGATTGAGCTCCAGGAGCTCAGATCTGTTAGCTTTATGGACCCATGTGGCTTGTTCACCCTAGATATACCCTTTTGAGGCATTTTGAACCCTAAAATCCATATTGGTGAATATCTACACATAAAGTTGGAAACTTTACGTGTGATTCGTGTCCTAGAAGCCCAGATCCGTGAATGGCATGGACTTGAATCGAACAAATCAGTGTAATTAATGGGTGCATGGCAACGACTCGACGAGTCGTTCATATGACTCGGCGAGTCTACTTGCGAGTCTTCGAGTTGTCCCCTTTTTGCTGTATCGAGTTTGAGCAGTGAGTCACAAGGTGTGACTCGGTGAGTTGGAAGCTGAACTCACCCATGGTAGGACTCGGCGAGTCATGGCCTGGCTCGGCGAGTCCAAGGCAATCTTCATAGATCAAGAACAGACTCGGCGAGTTGTTCATACAACTCGGCGAGTCTAAGCATGAGTGTTCATCGGATGAAGATGAACTCGACGAGTTGTTCATACAACTCGGCGAGTAGGATGAAGAACTTCAATGTCAGTTTAGAAGAAGAACTCGTCGAGTCATAGCCTAACTCGACGAGTAGAAACAGGGACTCAGGACAATTGTCTGGATAGGAACTCGGCGAGTTGGAGAGCCAACTCGGCGAGTCGGTTCAACTGAAAGTTGACTATGACTTTGAATTAGGGCTTGACCAGGGGTAAAATGGTCATTTTACCCAAAGGGCAGTTAGCAGTGTTTGATTGAGTATGTTGTGGGAATTGCAGTCGGAGGATTTCCGAAGCAGCAGCAGCAGCAGTCAGTCAGTTCCCGATCAGTTCAACAGCTACTTTGAGGTGAGTTACCTTCTAGTAGTGGTGGGTCTACGGCCACAATGCCGGCCCACCAGTAGGAGTTGTATGGAGATGTTTGTCTTTGTGATATTCATCTAAGGGATTGCCACTATCTGTGTTGCATTTACGTACTAGTGACAGTAGGGGGAGATAGTCCCCAAGATATCCGGTCGATAGGGACGAAGGGGTAGTCATACCCAGCCATGTTAGATAGATTCTGATATTGTGTTTCCTCAGTATCCGGTCGAGAGGACCGAAGGGGAGGGCAGCACCTAGATATGCTAGGCAGTATCCGATCGAGAGGACCGAATGGGAGGCCAGCACCTAGATATGCTAGGCAGTATCCGGTCGAGAGGATCGAAGGGGTAGGTCGGGCACCCAGATATGCCTGACAATTTACGTATGTTATGTGATTATGTGGTATGTGGTACAGTGGAGGAACTCACTAAGCTTTGTGCTTACGTTTTACAGTTTTGGTTTCAGGTACCTCTTCTTTGAAGGGAAAGGAGCTGGCGCGGTAGCGACACATCATGCACACACTCTGGGTTCCGCACTTACGAGATTCACTGGGATTTGTACTATGATATTTTGATGGGTTGTATGGTTTGACTTTTTAAACATGGTTTACGTTGTGTTATTGTGTGATCAAACAATGTTTTTAATTGTTAATGTTTTTTAAAGTAATGTTTTAAAACGAAATTTTCGGACGTGAAAATTGGGTCGTTACAGAATCATACCTTAATTTGCTAGAAATCTCCATAAATCTTCACACTTTCTTTCTCCGGTTTCTCACTTGATTATCAACCTTTTCTTGCAATTCTAATCGTTTTTTCATAGGGTTTTTCGATATTTATATAATGCCTAATATTTTAACTACTAAACCCTTTCACATGCTTGAATTTACTACATCATTAAGGTTGGTGATGTTGAGGGTTAGCTCATTATTTCTCCTAATTAAACCCAGTTACTCCTAATTAATCACTCATTAAATTATTTTAATAATATAACCAAATTATATATATATATATATATATATATATATATATATATATATATATATATATATATATATATATATATATTTATACTTTTATTTTAATTTTAGTTATCATAAACTTCCTCCCTTCAAAAAATTCCGTCCTCGAAATTTGAATTCTTTAAACAAATATGGATATTTGGTCTTCATATCTCGTTCGTTTTCTAGTGTTGCATTCGATCCATTGGTATCTCTAATCAATGAGCCACCCATCCAACTCGATGCTTAAGAAGGTCCAATAGCTCAGAGACTTAACTTACCTTTACAAAATCGCATCATATCTTTCCATGAGAATCCATTCATCATGACTTTTTCTCCACCTGAAACACTATTGGCTACCTACGGTTAACCACCTACCCTTTTCGTTATTCATATGCATCCTTCAAGTTCTTTTCGAAATATTAAACTTTCGGTAGTTTGTCGAAAGATCTTGGATCTAACCGGTTGCTATCTTTTCCTTCCTAACTTATCCTTACATAGTAGGTACACTTCCTACCATGTAAAATTTCATATAAAAGAATTTAGTATTGTCAACATGTTAACAGTTCAAGGACCATTTTTGTAAATTTACTTTTTAATTCATATTAAAAAGAATGAAGCGTTTACTTGAAACAAAAACTTGATCAAAACCAGAGGGGACTCTTTCGTAAATTTGAATCCCTTCAAAATAAAAAGTACACAGCTGACTACGTTGTTTTGACCGTTCTTACTACCCACCCAAAACAAAACCCGAATATCATTTCTTCTTTACCTGACACTATTTTTCTGCCATTTTTTTTATCAATTTGATGCTTCAAAATTTATGTAAAATTAATTTGTAAAACCAACATTAATCATCTCCGCTTCTTACCAAATGTAATCATAAACTATTTTTCAGGAATACTCTCGAATGAATATGGATTCAAGCTTTTTATTCAAATTCAAACATTTCAAAATTTTCATCAATTAAACTTTTATTGGCCAGAACAGAGACATTAGATGGAACCAAAACACTTAATGGAGACGTACAACCCTAATCAAATGACTATACCAAGCTAAAATCAAACAATCATACCTTAATTTGCTAGGAAGCTCCGTAAATCTTCACACTTTCTTTCTCCGATTTCTCACTTGATTATTAACATTTTCTTGCAATTCTAATGGGTTTTTCATAGGGTTTTTCGAGCTTTATATAATGCCTAAGATTTTAACTACTAAAACCCTTTCACATGCTCGAATTTACTACATCATTAATGGTGGTGGTTTTGAGGGTTTAAAGCTCATTATTTCTCCTAATTAAACCCAGTTACTCCTAATTAATCACCCATTATATTATTTTAATAATATAACAAAATTATATATATATATATATATATATATATATATATATATATATATATATATATATATATATATATATATACTTTTATTTTAATTTGAGTTATCACATTACCGGTAGCTTTTGACACTTTTACCCTTTTTTTTCCGGTTAGCCGGTAATTAAGACTTTTTCTTTGTCAATAATAATAATAATAATAAAGTTTAGGACTTTACTGTCAAATCGTTAATTAGGATTTTATTGTCAAAAAAATAAAGTTTAGGACATTCTTGTCAAATCGTTGAAAATATTGAGACTTTAGTGTATATATCCTTTTTTTGGTTAGAAATTTATTGGTATGATACTCTTTAAACATAAGAGTTATTGAAACATTCTCTAGTCAGCTAGATCCTATTGAAATAATTAATGTTTGCTTCTTGTTAAATTGTTTTTTTAATCTCAACAAACCGACATTGAAAAAATGGAGATAATCCAGAAAGAAAAAAAAAAAGAAAGAAAGAATTTGTATTGGCTTTTTGTAGTCCCAAAAATGGAGAAATAAGAAACTGGAAAAAAAAAACAAAATTTCCTTTCTTTCCGTTCTCGATATTCATACATTTTTTTACTAGGCATGTGTTGTTTGTGTTTGTATAATCTGTCCCCACTTTTTAGTTCATGATTTGGCGGCAAGAAGAAAGTTTTACAAGTCTTTTCATCATTTCTTGCCTTTTCTTTTGCATATATTTTTCCTGGTTGTAATTGTATCAGGGTAAAGATCATGATGGTAAGAAAAACAATAGTACTGCAACAAAAGTCACAATTAAAAGTTATTGGGTTACGAAAATACACTAAAGTCCAATATTTTCAACGATTTGACAAAAATGTCCTAAATTTTATTTTTTTGATAGTAAATTTCTAATTGACGATTTGAAAAAAAAGTCTTAAACTTTATTTTTTTAACAAAAAGTCCTAATTACCGGCTAACCAGAAAAAAATGCTAAAAGTGTCAAAAAATGCCGATAATTTGGACTTTGTTGTCAAAAAAATAAAGTTTAGGACTTTCTTATTAAATCGATGAAAATATTGAAACTTTAGTATATATATCTCATATCTCTACCCAAAATTTTCTAGTATAATACGAGTTTTCTTTTTAAAAAAAATAAAAACTAAACCTTCTAAAATCTTTCAAAATCTCGTTGCCCAACGTATTATGCATATTAAAAAACATCATAACGAGTAATGAAAGAAATTAAAAATAAAAAAGTAAAAAAAAAAAATTATAAACTTTTTTACTATTACAATGTAAATTACAAACTTCTCAATTATGTCAATAAATGCTTCATTTTCTAAGAAACGTGCATGTTTTGTATTTATATATATATTTTTTGAGTAGGTGGCATTATTTTTCTTGATAATCTCAACGCCTACTTGTTGACAAAAGAGTGAGTTGCCATTAATGTACAAAACAGATGAGTCCCCATTCATACATCTTGTCATTCTTTTACTACTTTTGGCAAATTCATTTAAAGATAGGGAGAAGATATTCCAATATTTCATTTTCAACAAATTTCTATTTGACTTTAAAAGTTCTAATAATTTTCTTTATAAAAATATCATAACATTCAACTTATACTTTAAATTTTCGGGTACTTTCATCTCGATTTTCATAAGCATGTACAATTGATTCTTATGAACTACCAAAAAAACCCAACAACTATACACTACATTTTTTTTAAACACAACAAATGCAATGAAATTTGAAATATTATAATTATACTAGAAATATGAGACTAATTCAAGGTCGTCATGGAGGATGTCAAAATGTTGGAACGTTTTTAGTAAGTAATTAAGGAACTGTAATCAACATTAACATGTGGAAGACCTTCTTTCAAGGTTTAACGGTTTTCAAACATGATTGGTTTTTGGTTCACTTTCCATTTTTGTTATGTGCTTTATTGCTAATTACGTGCCATAGTTATCACTTGTTTCAAGTTTGGTTTGGTTTTCTCACTTATTATTAGATCTCACTATTTATTAGACATTTTTATCATTAAAAAAATTATATATAAAACAAATATTATTAAATATTTCCAAACTGGGAGTTGGTGGATCTACTTTAGACACCTTTAAAACAATAAACTTAAGGATATCCTTGTAAACTTGCAACGTTTAAGGTCTCTATATATATATATATATATATAAGCTTAGAAAATTACACACTCCTTCATCGATTTGCTACGTTATATATATCAACATCCTTTAATAAAAATCAACAAATTTTAGTGGTCTTCTTACAGATAGCTACCTCTTCTTCTACCTGTCCACAAAATAAAGTATTTTAATGTTTAAAAGACAAACAACACCGTACCAAATATTTAGTAGTCGTCATTAAAAGATTACGTAGACATTTAATTAATTTAATAATTAACTATTTATCTAACTAATCTACCAAATATTTCTAACTTGAACAATTGTTCTTTGACATAGAGATTCACAATCCAATGAAAACCGAAGCACAGTTGCATAGATTTACGATATTAGAAAATATATTAAAATATCTTTTTTTCTTGGTGCAAGTGGATGATTCTTGGAAACAAAGCAAATGAGCTGGTGAAACATGATTGAACCCCGCAATCTTCTTTATCTTACAAAAACTGAAACCACAATTACTTCCCTTCTTTAACACCTGCAACTCACCCATCTTAATTGCTCAAAAATGTAAAAAAAAGAAACAAAGAAGAAAAGGAAAATTTTAAAATATACTTTAAAAGTAAACTTCAAGAACCATCATCAACTAAACCCCACAATAGAAAGATCACAGTAATCTTACAACATAACAACAAGGTAAAATAAAAACCCTAATCCTACTTAGAAGTAGAAAAAGAAAAGAAAGAAAAAAAAAAAAAAACGAAATAAAGATTCTACCTTTTTTAGTTTCTACTCTATTCTTCTACCAAAGAGGAAGTTGCTTTTAGAATAGCTAGAAATTAGATGGGGGAGGGCGTGGGGGTGTAGCCCAAAACATATCTTGATGCATTTGACCATTTGGTAATATTTTAGGGGGTTGATTGTAAATTGGCATTGAGGAGGATGGTATGTTGTCTGTCTGAGGAGCACCCCCTCCAGATTTAGGACTGTTTCCAGAATTTACCCCTTGTGTTTGCTGTAATTGCATTTCACTACCTTCACCTGTACCTCCTCCGTCATCTTCCAATGGCAGCCTCTCATAAGTCGCATTCGTGAAGGTGGCTGCAATCACCATAACTGGACCAGACGCCACAAGTTGGCCCACCACCGTCCCACCCACAACCTGACCTTGTCCGCCAGCTAAATACACTGTTAGCCCGGTGGCCCCCGGCGGAGATGGTGCGGGGAGGAATGCACCCGAGAGCGATAGAATCTCAAACCTCCCTTGGAGACTTAACACACCGCCTGGCGCCGCCGGTTGTCGGAGGGTGACGTTGGTTACGATTCCAGTGCCGCTTAATACCGAAACGCCACGGTGGCGCCGCTGTGCGAATGTTGCTATGCACTCGGAAATGTCACTGCCACTGCTGATTTCCAATACGTGGCTCCGGAGAGCGTTGGGGCTTTCTTTCGTGATCACTATCGGTGGTTTGGGTTTGTTCTTTGAACCAGGTGGCCTCCCTCTCGGCCGCCGACCACCGCCAGAGCTCGTCGGTTCCGAGATCTCCAACGACCCTCCACCCCCGACATTATTGTGTTCCTGGTCTTCAAACTCTTCATCATTTTCCTCGTGATCATCATTCATGTGGATATGGTTATGGTTCTTGTTCGAATTGCTTCCTGTACTATTCGTCGCATTTTCCAAGAACTCTTGCTCCATCCTAACCTGCCCAACCCTGTTCAACCGCGGCTTCTCCTCCTCCGCCGTGTCCCTCAAGTGTAGCGACGGCGGTTGTCCCGACGATGTCATCTGATGATTCAACCCTACATTACCAGCCCACCATCGATTCGCCATGGTCCAAGAATCCAAAATATCAACAGAAAATAAAAACAACTTCTTGAAAACAATATCTCTTACAAGATATATCCAACTTGTCAGATAGCTACCCACAAAATTTTAAAGATCCACTACGTAGATAGAATCCAAAGGAAACAAAACGATAACCTTTATCCACTTGCTGAACCCATTTGCATGAAAACCCTAATCCACAAAATCTCCAGATCTATACCACTGTACTCTACACCCAAAAATAAACCCAACAACTTGAAACACCAAAGCAAATCAGGCAAGATGCAATCTTTCAAACCTGTACGCAAAAACTTTAAACCACCTGTATAGTACAAGTAGCTAGAGAGAGAGAGAGAGAGAAGAGAAAGAAGAATAGGGTATATCAGTGTAGAGGTGAAACTAGGGTTTGAGGTGAAGAAAGAGAAAAAGAGTGAGTGGGGGCGTACGTTTTAACAGAGAGATGGGCAGAAAAAGGAAAGCAAGTAGGATTTAGGAATGGCGGTTTCAGAAGAAAAAAGGGTTTTTGATGAGAGAGTTGATGTTAATGTTATCCTTTGGGGTGGTGAAAAGTAGTAAGCCAATAGGGCATCGGGGAACACAGAGTACAGCTGGTGAGATATGGTAATTTTTGACATGTTATGGTGTTTACGCGTTGCAAATTGAGCAAACTCTTGGCTTCATATTGACTGGTCTTATTATTCGTTTTTTGACCAAATACCTTCCTATTTTCTTGCCTTCCCGATAAATAAATTGATAAAGTTTTTGAGTTTGGTAAAAATGGTATTATTGTAATGGAAATAAAAGAATAAAAAATGGAAGATTTAGGGGTTCTTTTTGAAGCAAAAGAAGTACAACGGCTTTGTAATTTAATATGAATGAATGAATGTTTCATAGTTAAGAAAACATTTGAATATATTAATAAAAGAAATTAAAATAATAAGGGATACTGAAGTCAATCTTGTCTACTGTTTTCACACTATTTGACAATAATATATATGCTGACCGCATTTGGATACCTATTTATAATATTACTTATATATTCTAACGTTAATTTTCTAAATAACATGGCGTAGCCGAATTTTTTGTTACAACGTTTGTTAAAATGTTAAATTAAAGAGCCAGTCGCCAAAATACTATAAAATAGATAGTTTATATTTAAAATTTTAACCGCTTTTTGCACATTTTAAATTGGTTTTATTTATTTATTTTTATTTATTTTTTTTTATTTATTTTTTTTCCTTTTTGCTTTTTAAATTTTTGTTTGAAACTTCATCTCACTATAAGAATTTTACTATTTTAGGACGAGGCGACACATTAGTATACAGTTGGACGTCTAGATGTCTCCGCTCAAATAGGCTCGTACATATTACATATATTAGGTTAATATCCGTGGAAATCACGTGGAAATCACGGTTATAAAATAAATTAAATATTTATTGTAATAAATTAAATAATATATATTAGGGAATATGACTTATCAAGGTAATTAACTTTTCGGTATGTTCACATCTGGGTAACTATCTTTTTTTTTGTATATATGTAGGTAACAAACTTTTTGGAAGTATTCACATATGACCATTATGACCTGCTATAGCAGGTTAAATCCTAGATGTGAACGATTTCAACAAGTTTGTTACCTAGATGTGTACAAAAAAAATAGTTACCCAAATATGAACAAAACGAAAAGTAAAAATTAAATTACATGAATGGTCCCTGTGGTTTGAGGGAATTTGTAGTTTTGGTCGCTAACTTATTTTTTTAACTTAAATGGTCCCTATTGTTTATTTTTGTTGCGCGTTTGGTCCCCATCTTACCTAAAAATACTATTGTGCCCTTATTAGTTTATTTTTTTTAATTAATTTTCTTATCTATGTATTTATTTTTTATATATTTATAAAAATTAATAGATCACACATATTTGTATCTCCTCGGATGATCCCTGCTATTTATTTTTTAATTAATTTAATTTTTTTTAACTCAGATGGTCCCTACTATTTAATTTTGTTACGAACTTGGTCTCTGTATTACCTAAAAAGACTATCGTCCCCTTATTATTTTTTTTTAATTAGTTTTCTTGTTTATGTACTTATGCTTTATATGTTTAAGAAAAATTAGTAGACCTCACATATCTGTATCTCCTCACCATCCCATCTTTCAGCATTCTCAACTTCTATTTATTTTTCATCTTTAGTGATATCGACGTCTTCATCATCACTTCTTTTTTCGGTCCTTCAACTCCGTCGAATCAATACCACAACCTACTAAAGATGAAGAGACAGTAGGTTATGGTGTTGGTTCGTCAGAGTTGAAGTACCAAAAAAAAAAAAAGACGGTGAAGACGTCGATGTTACTAAAGGTGGAAAAGAAATAGAAGATTGAGAGGATCAGAGATGAGATGGTGAATGGTAAGACTCAAATTAAATTTCTCAAATGTGGTTTCAGGTTTACGGTGATGAGATACATATATGTGGGGTATATTAATTTTTTTTATAAAAAATAAATACATAAATAAGAAAATTAATTAAAAAAATTAATAAGGGAAAAATACTATTTTTAGATAACACAGAGATCAAACGCGTAACAAAAATAACAGTAAGGATCATCCGAGTTAAAAAAAATTAATTAAAAATAAACAGTAGAGATCATCCGAAGAGATACAAATATATGTGGTCTATTAATTTTTTTAAATATGTAAAAAATAAATACATAGATAATAAAATTAATTTAAAAAATAAATTAATAAGGGCACAATAGTATTTTTAGGTAAGACGGGGATCAAACGCGCAACAAAAATAAACAGTAGGGACCATTTAAGTTAAAAATATAAATTAGCGACCAAAACCACAAAGTCCCCCAAACCACAGGGACCATTCATGTTATTTAATTTTTAATTTTCGTTTTGTTCATATTTGGGTAACTATTTTTTTTGTACACATCTAGGTAACAAACTTGTTGAAAGCGTTCACATCTAGGATTTAACCTGCTATAGCAGGTCATAATAGTCATATGTGAACACTTCCAAAAAGTTTGTTACCTAGATATATACAAAAAAAGATAATTACCCAGATGTGAACATAGCGAAAAGTTAATTACCTTGATAAGTCATATTCCCTATATATTATAAATCAATTTTTTGTTGACGTGTTTCATCCTAAAAGAGAGGAGTTAATTAGTGAAAATATAATTAATGAGGAAAAACCAAAAACTGACAAGTGATAAATAATTAATTTCAAGCTCTAATTGATTGACACGTGGCAAATTTACTACTCTTTTATTAGGTAGGAATAGGAGATTCTCATAATCTATGTGTTTTCCTTATGTCCAAAAACCTTATACTAAAAAAAATCATTTTTAGACTATAAACTATATTATAATGCACAAACCCTATATTATACCTAACATTATATATAGTGTCGGATATTAGTGTAACACTAAATAGAGTGTTGAATAAAGAACAATATACCTAGAGTATTCTTTTTATTGTTAAATATAGTGTAATGGGTTGGAAGACTTTAATGTATACACTATCTTTTACACTATAATTATAGGTACAGTGTAAAAAATAGTGTTAAATGTTAAAGATTATCTAATCAAAGTCATATCCATCGTTTAGATAATACATCTTTGCTTATGTTCTCATTTAGATAATAACGGAGACAGGAATATGGTGACGTGCTGTCGCATATAGTGTTATAGAACAAAAAACCCAACGTTTTCCATCTTTTGGTGTCGCCGCTAATACATGTCATCTATAATGCATTGACACTGCTAAATGTCTGGCCATTTTTATTCTTAAAACAAATAACTCTATTTCCTTCTCTTTTTCCTATCATTTCAACATTTCGTTTTCCTTTCTCTTGAGGAACAACACTACCACAACATCTACTTTGTTTTGTTGTCGTTCACAAGCACCACCACCACCAGGTCTTTCACTTTGTGTCGTCGAATGAACACCTAGCACTACATTGCCTTCATTTTTCTACGCTTTCACAGTTCTAGCTTCTTTTTTCTCAAAAGACACATCACTTATAACACTTGTTCTTTTAATATAGTAAATTAATATTGCTTTGAAAACATTCTTATAATTTAAATCATGATCATTAAAACATGGTTTCACAAACACCAAAACAGTTTACTATTGCTTCAAAAATATCTACCACCTGTATAACTGATAACACACAAACCAATGTAAAGAGGAAATTACATATACAAAATAGGGACTAAGTCTAATCCTTTTAAAAGCTTGTTGTTAGTCTTCACACTCACTAACTTCTTGCACCTAACACTATGATATTGATAGTGAGATACACGACATTAAATAAAAACATATGTAAGACAATAATGTCTCGTGAGTGATATAGGTTTGGACCCACACATTTACAACATTTGACAAAATATCATTTGCATTAACTTTAAAACACTTTTTGACTATGTAATGTATGTCTTTTCACGATGAAAATGTATACATTTCGTCTCGTGTTGCTATTCATTTTCAATTTGATTTTATGTCATATGTCTGATGAGGACCATGTCACCTGGCATGACCTTAGTTGCTAACTACCCAGGAAAATAAATCATCATCTCATGGTCTCAACATTTGAGACGTCTACTCCGTGATGGGGGTACCCTCCGATACAGTTTGATTTGTCTTCGCATGGGAATTTCATAATCAGGTCCTCACATGGGAAATTAATAAGATCATCCCTGCATAGGAAATCAGTAAGTTGCTCCATGCGAAGGAAATTCATAAGTTGGTCCCTCGCTACATTAACAAGTTAGTTAGCTTTTACATTACTTTTACTTTACAGTACAATTCGTCCAATCATGCATGATGACACTTTTCTTTTTAAGACTCGATCATAAACAATGTCATGCCTTATAGATAAATCATAATAATAATCATTGAGTAATTTCATATAACACATGTATGGATTCATTCATTTTTAAAAATTCATAACATTAGTTCGTTATCTTCCAAAATCATATAAAAATGATCATGAATACAACTTAACTCTTCATACATTAAGTTATGTACCCATAGCTTAAATGTTCCATAAATGTAACACCCGGAATCTTAAGGAACAATTGTTGAGAATAAATCCCCTTTCGAGGATTGGACATGACATGTTGGAGGAACCTGAAGGGTTTTGAGCATTCTAACACTCCTAATGTGTACATCCAACCCTAGAAACCTTGGATCTATGTTTTGCTAAGAGAGATGAGGGTGGCTTAGAAATTTGGCTGGCTCTTCAAAATAATAGGTCGGCCAAAAATTCTAGGGTTCAGGTTCTAATTATAGTGAAGTCAAAAAATCCTAGATAAGCCCAAATCCAATATTATGTTCAACCGCGTAATTATCAAACTTCCTGATTATCCACCAGGGATAATTCTTGAATTCCTCATGCTTCATAAAAACATCCAAGCCTTATGGAGGGTTCTAGAATGCCTCTTGCTCAGCAATCGAATAATTGCACTTTAATCTGTAACACCGTAAAAATTTAAAACAATTTTTCATAGTTTAATGCATACTTTTATTCACAATATTAAAAATCTCATTGTTTCTCATAACAAAAAAAAGTCAAAAGCCCAAGATCATAACATATGTAAAACTCCGCACGTGTGTGTACTGATCATGCCGACGCCTTACGACGATCCTCACTGGTACCTGAAACACATCACAGAAACATAGTAAGCACAAGGCTTATTGAGTTCCCCAAAATACCGCATACAACACATAGGCCACTCGAGGCTACAGTATGACCCTCTGGTCAATGTATCTCAGCGGGACCTTCCAGTTCCGTAGCTCGTTGGACCATCTGGTCCGGTCATAGCTCGTTGGGCCCTCTGGCCCGGTCTGTATCGTTGGTCCCATTGTTCCGGTCTGTATCGTTGGACCCTTCGGTCCGGTCCATATCGTTGGATCCTCCTGTCCGGTCTATACAACACATAACAAAATCATAACACATAGCACATAAACATATACATACTCATAGCATATATGACCCTCCGGTCTATACGTAACTACCACTCTAGGTAATGTATAGTGAGAAGACTCACCTCGGGTGAAGAACAGCTCCTATAAACGCTGCTGCGATGAACCGGTCTCTAACTCTGTACCAAACCCACAATTATCTCAATTAGGAGCTAAGTCTAACTTCCTACTTATCAGGTCAAAGGATAGGCCACCGACCAGCCCACCAATCCCTTAGCCTATTGGGCCCACCAAGGCCCAATAATAAATGGGCCCACACACGACCCAATTCCTAAACAGAAAGGCAAGCCCACCCCAAGGGCCCCAAGCACAATTATACCCTCCCCTGGTCCAAAACTCTATTGCGTGACGTCCAAACTCCAGGCCCAACTCCTAAAGCCGAACACAAAGGTTAACCCAAAAACCCCTAGAAGGAGTTATGCGGGGCATAACCCCTTTGGTATGCTCAGCGTACCCAGACGCACATGGATCTGATCGGGGCCTCAAACGACTACGTTGTGCGTTCCTAGACTTACACCCATCGTAAGTCCCAGACTTATAATTCCTCTGATTTCGGTTTGAATGGGTTAAGACAAAAGCTGAAAACTTAGATCTGGACATTCCTCAGTCTCCCAAACCATAAAGTCGAGACCTTTAGGCCTTTGCATGGTTGAAAAGGTTATAACTCACTTCAGCCTTTTATCCCCTTTTCTCTTTAAGACAAAACTCATGCATGACTCGATAACCATGACCAAGATTGGATTTTTATGGCTCTACAACACACATATCACTGAAATGGGACAAATCTAGGTCCATGGAGTCCCTTTTGCTCATAAAGTCTCCACCTTTGGGACTTAAACCCTAGAAATGGACCATGAAGCATAATACAAGAAGGGTAAGGAAAGCTCAAAGCTTTTTACCTCAAATATAAGCTCCAACCCATGTAGAACTCGGATCTACTCTTGCTCTCCAACTTCAAGCTCTTCCAATGGCCTCCTCTTCACCTTCTTCACCTTGAAATGGCATCATCAAGCTTAAAAAACACACACACAAGCCCACTTCGGGTTTTCTTCTCTCTTAGGGTCCCCTTTTTGAATAATGGTGGCTGAGGGAAAGGCCTTAACATCCCTCTTATAGTGCACAAGCCAGAATTAGGGTTTTGAGTCTGGGCTCACTACGCCCAGCGTAATTTAAGGTACGCCCAGCGTACCACATATACTCTACGTCCAACTTAAGCGCATGAGTACGCACATCGTACTCCTTTGTATGCCCAATGTACTCATCTGTGACAATTCTCAATTATGGGTCAAACTTGACAATTTAGCAGAAGAAGAAGGGTTAAATAAATATTCTCCAAATTCTTGGGTGTTACAATTCTCCCCCACTTGAATTAGATTTCGCCTTCGAAATCACTCCTTAACCACATATATTTCAATCTCTGGAAGGCATCTACTGAATGAATCTCATACAACATCGAAAACTTCTTCCATGGACAACTGAACCTACACAGAACTCCCAAAATCAAAACTAATCCAACCACTCTAACGCTGATATGCTCAATCCTAATATCTGGAAACTCTAGTGGCCTGACCTGCCGCCGGACTGCCTACTCCAACGATCACCATGATACTCGATCCTCGAATGTCAAACCCTGATAATTCACTGATCCTCTGACTCTGACGAGACTGAAACCCAAAATCGGCTACCGCTCCCTCATACCAACCCTACTAAATGATCTGACTCATGACCCAAGCACAGAAAGGTCCACACCTGACTAGGGCTCATACACCCACTAACTGCTATCTGCACCCATCCGAAAGGAACCCCTAACACTTTGCCCTCGTAACAAAATAATAACCATGCTCGATCAGAAGTTTCCTCAGACATCACTCTCATAAGCCTCACCTTTAGTCCCCATATCCATTTTGACACCACACGAGGTCTGACCTCAACCCACACATTGAACCTTCATGGTTACCCATCACATGATCCAACATCTCACGGCCCAGTGACGGACAAGTCACAAAGTTCTCTTTACTCCAAACGGATACTATACTCTCAAATAGAATCGTCTCATGTACCCCATGGTATATCCCGTACCAACGAACTGACCCTACTCAGGTATAAGATATCGGGTGACAACAATAACTCCCCTCTTAACATGGAATTCACCTCTACATCCAAAACTCGCACCGCGTACCTGACGCATCAGCATAGCCCAACTCATCTTGGGAGTTTGGGGCTGCCCTAAAGTTGGAATTACTCATTCCAACAAAACACCCATCACATAACTCATGAATCGCATCCTGCGCACAAACCACCTCCCTAAATCCCTTTGGTTGTGACAGCCACAACTTAATTTGAAATATCGCGATTTCCGACAAGTATGGAGACCCTAGTCTCGGCCCTATTTCGACCGCCAGGCTCCCAAAACTCAACCATTAGGGCTACCCAAGCCTAAAATTCTCATGTGTCATGCTCTGATCAAAGAGTATTCCCTCATAACCACCTCTCGTTGACTAGAGAATACCACTACTACCTGTAGTATTACAATAACCTCCATCTGAGTAGTGATTACTACGGCTCCTCATAGCATCACAACACCCTCCTCTGACTAGTGAGTACTACGGCTCCCCGTAGCATCGCAACATCCTCCTCGGACTAGTGAGTACTACGGCTCCCTGTAGCATCACAACATCCTCCTCTGACTAGTGAGTACTACGGCTCCCTGTAGCATTACAACATCCTCCTCTGAGTAGTGAGTACTACGGCTCCCCATAGCATCGCCACACCCTCTGACTAGTAAGTACGACGGCTCCCCGTAGCATCACCACACCCTCTGACTAGTGAGTACTACGGCTCCCCGTAGCATCACCACACCCTCTGACTAGTAAGTACTATGTCTCCCCGTAGCATCACCACACCCTCTGACTAGTGAGTACTACAACTCCTAGTAGCATCATCACACTGCGTCTATTAACTCATGCTCCGCGATCTAACATAAATAGATCCCCACACTCATCCAAATCGTGCATCAATATTTCTGGCAACAACCGCCAGAACCAGAACACTTTTCCCCGTTGCAATCCTCATTTCTAAATAATTCCTCTTGATGTCAATACCCGAAGGCTTCCATTGGAATCATAGATACTCGATACACCACTTGCCGTCACAAACTCAAGACTCTTCGGAAATCAGGGCATTATACTCGGATCCTTCGAAACACCATTACAGAACATTACAATGTCCTACCTCAACCCCTTATCTTCTGAATCTCGGCATCATGTAGATACAATAATCCATTCCCTCCGAATCTCGTAATTAACCCTTCGTTTTACCCAATGCGTAACCTCGGTGTATCCAAACACTCCAATGCGTAATCTCGTAATTAACCCTTCCATTGGAATCATAGATACTCGATACACCATTGACGCACTAACAGTATGTTCTACAGAGTGTTGCCACCAATAACATCGCACCTACTCTTGGAAGGTACTACCCAATGCCCGACGATCTCCCCTCATAGATATCAAGCAACCCCAATTATCCTGACTCTCCGAAGAAATCCCTAGTAACTTCTCATCACGACTGCCTCTAGTCCTTCAAACATCTCATACCACTCCACTACCAGACATTTCAACTGTCCAGTAATACTCTGACTATCAGATTGGAAATACTGAATCATCATACTCCTCATCCTCAACTTCTCAACCAACGTGTGAATCATCACTGGAACAGGGACTCCACTCCCATACTCAATACCCATCATAGATAAAAGAGCCACCGCCCTGTTGTACTCTTCTGGATTACCCGTTGTTACGGCTAACACATGCCCTATTATACTCAATTAGGGTGCATCCAGGCCCTAGACCATCTCAACCCCAACTAACAACCTACTCATGATATATCATTATCTCACGGCAGACATGCCGCCAGATACTCTGGTGGGATATCGTCATCACTGTCAACCCGCAGGGTTTATTCCTCACCCCAAACCGAAGTCTCACTCCTCTTATGTTTTTCCACCAGAAACTGGAATAACACTACTCATGTCACAGAAGGTGACATCTCTTCTATCGGCTAATTGCTCATCTTAAGCCGCAATTCTCCATGCAAGCCATCTCTACTCATCCTCGAGTTTTGCGATTCTATCTGACATCTAACCAAATATGCCTTGGAATTATCTTGACCCTCCCCCTCTCAAGGTATGCTTCTTTGAACTCATTCATCATGGCCTTCTAGCCTCATATACTATCGTATCTGATCCTCACCAAATCAATCATGACTGGGTAACCGAATAACCACAAGCATCCTCGCCACAAGTCATGGTACTCAGTCCAGGACATCACCTCTCATTCTGTTACAATGCATGGTACCCGGACCATGGCATCACTCCTCAGTCTGCTACGGTGCATTGTACTCGAACCATGACAACACTCCTCGATGTGCTACGATGCATGGTACTCGAACCATGACGTCACTCTTCAATCCGCTAAGATACATGGTACTCGAACCATGACATCACTCTTTAATCTGCCACCAACCATGGTACTCGAATCATGAAGAATCCTCTCGATCACCTCTAGATCTCTTGTCCCTACTTGGTTCCTAGTACCCTAAGGATTCTTTCTTGGACTGCTCACTGATCCGGTGTCTTCAGTAGTACGGGCCGTATACTACCGTCCACACCACATCAGTATTCATCCCAAGTCCTCCTCCTAGGATCCCAGATCACAAGTACTCTGATCTCTCTATGCATAGTCTTCTCTCCAACAGACCTCTCATAAGCTCCTCGCTGCTACCTACTCACTCTCAAGCATCTCATAGTAGTAGAAATCACCTAGGCTAAGGCATCACAAATCAGGCCACTCTAGTTCTAATATGATTACCTAGCCTACTCTTACATGCATATCATACCATATCACAACTCATAACACATAATGTAAGGGTATTTTGGGAAATCACCGTTCGGTGCTGGCTGATCGTACACACTTCTCTGCTCTGCTCTTTTCAAACCTTTTACTCTTATAGAAAAACTTGTTTTAATTTAAAAAAATCTCACAAATCCTCAGTTTGAGTTCAAATACTCCCGAAGGTGCATCCGAATCCCTCAAACCAAGGCTCTGATATGAACCTGTAACACCGTAAAAATTTAAAACAATTTTTCATAGTTTAAAGCATACTTTTATTCACAATATTAAAAATCTCATTGTCTCTCACAACAAAACAAAAGTCAAAAGCCCAAGATCATAACATATGTAAAACTCTGCATGTGTGTGTACTGATCATGCTGGTGCCTTCCTACGATCCTCACTGGTACCTGAAACACATCACACAAACATAGTAAGCACAAGGCTTAGTGAGTTCCCCAAAATACTGCATACAACACATACGCCACTCGAGGCTATAGTACGACCCTCCGGTCGATGTGTCTCAGCGGGACCCTCCAGTCCCGTAGCTCGTTGGACCATCTGGTCCGGTCATAGCTCTTTGGGCCCTCTGGCCCGGTCTGTATCGTTGGACCCATTGGTCCGGTCTGTATCGTTGGAACCTTCAGTCTGATCTATATCGTTGGATCCTCCGGTCCGGTCTATACAACACATAACATAAGCATAACACATAACACATAAACACATACATACTCATAGCATATATGACCCTCCGATCCACACGTAACTACCACTCTAGGTAATGTATAGTGAGAAGACTCACCTCGGGTGAAGAACAACTCCTATAAACGTTGCTGCCATGCACCGGCCTCTAACTCTGTACCAAACCCAAAATTATCTCAATTAGGAGCTAAGACTAACTTCCCACTTATCAGGTCAATGGATAGGCCACCAACTAGCCCACCAATCCCTTAGCCTATTGGGCCCACCAAGGCCCAATAATAAATGGGCCCACACACAACCCAATTCCTAAATAGAAAGGCAAGCCCACCCCAAGGGCCCCAAGCACAATTATACCCTCCCCTGGTCCAAAACTCTATTGTGTAACGTCCAAACTCTAGGCCCAACTCCTAAAGCCCAACACTAAGCTTAGCCCAAAAACCCTCAGAAGTATTTACGCGGGGCGTACCCCTTTGGTACGCTCAGCGTACCCAGACGCACATGAATATGATCAGGGCCTCAAACGACTACGTTATGCGTTCCTAGACTTACGCCCAACGTAAGTCTCCGACTTACAATTCCTCTAATTTCGGTCTGAATGGGTTAATACAAAAGCTCAAAACTCAGATCTGGACATTCCTCAGTCTCCCAAACCATAAAGTCGAGACCTTTAGGCCTTTGCATGACCGAAAAGGTTATAACTCACTTCAACCTTTTATCCCCTTTTCTCTTTAAGACCAAACTCATGCATGACTCCATAACCATGACCAAGATTGGATTTTTATGGCTCTATAACACACATATCACTGAAATGGGACAAATCTAGGTCCATGGATTCCCTTATGCTCATAAAGTCTCCACCTTTGGGACTTAAACCCTAGAAATGGACCATGAAGCCTAAAACAAGAAGAGCAAGGTAGGAGCTTTTTACCTCATATAGAAGCTCCAACCCATGTAGAACTCGGATCTACTCTTGCTCTCCAGCTTCAAGCTCTTCCAATGGCCTCCTCTTCACCTTCTTCACCTTGAAATGGCACCATCAAGCTTAAAAAACACACACACAATCCCACTACGAGTTTTCTTCTCTCTTAGGGTTACCTTTCTGAATAATGGTGGCTTGGGGAAAGGCCTTAACATCCCTCTTATAGTGCACAAGCCAGAATTAGGGTTTTGATTCTGGGCTCACTACACCCAGCGTAATTTAAGGTACACCCAACATACCGCATATACTCCGCGTCCAACTGAAGCACATGAGTACGCGCATCGTACTCCTTTGTACGCCCAATGTACTCATCTGTGACAATTCTAAATTATGGGTTAAACTTGACAATTTAGCAGAAAAAGAAGGGTTAAATAAATATACTACAAATTCCCGGGTGTTACATAATCCCTACACTTTTAATTAATTCTTTTAATCCTAAAATTAATTCCAATTAATTTTTGATTAAATATTAATTAAATATTACTATTTCTATTTAATATATTATTTTCATAATATATTAACAAATTATTTATTTCAATTTATTAATCAAATAATAAATAAACCTTTCTCTCTCCAAAAATCATCATGTCCAGTTGCTAGTTTTTAGGACAGCCCAAAAGGACAGTGCCACTATTAATTCAAGTATATATACCAATTATAGTTATAGGCTTAGAAAGTAATCCAAAATGTACATGCTAGGATACCTACACCTCATACCAGATTAAACGCTTCACTACCCACAACACTTCCCGTGATACAATTCTAAGAACTAGGATTCCATAAACATGAACCTGGCCGCTACTCCCTTGGATTCGCGTTTTAACCAAACCCTTACTCTTATCAACTGTGAAAACATCTCAACCATCTCAAATTTTAGTTACTCAAGTGAAATCATGTTGCAGTTACTTCTATCTCATTGTGTTGAATTTATCGCATTAATCTGGTTGCAATTCTCTTACACTCGAACCTTGGTCGATCCCTTACATCCCAAAATTATCTTAATTTCCAATAGTCAAAAGAATTTTAACTACCACTTCCTCTATCCCACTGCTGAACTGATACGTTGACTAGACTATTGATCTTCCAATCATACCTAACTTTCTTCCAACAGTGTACCACAACAAATTTCTCGACAATCTAAATCCAACTCAACAAGATGTGTCCCACTCATAACTATCAGCATGCAAAATAACATATGCCTACCCTTCGATAATAATAACCTGGTGATCACAAGGAATTGTGATTCTTAGGTGGGGACAAAACTAAATTGAACATAAAGTCTTAACTCTCACTCACATAAGCAGACAAAATTAAAATTTATGAAAGGATACATACCTGCGAGGTCTTGACGTCATTGGTCTCTCCCTTGAAAAGTCGCGGGTGATGGGGTCTGAGCCGCCTCAATCAACTACAGTTGGCAATTTGCCCTAAGGTGACCAGGATGATGACAACGATAAAATTATTCTACCTTCATGATGCATTCATGGAAATGTGGCCTTTCCAACCGCACCTGCACACATTTGGGTGTACCGCACACATGCTTACGGGTTCGCTTACCCTTATCATAAATATCATGGCCCCTCATGCCTCTAGCACTAGGAATGACAACATCAAACTGCTTAGATGTTTCTAGCAGAGTCAGATCACAAGTCCGCTTCCTTTTTCCTAATTATATCTCCAAACCAAGCTCCTGATCCCGAGTCACCTCAACCATCCCATAAATTGCTTGAATGGTCAAGATCGAATCCTTGAACTGTTGGGTTTTCAACGCATCAAATACACTCTAAACTATGTAGCGGAAAAAATTGAAACTACGATATACCTAAGTATACGCACACTTTAGGATGTATGGTTTCATACTAATTCCATTTACACCAGAAAACAAAAACATAAAGAAGAAAAACATACCTCTTGCGTAGCACTTGATCTCCATGTTTGAGATCTTGATCCTATATGAAGTTGCTTGGATGAGAGGACCCAAACCAGAATCCTTCTAATGGTATCACACCCAATGACACCAAAGAGTGGAACAAAAATAAATAGGAGGATGACCAATTTCACAAACCCTTAGAGGGGGATAGGAAGAAGGGCTGACGAAACTTTAACCCAAGGTGCAAGAAAGAATGAAATCCCTAAGGCCTTATTTATAGCCTTGGGTCCTTTCCTAGGTTTTGTACTCCTTCCCATGTAGGATGGAATACCTAGAATGAATTTCACTCCTTTTCCCATGTGGGATGGAGTGATTTTCATCCAACCCTAAGTTCATAAGGATTATGGAACATTCCTGATTAACCAACTATCGATTAATGAATATTCAACCCTTTCATTAATTAAACTGTTAATTAATTTGCAAAATATATTTCCAATTAGTTTCTAATTAATCATAAACCATAATAATTAATACACCAATTTATCCTTTATTTATTCTACTCAATTTGGGTCTTGAGAGTTACCTAAAAGGACCCTGTTATTATTAGAAATATTACCAATAGTTAACGACCTTGACACACTTTTCAACACGAACTTGGCGACCCACCTGTCAGTGACATGACCAATAATTTCGGGTAACTCCTCATGTATAGTTTGCGAAATATCATTGGCAATCCAATCAAGTAATCGATCCCATTGAAGGCATGGTACGTAACCCACCTTCTATCCCTCATGACAAGAACTAGAAATAGGATCCTGCTCTCCGAAAAATCCTATGGCTCCACAAGCCTTGAGCTCCCGATGAGCCCACAATTATCCTACTGCTATCTCAGCCCGAAAGGCACTAAGACAATCATCCAAAAGCTCCATGATCCCTTCCTTAATGGTACCAAAGATCACAAAAGTTTGCTCAAAAATACCATGGTGATCTCCGATGAAATGAACTCCTACATATATCAATCCATCGCCTGAATACCAGCTGATGAGCCTGAACCAGATCCTCCTCTACAAGTGATCATCACCATTCTGAAAAGCAACCATACAATAACTAGAACATACACAGAGAATCCTTATCACACAGGCTTTCAAGATTTTTTATGATTCCCCTCGATTCGAGTATGGATCTTGTGCTTTCATTAGTACGATCTCAATACTATCTTCCAAACCTATCCTTACTTTCCTCAAAAGTTATCACGGATCCTCTACGTTACCTTCTCAAAATGGTACTCCACGTACTTGTTAAACAACCCAATTAACCTAATCAAGCTCTTTCTAGGCTCTCATAGGTTCCCGATCTCACCCTGCCATTGGCTGTTGAAAAACTCCCAATAATGTTCATTGACTACTTCATGAATGGAATCACATGCAACAAAGCTTAGATATTCCTTCAAGTAAAAGACTCAACCCCACAACAGTTAGACTCAAACAAGACCTGTGCAATAGATCTAAATCTTCCACTCTGATATTATTTAACCCTTGCAGTATATGAGTTAATGTATTCACTTAGTAGCTAATTCACATCACTTAGGGTTCCACAAAGCACAAAGCAAGCAATATTCGTGTAGTAACACTCTAAGCCACACAACAAACAAAGGACATCCCAAGTTCACTTACTACCACCCATGGTAGGAACTTCCACTCTCACTGCCAGTTTCCATATGCATGCAAATTATGCACAATATAGGATCAAATAGACTGTCAACTAAAAGACTCTACCCTAGGACAACAACCAAACGAGGAGCATGAAATAAGGCTAAATCAGTCATTCGAGGGCTATATGATCCTAATCGTATATAATTTTTAAAGCATACACTTAGCAATCACTTTTACCAATATGGATTCCAAATCTAGCATATCATACAATTCTTGTAGACGATGAGGCATCACATATTAGGCAAATATATCATGCATTTCCGCAAGGTATCCATAGCTTTATCCTAGTATTCAAACATTTATATCATATAAAATATCAATATGTATAAGTATTCTGGGAATCATGTACTGGAGCTCGAATGATTGCACACATCGCACCCATTTTTACTTAGTAAATATATTTTTAGAAGTTCAAATTCAATTTTCTTTTAAAGATTATCATTTCCTCAGTTTGAGTTCTGACACACCCGAAAGTGTGGCCGAATCTTTCAAACCAAGGCTCTAATACCAACTTGTAACGTCCCAAAAATTCATAATAGAAATTTTGTTTTTAAAGCAGTAATCCATATAAACAAGTTGTTCCAAAAAAATCAAGTAAATATATTATATATAAACATCAGCATAAATATTATAAACGTGAAAAACTCTAGGGGATTTTGTGCAGTCACGCCAGGCCCTTCCTTTTCGAACCGGAAGTACCTGAAACCATAACCATAACAATATAAGCACAAAGCTTAGTGAGATCTCCAGAATACCACATACCATACATATCCATGGGCCTATCCCTGAGGTATATTCCAACCTAAAAAGCAAATATGGGCCTCGCCCTAGAGCCTCGCTCTAGGTTTATTTCAACCCGATCACTAAATATGATAATTGTAATGTCGAGGGCTAGATCCCGATCTTACATACATGTGCCATGGGCTACCACTATGGTTATTCCTTGTAATATCGAGGGACAAATCCTGGTTTTACATACAAGGGCCATGGGTCACCCCTATGGTATTTCATGCAAGTATAACAAAAACAACTAACATTTTATAATACAATTCCTAGTAGGATGACATTGGCTCCTTCGACCCACATGTAGAGTGAGGAGACTCACCTCATGGATAGATGAGAAACTGAAACAACACGCTGCTCCGAAATCAACTCTACCAGTCACGTTTATGAATATAGTGACCAAAACTAAGAATATAGATAAAATACCCAAAATACCCCTAGGTCAAACTTTAGATAAAATCCAGGCCAAAATCAATAGTTAAAATTCAACCCAACTAGCCACCACATCGTGGCCTCCTTGGCCACAACATGGTCGCAAACCGCCAAGACAAACAGGTCTTGACCAAGTTACCACATCGTAGTGACCTCAACTACGCCGTGTAATGCGTCTCAACATCTTAACCAATTAACTCTTTCTTCCCTCAACTACAAAACTCCAAGGCTGAGATCTAGTCCTTCCTATGGTCTTGATGGGTAAAGTTTCCAACATTAACCATAAGACCCTTCTATAAGCCAAACTTCCAAACCAACCACCAACAGTGACTTAATCATCAAGACTCTCATTAAGCACCAAATACTTAGAGTTGCACCTCCAAAGTTCAAGAAAAATTTCACACTCCAAAGGGACCTTAAAAATCATGGCTTTTTGGACTTGCATGTCCAAAACATGCCTTTTCCATTTTAGGTAAAAAATAAATTTTAATGACCAAAATCCCATGCATGACATCAATACTTGATTATAATTCAGATACAAGACACTAAATATTCCATTTGACCTGGACATTAATAAAGTTGGAAACTTTATGAGATCTCATCGCTTAAGTCCATCAAAATCATGGAAAAAGGGGAAAAAACACGAGGTCTAGCAACATGGAAAGAAAAAGGTTGAGTCTTGGGAACTTACCAAGTTCCAAGAGATAAGCTTAGTTGAAGAAATGATGCTTGCCAACTAACCAACCCACTGATAGCTTCCTTTTCCTTCTAAAATCACCAAATAGCACCAAGAATGGGCTCACAACTCAAGTGGAGGCCGAGGTTAGGGTTTCTGAGGTGAAAGGAGATTTGGAGGCTAATGATGAACCCTAAAATGGGTTAGAGAGGCTAACGATTGAATACAACACCGTGGTGACCTACACCACATCGTGGCGTTCCAAATGTCATGCAACCAAATTGGACGGTTCCTCCACCACTTCGTGGTCAGTGCAAAAAATCACCAAACATCAAAAGAACTGAATCACGAGAATCCAGGTGTTACAATATGTATATATATATATATATATATATATATATATATATATATATATATATAATTGATTAGACATGTAGAGAAATCAAGATGCTTTAAATTCAAAGGCTTTTTTATTTAACCTCCAAAAAATACAAGGTAAAAATTTCACTTTTAAAACAACCAAAAACCAATATTCATTCATTTCAAATAAAAGATAATCAAAGTATGATAATGTGTCTTTAAACATCAATGATAAAACAAAAGATAGTACGTAATCAAATTTAGGGTGTGCAATGCAATCATGTCGATCTCTTCCCTTTTGAATTGGAATTACCTTAAACATTTAAACACAAAATCATAAGAACAAAGCTTAGTAAGTTTCCCTCAAAATACTGTATACAAAAAAAAGAATGGGACTAGCCCAACATATACGCTTTAGGCCGGACTCATTCATTCGGGCCCAACCCATATAATCGTTACCAACCTATATAATTCGGACCCACCAATATAAATGAGCCCATCTTGTCTAAAACAAAAAATACACATGAAAGAGTCACACAAACAGTCTAGCATCGTATAGTACTCTAAGAAGACTCACCTCACAATGTAACTCAACAGTCAACAAGCTCTCAAACTCTCGACATAGGTGCTAAATGCCACCTATATAACAACGCAAGGAAAAACCCTTTGCTTTCCATTTTGAAACTAGTAAATTGACTAAAGTGCACAAGTCAAAAGTCAATCATCGATGTCAACGGTCAAAGTCAAAATCAATAACAGGTGACCTCCATGTCATGGCCATCCTTAAGCCACGTCATAGTCCATGGGTCTAAACCTGATTAGAATCCAAATTAGACAAGTCAATATGGCCTTAGCCGATCTCCATGTCATGGTCTTTCATTAGCCACGTCATATAATAATAATGATAAAGCAATCGATCCACCCCCAATCGCCACACTGTAGCGACTAAATGCCACACCATGGGAACTAGGTTATAAACAACTTGATGGATTAAGTTGTTTCCTTCAAATCCTAGAGCTTCACTGTTCATATATGGTCTATCCAATGGTCCAGATGGATAAAGTTTCCAACTTTATCCATTAAGACCACTAAAGAGGTTAACATCTCAAACTGTAGGTTCCAAAAAGGCAAAACATGACATGGACTCAACCATTAAGCACTTATTCTTTAAATTCCTTAGTTCGTCTTCTCTAGAAGACTTTCTTACACGAAAAATAACATACAAGTTAGGGCTTTATATATATACATGTAAAATGCATGTCTTGACTTCATATTAGTTCAAAATATGGGTTTATGGGCAAAACTCATGCATGGATTCAAAACCCACTCTTACTTCAGATCCAAAGCATCAAACACGACAAATGTCCCAGAGATTCATAAATTTGCAACCTTTATGAGATCTCGCCACCCTACCTTCCTAAACATGAATAACATGGGACAAAACTAAATATCTAACAACCTAACATCATAAAGATTGAGTATTGGACACTTATAAAGGTTTATAAGTGTGCTTTAAGAAGGTATGGAAACATTCTTGCTGGATCTTGGCTTACTTCTTTCTTCTTTCTTCCTTTCAGAACTTCCAATAAAACTAAAAATGAGCTCAAAAAGGGAGCAAAAGGTTTTAGGGTTTTGTTTAGAGCAATAGGAGGTGATGGAGGCTGAGGGTGGGGGGAAAACCCTAGCCATCACTTCCTTTAATGTCACACCCCTGGAAGGTGGCGAAAGCATCGAGGGGTGATGATGGTATATAGATTACCCAAATTACATAGTACAAACTATAAATTCCTTTGATTAATAAATAATGTCTATTACATGGGATAAACAAAAAACCCTATCTATCTTCGAGATGCTTGTCCTTCCTTGTATTGATTTCTTCTCCCTCCTAGTAATACATACGATTTCGAAAACATCAACTTGATGCTTGTGAGTTCACAGGTTAACCGATATCGATAAAAATCTTTTTGAAAACTTTTTATGATCTTTGTTTATGAATAAGAGTATTTTACATTTATCAATTCCTAGGTTTTCCATTTCATATCTTCAAAATCCTTTTATTTATAAAAATTTATCTTTCAGGATGTATAGTCGATCCCAATATTTTATATCATTCTTCTTTCACTTTAAGGATATTTTTACTAATCCTAACTTGTTTTAATGTGCTTCTAAGATATTTTATGAATCCTAACTTATAAATATATTTCAAGGATATATTGTGAATCCTAACTTAAATACTTTATACGATATTTTACCAATCAAAATTTATTATAGAAAAAACATCATAAATGGTCCCTGTGTTTTTCTCAGATTCTGAAGTTTAGTCCCTGTGGTTTAAAAATCTCATAGATGGCCACTGTGCTTTCAAAACTTTTGACGATTGGTCCTTATGGCTAACTCCGTTAAGTTTTGTCTGTTAACTGAAGGGTAATTTCGTCATTTCACTACCACAGGGACCATTTATGATTTTATCTCTTATTTAAAAAAATATATGCAAATGGATCTCTCTCTCTCTCTCTCATGGTGGAAGAAGCGTTCACCCAAGGTGTTGTTTTTTGATAATCACCACAAGGGGAAGCCTCTTCTTCTATTCTTCTTGTCGAGGATCAAAAACCAAACACCCCACTTGCTATCCTATTTTCAATCAGCTTCATCCTCCCCTATTCTTCATGTTTTCTGTTGGACAGAAGAGAGATAGCCGAGAGCTACCAGAGTAGCCCGCGATGCCAAAACAATCAACGACAGCCCTACTGTCGCTTTCATTTTCTTCCTTCCTCAAGCAACCAAAGCACCGATTGTGCACTCCTTGATCGATGACTACTGCTGTTGCTTTTCTTCGATTGGGTCTTCGTTTTATAAAAATTGATTACTTTTTCCTAAATAGGTCTTTGTTTTATCAAATTAAAACCGACATAATTGGCGATTTGAAGCTACTTATCATGGATCTAGAAATTGGGTCTCGTCAAAATCATATAAGGGTAAGATCAGTATGTTTATATACTATAATTTGTTGATTTAGGGGTTCATCTGCGAAAACTATCTGCTTCTTTGAATTTCAAAATTAATTGCATTCATTTGGAATCTCATTGATGCCCAGAATCATCTTCCAAAAGGCAGCCATTAAATGTCAAGTACCTACGTGATTCTTGATTTCTATCGCTAGTGACGGAAGACCCCTGTGGTGGCTAGGGATTTTAACCCAGTTTGGAATGAGGTTTTGGAGTTTAATGTCAGAAAACCGGCAAATATGTTCACTGATATGCTTGAAGTTGATGTTATTCATGACAACACTCTTGGGATAATGCGCCGACATAATTTTCTAGGTAGAGTCCGCTTGAATTCATAGCAGTTTCTAAAGAAAGGGAGGAGGCTATGATTTATTATCCTTTGGAGAAGAAATTTTACTTTGTTGATGATGATGCTTTGTCGCCGGCACCACCATCTCCTCCTCAATTTGATAAGGTGAAGGTTGAGCCAAATTCAATGGAAGATGCTAAATCGAAAGTTGATGCTACCCCAAGATCTGATTCACAACCACCACCAGCATCGGAGGTGGCACCTACAAATGTTGCACCATAATCGAAGCATTGAGACATACACAATCAAAAATTAAAAGACATACACTCACATTCAATAATGAATAATATGAAGAAAAAGCAAGTTGAGACTTGGTTCAATGTATGTGTCGACGGTGATGGTGGTGGTTCAATTGTGTTCCGAAAAAAACTCAGGATCACATTCAAAGAAGACAGAAAGGTGTGTAGACCTAGTTTAAGAACATTCCAATTTTGTTTTTTGGGTTTTAAAGATAAGGTTTATGGGTTTGATTTTTTTTTTTTGGGTTTCGACCATGGATCAATTTTGTATAATTTCAAAACCGAGTTAATTTGTTGAAGAGCTCTTGGAGATGGGTGTCAAAGATGGTGAATTTGGTTGTGGAAATGATGATGATGAAAGTGTTTTAGAGAGAGAGAGAGACAGAGAGAGAGAGAGAGAGAAAGAGAGAGAGAGAGAGAGAGGACCTTTTATATATTAAATAATTATATTTATTTTTTTTACAAATAAGAAAAAATCATAAATGGTCCTTGTGGTAGTGAAATGATGAAAATACCCTTCAGTTAACAGACAAAACTTAACGGAGTTAGCCACAAGGACCAATCGTCAAAAGTTTTGAAAGCACAAGGACCATCTATGAGATTTTTAGACCACGGGGACTAAACTTCAGAATTTGGGAAAATACGGGGACCATTTATGATGTTTTTTCTTTATTATAGAAAAAACATCATAAATGGTCCCTATGTTTTCTCAGATTCTAAAGTTTAGTCCCTGTGGTTCAAAAATCTCATAGATGGTCACTGTGCTTTCAAAACTTTTGACGATTGGTCCTTGTGGCTAACTCCGTTAAGTTTTGTCTGTTAACTGAAGGGTAATTTCGTCATTTCACTACCATAGGGACCATTTATGATTTTTTCTCGTATTTAAAAAAATATATGCGAATGGATCTCTCTCTCTCTCTCTCTCATGGTGGAAGAAGCGTTCACCCAAGGTGTTGTTTTTTGATAATCACCACAAGGAAAAGCCTCTTCTACTCTTCTTCTTGTCGAGGATCAAAAACCAAACACCCCACCTGCTATGCTATTTTCAATCTGCTTCATCCTCCCCTATTCTTCGTGTTTTCTGTTGGACAGAAGAGAGTCAGTCCGCTGACTCGTCGAGTCCCTATGCTCTGAAAACTCTCATATCGCGACCCAACTCGCCGAGTCACCCCAAGAATCGCCGAGTCCCACGAACTCTGAGTCACCTCCTGTTCAACTCACCGAGTTGTCCCTCAACTCACCGATTCACAGCTCAACCAAAACGGTTAGGACTTCGCGACTAGACTCGAAGAGTCCAAGAACGGACTCGCCGAGTCCAAGGCAATCTTTAACAGACTTGCCGAGTACACCCATGTGACTCGCCGAGTGCCTCTAGTTCTTAATCCATACAGAGGCTTTCCAAGCCATGCAGGGTCTCTAATCCATAGATCTACTCTTATACAAGCCATCCATCATGTAAAATGGCAAACTTTACATTAATCGAAGGATATCTAAGCATAATACACTCTAGGCTAGGGTTTGGGACAAAAAGGCTTTATCAACAACTCTTGAACAGGGACTTTATGCTCTTTTGCATCATCACTACTCTAGATCTGAGGTAACAACCTCAGATCCAACCTCCAAACTCAAGATAGCACTAGGTATACTCCAAAAAATCCCACAAATGATAGATCTAGATGGATAACAACTCAAGCAACGAATTATTACCTCAAGAGAAGACTGCAACAGAAGAATAAGCCAAAACCTTGTAAATCCCCTTGCTCGAAGCCCCTTAATCTTCAAAGATCTCTTTAATAAACACTCCTTCAATATCCAAATACTCTCTAATTCTCTCACAAACGAATATTAGGGTTTCTGGACTTCAAGTGAGAGTAAAGAGGCTGGCGAGAGGGTATTATGTTCTTTATATAGGGATCAACCTCTAGGATTAGGGTTTTCTCCAAACAACACCAAGTCATCGAGTCCAGCCACCGACTCGTCGAGTTGGCCACTTAACACGCGACCAAAATCGCGACCCTACTCACCGAGTCTACCCATGGACTCGCCGAGTTAACCATCCACATTTTCACTTTGAAGCCTAAACTCGTACTCCTGAACTCGGGATGTTACAATTCCCCCCCACTTAAATTAGGCTTCGCCCTCAAAGCCTAAGGCAACACAAACTCCAGAAACTACTCTCGCAATGCACCACCTGGGATTAACCAAACCAGGTTCCCCAAAATACTACCACCGGAATCCGAAACCCAACTCTTCCCCTGCAGTGTCCTGACCACCGCCTCAAGCCGGCCACCGGCTTCATCCTCTGATAACCACGCTTATCAACCGAGTACCACTCCATGATACTTCACTCGTTCCAAATCACAACAATCACTTGACTCCTACGAGTTAGATATAACCCTAAACCACCGGAATCCTACCCGGTACCAGTTGTTGGGACTCATCCCGCTTCCCTTTCCGAATCCAATTCGTTCCTTCCCGAGCTGACAAGATGACTCATCCTTCAGCTCCTGAGCACTCCCAAGAGCTCTCTTTTGCAATCACATACAAATTCTGAATTTGATCTAACATCCTCGGGCTGGAAAACCCCACATACTGATGATACCTCTTGACATTCCCAGGGTGAATCACCGCCACATACGCGACCTCCTGATTACAACCATACCGAAAATCCAAGGCTCCATCCTTGCTTCCCTTCCGAACTCCTCTGGTACTATACCACCGTAAATTCATCCCCAACCTCAACAGACACCCAATCCGGATGTGCTCCCATACCACTTGTATTTCACAGTGCTTCAACAACCCTAATTGAAATACTTTCAATCCTCCATTCTCACTACTGCTTCCACTTCCATGAACCAACACTCCTTCCTGGAGTTACATATCTTTCCCTTTCCTTATCCATGGGAATCTACTTGCCAACCTCGCCGCTTCAGACGCGTTCCACGACGTACACACCCCATTCTACACTATCCCTTGTAGAGTAACCGCTACTCCGTGCATCGCACATGCTTTAAATCTACTCGCATGGACTCTCAAGTCCATGCACCGCCTCCCACTAACATGATCAATACCCGGGGCCAGACCTACTGGTTGCCGTTGCACCGCAGCATACTTAATCCATCTCCTCATATCGATCTATCAGCACCTACCAAGTCTTCAGCATAACTGTACCGCCTTACCAGGCCTTCAGCCAATCTGGACCACTCTCAGAACCTTCAGCATGTCTGGACCGCCCTCCAGGGACTTCAGCCTGTCAGGATCGTTCTCCGAGCCTTCGGCCTAACTGGTACGCCCACAGCTCTTCAGTCTCCCGGGACCGCTCAGACTATCGTATCTCATCCCAAACTATCCTTCTTGGGACTCTCTCCCGAACATACTATTCTATCCCTCTAGGTGTTCTGAACTCTAACTCCATTCTAATCTCGGAATCCTTTTCATGGCCTAACCTAGGCCTAACATCAAACACTATCTACCCTGACTCCATGGTCTGCTTCCTGCCCCCACTAGTCTGCCACTTACTCATACTAGCCCATACTCTTGGCTGACTGAAACACCACCGACTTCCAAACAGCTAGTCAAACTCAGATACTTGTCGATCCTCCTGAAAATTTTCCAACTCTCCCCCACTTAGAACACTGACCTCCAAATACCGGTGACTCATCAGGTCTAGAACAATCATCTCTATCCTATGCCTTCCTCATCCATAAACTGCATTCCTCTGAACGCGTAATTTTCATAAAACTGCTCTCCCGACATTGCACATCTCGAATCCCAAGGGAGTCCAACTCCTAGCTGAACACTTCTCACATCACGAATGCTATACCCAACAACAAGACCACCCAACCAATCATGACCATCCATCCCTTGGATACTAACCAGCTACAACTCCTAGCTATAAAACCCTCTACCAAAAGATAACCTAGACGAAAAGGCGAACATTACAACTCAATAAATCATGCAAACATGACTAGCATATACAATACTCCACAACAATCATAAGATAACAAGATATCAAAAAGGAAACATATCCGCAGCTGAATCCAGCTCTGCCCTGACCTCCTTTACTATAAGCTGAAAAGCATGCCCCTGAGCCCTCGGGGGCTCTACTCCACCCTGACCTCCACCTGAAATCCTCAAAGTAACCGATGCTGGAGCCTGCACCAGTCCTGCACCAAACTGTGGACAGTTGGCCCGCATGTGACCAACCTGATGACACTGATAGCAAATCCTCATATCCTAGATTGGGGCTGTCTGACGACAATCCCTTGCGTAATGCCCTATCTCCTGCACTTGCAGCATGCACCATCGGACCTACAAACTCCAGTGTGACCATTCCTGCACTTTCCATAAGTGCGGCTACTCTGATCTCCCGACCTAGTATCAACGGTCTTGGACCGTTTCGGTGTCGGCTGCGACTGTGCCAGGGCCTGCCTCTGCTCCCTCAACTGTAGCTCAATCTCTAACTCATGCTGCCGAGCGGCCTCCTGCAACTCCAGCAAAGTCTCGCACCTCTGCGTAAATACAAACTGCCTGATATCTCTCTTGAGCATACTCAGATATCGGGACATCTGAGCCTGCTCTGAAGCAAACTTTGGGCAAAACATCGACCTCTCAGTAAACATCCTGGTGATCTCCGTCACTGACTCTGTATCCTGCTTCAGTTCTAGGAACTCCTGGGCCAACCCCTCCCTCTCAACCCGTGGAACATAACGGGTACTGAACATTTCCCTAAACTGATCCCATGAAACCGCAGCCTGGTGCGCATCCAAATATGACCGCGTGGTCAATCTCCACCAATCCTTCCCCCCCGAGCCTCAACAGGTTCAGAGCACACCTCACTCTCTGATTAGCAGTGCATGAACATGTGAAGAAACACCCTTCCACGTCTGACAACCATCTCATAGCAACAATCGGGTCCTGAACTCCATCGAAGGTAGGGGGCTTCGTATTATCGAAGTCCCGATACTGAAAACCTCTACCGGCTCCTCCCCCTGCCGCTGCTACAACCGTTGTAGCTGCCGCGACAGCCGTCTCTGTAGGAGCTACATAGTGCTCATCAAAATACTCGACCATGGTGGTCTTGATCAACCCAAACAGTTCCGGCAACTCGGCTCGGAACATAGCAGCAACCTCATCATGCAGGATTTCACAAATCCTAGCATCCAACTCATCTGTGCTCATCTGATTGATAACCTCGGGTGGTGCTAACCCACTCTGATCGCCCTCTCCTGCTACTGATCCTGACCCGGATCCACTCCCAGCATGCCTCGTAACCACCATACTAAAAAACACCGCAAACATCAGAAACCTCCCTCTAACCCGGGGACTGACTCTCAACCCAGCCCTAGGGGTTGTGACTTCCTTGATACACGTATGGGTCCTGTGCTTTCAGTAGTAAGGGACCATACTACCTTCCACACCTACCCATATTTATATCAAGTATCACAACAAAACCATAGAAAGAACAGACATAACAAGCACTCAACCCTCACTCTTAGAGGAATCGTTGGAAATATCATACAGAAAGAAACCCTAGGATAGCAGGCATCATAAATCAGGCAACTCTATCATGCAATTTCCTGAAGATCCCTAGTCTAGTACTAGCATGCTGTTCTATCATGTCACATAAACAAATAACTTGCATGGTATTTTGGGGCTACTTGTTGGCTCCGACTGATCATACCTCCGCGTCTTCCTTTACTCATTTTGAAAACCCTTTTTAAATTCTTATTTTGAAAACTCTCCTTGATTTGAGACTGGATTCACACGAATGTTCCTCCAATTCACTCAAACCAAGGCACTGATACCAACTTGTAACATCCAAAAATTCAAGCCAATTTAAACTTTTCAAAAACAACCCAAATTCATTAAGTTATTACAAAAAGGTTTTCAATACATTTATTATCAGAGTATTCCCAGAACCATAACATAAAACATAAACATGAGGAGCGGTACGATCACGCCTTTACCTTGCCACGCTCTCCTGAAATACCTGAAACATTTAAACCACAACTGTAAGCCTGAAAGCTTAGTGAGATACCCCCAGAATACCAACCACATATACCATACACATAACAAGCCATATCATAACAGGACATAGAACAACCATGCACTTCGGGTCTACTGTGTAACTGGTCCGCTGCATCGGGCGTTCAGTCCACCTGGTCCACCCTCTGAGTCTAGCCATATCCCTCGAGTCTGCAGTGTGGTTGGCCCGCCCGCACCAAGCCTTCAACCCACCTAGTCCACTCTCTGAGTCTACAAAATGATTGGTCTGCCCGCATCGGGCCTTCAGTCGGTCTGGTCCACTCTCCGAACCTCGGCACATCTGGTCCGCCCTCGTGGGGCCTACAGCCTATCTGGACCGCTCGCTGGGCCTGCGGGATAACCGGTCCGCCCTGGGTATGTTGGCCTACAGCACAAAGTAGGACCCGCCTCAACCCAACCCCAGTCAATCATCCATGTGCACATAAACATATAACCACATAAAAATTAATCATCAGACAACCAATCTAGTAGATCATATACATAGCATACTCTAAACAGGATACCGACATAACCGGTCACTAATGTATACCATCCTAACTACAGGATACAAGAATAGCAAAGCAATAATACAACAACACTACCCAGATTACAATCCGATAAAGGGCCGGCCTTGGTACCTTAGACCCTGTCGATATAGTGAGGATAACTCATCTCAAAATTGCTGACTGAAGAGATAAGATAACGTTGTTCCAACCTCAGGCACGAACTCCACCACTAATAATACCAAAAGACTAAACTCAATAAATACCAATAATTACCAAATTTCCCCTGGAAGTCAACTCTTCGTCAAAGTGAAAGTCCTCAGTCAAAGTCAAACTTCATGACTGACTCTACTCGCCGAGTCAGCCTGCTGACTCATCGAGTCCCTATGCTCTGAAAACTCACATATCGCGACCCAACTCGCCGAGTCACCCCAAGACTCGACGAGTCCCATGAACTCTGAGTCACCTCCTGTTCAACTCACCAAGTTGTCCCTCAACTCACCGATTCACAGCTCAACCAAAACGGTTAGGACTTCGTGACTAGAATCGATGATTCCAAGAACAGACTCACTGATTCCAAGGCAATCTTCAATAGACTCACCGGGTTCTTCTTCCAACTCGTCGAGTGCCTTCCTTTCTTCATCCAACTCGACGAGTACCCCATGCGACTCGTCGAGTGCCCCTAGTTCTTAATCCATACAGAGGCTTTCCAAGCCATGCAGGGTCTCCAATCCGTAGATCTACTATGATACAAGCCATCCATCACGTAAAGTGGCAAACTTTACGTGAATCCAAGGAGATCTAAGCATAATACACTCTAGGGTAGGGTTTAGGACAAAAAGGCTTCATCAACAACTCTTGAACAGGGACTTTATGCTCTTTTGGATCATCACTACTCTAGATCTGAGGTAGCAACCTCAGATCCAACATCCAAACTCAAGATAGCACTAGGTATACTCCTAAAAATACCACAAATGAATGATCTAAATGGATAACAGCTCAAGCAACGAATTATTACCTCAAGAGAAGACTCCAACAGAAGAATAAGCCAAAACCTTGTAAAGCCCCTTGCTCTAAGCCCCTTAATCTTCAAAGATCTCTTCAACAAACACTCCTTCAAGATCCAAATGCTCTCTAATTCTCTCACAAACGAATATTAGGGTTTCTGGACTTCAAGGGAGTGTAAAGAGGCTGGGTAGAGGGTATTATGTTCTTTATATAGGGTTCAACACCGGGGATTAGTGTTTTCTCCACACAGCACCAACTCGCCAAGTCCAACCACCGACTCGCCGAGTTGGCCACTTAACACGCGACCAGAATCGCGACCCTACTCGCCGAGTCTACCCATGGACTCGCCGAGTTGGCCATCCACATTTTCACTTTGAACCCTAAACTCGCACTCCTGAACTCGGGATGTTACAAGTAAATCCCAATTTATGTCCATATGAACTAGGATTTCCTTATTGGGCCTAATGGACTAATAAGCTTCCAATTTGACTAATTTGGGCTTAGAACTTTTAAATGGGCTCTAGTTGGACCCACTTTCATTTATTTTAACATTTTAGGCCATAATGGGCCTAGAATGAAATAAAATACCCTTATTGGGCCATGACAAATCTAATTAACCTAATGGGCCCTAAAACTCATACTTTGATTTATATTGGGCCGTGAACCATCTCCAAAGACCAATTGGGCCGAAAATCATCAAAATAGGCCCATAATATGGACTTAAGCACAAAAGGCCCAAATCCTCCTCTCTCTCTTCTCTCTTTCTTGGTTAAGAGGAAAAAAAAAGAGGTAGATTTATGAGGGCAAGACACCTCATAATTACCCATTGGAAACCCATGCATAAATCTCATATTTCCATGCATATCACCTCATCTATCACCTCTCCTCTCTTCTTCTTATTCTCTGCCGGTTCCCACTCACTCCACCTCATTCTCTTTCAACAATATCTCAAGAATACTCTCTCAAGAACGCACCCTCCTTACATCAAAAATTTCGAAAATCACGAGGGCTGCAAGAAGATCTTTCCTTAATATCACTAATCCTTGGTAAGTTGTTGTTTGATCCATACTTTAACTTCTTGATTACCTCAAAAATATCCCTTTAACTCATGCAAAATTCGTGATCTTGCTTCTTAGAACACATCTAACCCAATGACCTTCCAAGAAGCTTGCTAAGCCGAAAGACCTCACCATTTTCTTTCATTTCTTCTTCAAAAACAAGATCCACAAGAAAAGGTGAGTTCATACCCCTCTACTTTTAGTTTTCATATGTTTATGGGGGAGAATACATGTAAAATGTGTAGATCTATGTGTATTTGTATGCTATGTGTGATTTCTTGTATTATAGGGTAAATAAGTGCCAAAAATAAATGATATTTCGAGATCTATAGTTCAACGAGGAAAAATAAGTGATCTAAGATGTATTACACTTAACAAGTTAAGGGAAACTATCATCTAGGGTCATGTTAAACATATTTCAACACAAAACTCATTTTTTGGGCTTAATTTGTCAAATAAACAAAAGTTGGGTTGAAGGTTTCCATTCACGGTTTTCTTCAGGACCAAAAAGAGTCAAAACAGTTAATATATATGTTTTTATGAAAATTATGCTCTTCAAAGGACTAGAAATGTAATTTGTAGCCTTATGGGCCAATCTTTGGGCTTTTCGGCCAATAGGCCCAAAAATTGCAAAAAAGGTGGTTTTCAAGGGATTGAAGTAGTAAAATTCTCAAAACAGGGGAGAAAAGGGTAAACAAATTAATTCAGGGGTTAAAATGATTTTTTTTTCCAAACAAAGATAAAAAATGTAATGTTTTTGGATTTTGGGCCAAAACTGTAAAAGTTGCAAAAAGTTTGGACTTTAACTGAAAAACTCTTTACTGGAGGGGATAAAACTGCCAAAGAGTAAATTTTGAGCTAAAAACATCACTTAAACAAGTCTATGGGTCAAAAATATTAAGAAAATGATTTAAGGGCCTAAAATGTCTTTTTTTAAATGACTAAAATTGTCATTTTTATTAAAGAATGGCTGAAAGGGTCAAACCAATATTTTTGAGTCCGTTATTTTATTACTAAGATATTAGGTCAAAAACACTAAATTACAACTTAAGAAAAATAGAAAGTTGAATATACATATAATTCCAAATATCGTTATAAACAACCGACCGACCTCGTGTCGTTACAAATGTAACAATCATTAAATCAATCTTTCCGATAATTATACAACACCTAAAACAAGTAGATATTCAAATCTTTGGGCTTGAAAGTTTCTAAACTTGCTTATTAGGATTTCGTGACCCATTAACATGACTTTAGGGACCAACAATAATAATAAATGATTATTGGGCCTCGTGTGAACCAATTTCATGCTTAAGGGACCCTCAATGGCTTCCAAGTGCTATTGGGCCTCAGTGAGTCCAAATAAATTAAATGCGAAATAGGCCAACGTGTCCTTCGTATACCCAATAGCCATAAATAATACATGGGATTAGCAGGATCTTGTAATCATCTTCTCCTCGTTTATTAGGCTTACCTTCAATTCAGTAAACATATACAGGTCGTTAATCAATGGTAATCAAATTCATGTTGTATTCAGTGAGTAATAACGAGTAGAACCTCTATGGGTCGTTTGTAGTCTGTAATAATCAAAGTCTCCTGGAGGGAGAGCGAGAGTTTGTGTATAGATCTATATGGGGGTGACTCCCCCACACCTCAGCTGTTCGCTACAGTTAGACTCGGCCAGTCTAGGGTGACAAAATCTTAAGATCAACTTTGGAGTTCGTTAGAATGCCAAGACAAACAAATTAGTCATTATCATGCATGGTTATAACGACTCACATAAATAAATCCAATACTATCCGAATAATCAATTAAAAATCATAATCATTCGTTGTGACGGTATAAAAATTTGAAACAATTATATTTTATGATAAGAAAATATCGGTTTTTTCGAGGAAATCAACATCATTCACTTGTACTTTTCAATAACTATAATGCAAAACTTCTCATTTATACACGCTTTGAAATCATTTATGCATAAACCTATGGATCTTCACACTTTGGTATAAACATTTTTCTTTTTCAGAAAATATCAGATTTTCTGGGTTTTATAAACTTCACAAAACATTTTCATAACAACCATGCTTATAAACTCACGAACATTCCATATGTTGACATTTTTCAAAATAACTTGTATTCTCAGGTAACAGGTAAGCTGAGGAGTAATACCAAGTATGTTAGGATGTTATGCTTTTGAAAACTATCAAAAAATTTATGCTATGGATATGTAATGTTTAAACAATGTACTTGATGTGAACAATGTCAGTTGTAATGTATTGATGTATGGTGATGTTTATGTATGATTCATGTATATTCATTGTGATGATATTCAATTTGAGTCACGCGACACTCGGATGTTTCTGCCGTCTGGTTCAGGGGTGTGACAGGTTGGTATCAAAGCTCTGTTTATAGTGAACTAGCATATATAACCACACATTGATATGCAACTATAAACCAAAGTGGGACTAAAACAACTCTGAACAAAACAAATAAAACACAATGATAAAACACCTCTACTTGTATGATATAGGAAAAATACCCTAATACCAAATCAAATAAGATGATGTTGGCATCTTGGTTAAGTCGGGACTGTCTATAGTTGTATTAAGGGGTGAATGTAGCCTAATCAACTACATTTCCTCCGAAGTACAACTATCACATGCCCTGGGGAAATTGCGATGGTCGGTAAACCTAAAAACATACCCCTTTGTTACCAAGAAGAGGGCATCAACTCAATTTATACAATAATTAAAACATCTTAAGAGTAATAATAGTTTATTCATATACCTCCTCTCAGTCACCATGGAAGGGGAGCACCAGGGCATTCAGTTTCATCAGCTTAGTGGCCCACGGGATGATTGAGGATGAGCCTGAGGGAGATCAGGGGGGAGCACATGACGTTGGTCCTAAAGTAGAATAGGACGGATATGTGTTAATTGATTTTGAATATGACGAGTCTTACCAGGAGTTAGACGAAGAGAAGGGCGTAGAGGAGGCACGTAGTGAACCCAACCTGTCGAAAGCCCCGTCAGATCCCCGCACGGTTCAAAGGGTTGATACAGACTATCTACGCCCTCTCAAGGAGGCAATGATTAGCCTCAAGCTTGAACTTATTACGACCGAGGCAAGGGCTGTACGAGCCGAGCAAAGGGTAGAGGTAATCACCCAAGAGGCGGATGAACTTGATGAGATTGTGGTACGTGAACTTGACGATTGAGTGTCGTCGTCATCTCTACCTAGGTGACTTGCTCTACTACTTGCTATTATAGGTTCTACAGTATGTAGAACCAGCTGTACCTCCTACTACTATTTTGTTTCTATGGATATTATGTCGTAATATTGTCGGATCGTACATTTTCTTATGAAATGTTTGTCATTTAGGCAAATTTTCCTATATTAAAAATGGCTATTTCTAGCAGAAATGCTATATGTTTTAATATGAGGTTTTGCTTATGTTCACAAACAAACATAAACACACCATAAGGATATAGATCGAAACATTGTGAACCATACGACAAAACGTGAAAATTACAGAGAACCACCGGAAATGGCCGTCGTTACTTACGGTCCTGCTTATCATCATGCAGTAGAAGATGCCATTCCATAGAAATAATGAGCACACCCGTGAAGCACCACTCTTGCAAATGGACTTTACTACATTCCAAGTTGCTATCACCGCTGCCATGCTGTAACTGCTGCTATGGCACAACTCAACGCAAAAAACACCAACAGAGGAGGAAATAGTGTCAACAACACCAGTTGAAGTAACGACCACGTAAACCAATGAGTGATCGCATATAAAGGCACTCTAAACCCCAATCTTAAGAGTAGTAAGCGAGCGTCAGGGAATAAGAGAAAAGGACGGCCAACTCAAGGATCCTCGAAGAAACAACATGTTATTACTGCCAATGCTGCCATGACAACTACTACACCAACACTAGGGAGAACATATGTTGGAAGTCTTCCAAAATGAAACAAACACAGTTTCCATAATCATGGAATATGTATAGAGATGCACTGTACCAGTTGCAATATAAAAGGTCACATGGCAAGATATTATAGGACTTATCCCCAACAATACCCGCTGCTGAGCAACAACAACAACAACAGCAACAACAACAACAACAACAACAACAACAACAACGCTGGACCAAGCCACACCTGCTATGGGTGTGGAAAGACTGGGCATTACCATTGAAACTACCCCAACAACGAAAACCCTTGGAATAGAGGAACAGGAAGAGTGCTGACCATGGGTCAGGGAGAAGCGGTTCAGGATCTCACTGTTGTCACCGATACGTTTCTCCTAAACCACACTTATGCATGCATCCTATTTGATACTGGAGTAGAACGAAGCTTTGTGAGTAATAGATTTAAACAATTGTTAAAAGAACAACACATAAGCTTAATGAAACCTTTACGATGGAAATGGAAAATGGGAAAACAGAATCCACTGGGGAAATCTACATTGGATGTACCCTGACCTTGAACCATAAAGTCTTCCAAATAAACTTAATGCCTGTATCCATTAGGAGTTTTGATGTGATTATCAGCATGGACTGGTTAAGCCCCCACCATGCTGAAATTATGTGCCACGAGAAGGCCGTTCGCCTTCACCTCCCAAATCGTGAAACCCTAATTATATACAGAGACATACCTAGCACGAACCTTCATCTTATCTCATGCATTAAGGCACAGAAGTATCTACGAAAGAAAAAATTGACGTTTCTAGCTCATATAGTGGATAAGTCCAAGGAAGAGGTTAATATTCAAGACATCCCAGTGGCTTGCGATTTCCCAGTTGTTTTTCCTGAAGATCTTCCGGGGATACCCCCAGAAAGACAAGTCAAGTTCCGAATCGCTCTGGTGGCAGGAGCTACACCCATCGCCAAATCGCCCTATAGATTGGCTCCTGCGGAGATGCAAGAGTTGTCCATCCAACTTAGTGAGCTTTTGAACAAAGGATTTATCCGACCCAACTTCTCACCTTGGGGAGCTCCGTTTCTCTTTGTTAAGAAGAAAGACGGTTCCTTTAGGATGTGTATTGACTACACGGAACTAAATAAGCTCACTATCAAATATCGCTATCCACTTCCGCGAATCGAAGATCTATTTGACAAACTCCAAGGCGCAGACTACTTCTCTAAGATGGACATGCGATCCGGATACCACCAAATCAAAGTCCGGGAAGAGGATATCCCCAAAATCACTTTCCGAACTTGTTATGGACATTATGAATTTGTAGTAATGCCCTTCGGTCTAACGAATGCCCCAGCCGCATTCATGGACCTAATGGATCGAATCTTCCGACCATTCCTCGCAACTTTGTCATCGTTTTCATTGACGATATCTAGTCTATTCTCGAAGCGAAGAGGAGCATGGCTAAAATTTCTAGCAAATCCTGGAAACCCTACGAACCGAAAAGCTATAAGCAAAACTCTCTAAGTGTGAGTTCTAGCTCCGTAGTGTGACAACCCGATATTTCGACTCTATGTAATGACCTAAAAAGTTAAGTATTGTAGCTACTTTTGAAGTAATGAAATTAACTTTGAAAATAAAATGTGTAAAAGTCTCTATAGAAATGTCTATTATGCTAGATAATGAGTCAAGGTTTATAGAAATACTAAGAATACTAAAATCCGAGTCATAACGAAGAAGTTATGACCATTCTAAGATTTCCGACAAAACTGGCAACACCGATTAAACGAAAAACGCGAAGTTTCAATACAATAGTTTTTATCCTTATGTATCTAAATGAAAGTTGTAGATAATGTTAAACCGTGAGCGTACATAAAAAGAACGTCCAAATCTGACTTCGTATGAGGAAGTTATGATTTTTCCAAGATTCGGGTATAGCAGTAGAGAACTAAAAACTCGAAATAGAGCTCGAGAGACTTTTGACCAAAACAACCTAAACGAGAATCGAAGGTCTCAACATTAGTAGTGCAACGGCGAAAAGTCTGACGAAAACGGACATCAGATGAAGAAGTTATAGATTTTTAACGGATTTTTCGTATCCCAGCCCGTTAAAAATAAATTCAAAATTAGCCAATGAAGTCTAAACGAGAGGTGCAGATCATATTTTCAGCTACGCGTACATATAAAGAACGTTGATAACGGAGCTCGTACATGAAAGTTGTGGATTTTACAAGTTCGGGGTCCAAAATACGAGGTTGTCAGGGTTGCCACGACGTGGCACAGTTTTGCCGCGACCTGGCAAGTGACTGAGGGCGTCCAATCAATGGAAGAGGATAGAATTTCTCTCCACGATGTGGCACACCCTTTGCCACGATGTGGCACTCAAAAATCCCCCTATAAATAGAACTTGGGGTGCCGGGTTTAGGTACTCCATTCTTCCATCTCTCGTGCTGAAACTCTGCGGTGAAGCTCCCGAAGCCCTCCCGAAGCCCCGGTTTTCACACTTAAGTTCCGAAGGAAAGATTCTACGCTCCCGAGACTCCCGAGATTCACGAGAATCCCAAGAAAATCGACTTTCACAAGCCGCAGTTCTGCTCGATTTTCATCTCGCTTTCTCCAATCTTTCAAGTGAGTTCATACCCCTATAATTCACACTTTTAAATGTTTTATAAATACTTTTATATGCTTTTAAGGGGGGGGGGGATACAAGTAAAACACTCGATTATTATTGTGTGGTATATAAAGTTTCATTATACGCTTTTTATCAACGGAATCATATGTGATTTATAACTATTATAGGGAAACTTTCATATGCAAATTATACCACGATAACATCTTATCTTTTGAGATTAGAAATGATTTATGTATTTATGTAAATCAGACACTCTGCTTATACTATATTTATGTGTGTCAGTTTTGGCACTACAAGGATTATACTTTTCATAACAAGTGAGCGTTTTCACTAGGGATTTTATACAAACGAAACACACTTTTAAGAAACTATAATAGGTATAGTTTTACGAGAATACTACGAAATTTTACATACTGGAAATACTATTTCAAGAAGTTACTATCATGTACAAGAACAAACAAACATTTTTACACGTAAATTTGTTTTATACTATGTTTTGTGAGACATTAAACTTCACGTATGTTCAAGTATACATTTCAAGTCCTGTATTATATACCAGAATCCCTTGGAGGGGGAACATGGTGTTTGTGTATAGATCTATACGGGATTGACAACCCCGCACTCTGACTGTTAGCTACAGTACACCATTTGGGGTGACAAACGTCAGAACATTCCAACGCCTGAAGAACGTTGTGTATAGGCATTCCTTGTCATTAGCATGGGTATAAAACTCACATAGAGTATTAAGAACACATTGATTTACGAGGTTTTACAGATTAGAGGTTTTATACGTATATAGATTCATTTACTTTATTCATGAAAAACCCAATTGTGATATAATTTTGGAACTTCTAACCACTACTCATGGATGGGAAAACATCAACTTTTTAACATATATTGGTCTTGATTTAAGGCTACGCTTATACCAGTAGGAAATATAGGATTTTCTAGATATTAACAAACAAAAACGAACCATTTCATTTTCATACAAATACTATCATTAAATGCTTATGACACTCACCAGCTTAAATGTTGATCTACTCTTTCAAAACTACTTGTATGTCCCAGGGACTCAGTAATTACAGGTACTAAACAGCTTTTGAAGAAGGAACGCTGCGACACTAGTTTAAATTCATATTTTGGCATCATATTGTAATTGGTTTTGAACATGTACTCTTTTAAACAATGTAAACTTTCAATTATATATATATGATGGTTGTATTTCCTTTTTTACTATGTGTTCATTTGTTACGTTACCACATGAAGTCATCCGCCCCCGAACGTTTCCGCCGTTCCGGTTTCGGGGTGTGATAGATTGGTATCAGAGCAATGTTTATAGTGAACTAAGTATATCGAACCTCATAAGATATACAAACTATAAATGCTTAGGGACTCAAAGTCTGTGACAAAAGATTTTCACACCTAAAATCCTTATTTCATTTAAATAGATTATTTTAGGTCATGAAAATACAAAATACATGCATACAACGACATATTTTCATGATGAGAACTATACAAAAAGTATTAAGACAAGTTGGACACTACGATTAGTTCTCGAGATATGTAATCAAATTTGGGACGAATATAGCCTGATCAACTATATTTATCCGATATTGGACTAACGTATGTCGAGGAATGATCGTAGTGAGCAACAAGTCAAAACTTACCAAAATAGACACTAGTATCAAACGTACAATTTAAATACTATAGGAGTATTTGGTGCATACAATAGATTAATTAGTGTTACATGTTTTCAAGTTTTGTTCAAATCTTATAACCCTATTCTCGTATAGTCAAATGGCTGGATTTCACCCACAAGGAGACCCCTACTACCCGAACCAGGGTAATGGAGGATGGGTAGAGGAGGATCCGGAAGAGGATGAAGAACCTATCGAGTTGGAAGAAGGGGAAAACTCTAGTACAGACTCGGATGCTGAAGTAGTCGACCCTCCAGCCATTAGGAGGAACTTCCAGGGACCGACTCCCGTTTGGGGAAGTCACCTCCACCATTGGAGCATCCAACAAGGGATACGCTCTCCCTACGATATGTGTCGAAACGTCTACGACATCAGGGATGGAGGTTCAGCCGACAGAGCACTTCCGGTCATGGTAGGTAAACTGGCCAACCAGTCCTATCAATCGGGAGTACAAGAAAATCGAATCCGCGAAGTCAATGTGGAAGTACAAGTTCACACGGCCGACATCCGCCGTCTGGATATGTTACAGAATGATACCCACCTCCGCGCCGATGCATTTCAAACACAAATGAATGCAACCCTCACAGAGTTAAGGGAAGAACAAGCCGCCTTCGATAGGTGCCTTATGGAATCAAAGCAATCGGATGCGAAGTCAAGCTCCAAGCGCAACACACGTCGCAAGTAGTACTTGCGAGAACCTCAAATTTTGTTATAAGTTAGGACCTCGGCTAAAAGTTTTACTTTCTTAAAATTCTTGTAATCGGAGACCCTTTTAAGGGTCAAATTTTCGTGATCGTTTTATCATCTATTATATTAATATAATTCGCACGCTATTATTACTACGTTGAGTATCTCGTTCAATATTTAAAATATTATGGGAAAACCATACGCTTGTTCATATATTTGGATTTACAAATAACCTTTGTTCATCTATCTTTTAGACTCATACTATCATTTGTTGTTAAACTATAGCGATTTAGTTCATGAGACACATACATTTTCTATACTATGGACTTCTTACCCTTGTCTTTTCAATCTTTAGTTGAAGAATGCCTCCACGTAGAAATCCGAGACGAAACAACGGTGGGGAAACACCGATACCACCACCACCTCCACCTCCACAATTTGATGCTGTCATGTTCCAGGCATCAGTCACCGCAACTGTGGCAGCTGCCATGTCACAGATCAATACCCCTGTTACTACTGGTTCAGGAGTTGGGATACATCCTTCAAACCATGGCAATAGTCATGGGCAACACCGGGTGTGCACTTATAAAGACTTTACAAATGCTAAACCCCGAATGTTTAATGGAACGGGTGGTGTAATGATTTTAAGGCAGTGGATTGAAAGGAAAGACTCAATCTTTGAAATTTGCTCCTGCCCCGAACACAGCAAAGTCAAGTTTGCAACTTACACACTTACTGATTGAGCTTTAACTTGGTGGAATGGCCACGTTAAGGTACTTACTCGGATAGTGGCGAATTCAATAAGCTGGGAGAGCTTAAAAATCATGCTGATGAGGGAATACTGTCCACGAGGAGAGATTCAAAAACTCGAGAACGAACTCTGGACTCTTAAAATGATTGGTACCGACATAGCAAATTATACCAACAGATTCTACGATATGGAAATCCTTTACCCAGATATGATTCCTCCCGAGAGCAAGAAAATAGAGCGGTACATTTGGGGACTATCGCCCCAAATTCAGTCAAGTGTGTTAGCTTCAAAACCTGACGCTTTTGAAAGTGCCAAAGAGCTGGCACAATCTCTTATCGACCACGGAAATGATCAAAACTCAAGAATTTCTGCACCGGAACCACAAAAGGGAAACAACAATAACAACAACAACAAGAAGATAAGGTGGAATTAGGGGAAGGGTGGGTCTTCCCAAGAATCCTCGAAGAAACAAAAACTGGTTACAGTAAATGCTACTACTGTACCTACTACCGCTCCTACAAACCTCTACCCATTAAAGCCTTATGTGGGCAACCTCCCAAAGTGCACCACATATAATTACCACCACCACGGACCTTGTTAGGAAATGCAGTGCTCCAAATGCAACAGAAAAGGACACACTGTCCGTTTCTGCAAGGCCCCCGTAAAGCCGATCACTCAAGTTCCCAATACTGGTGTAGGCTAAGCATGCTACGATTGTGGCGAGGTGGTCCACTACAAAAGAAACTGCCCAAAGGCAGCGAATACCGGCGGAGTGGGACGAGTTTTAACTATTTGTCATGAGTAAGCTGTAGTTGATCCTACAGTAGTTGCCGGTACGTTTCTTCTCGATAATTCATATGCATGCATACTATTCGATAGTGGAGCAGAGAGAAGCTTCGTGAGCCAAAACTTTATTCACCTACTTAAACATAAACCTAGCATGTTAGAAGAATCATTCACTGTAGAAATGGCAAATGGAAAAACGGAAAACACTAACTGCATATACATGGGTTGTACATTAACTTTAGACGGTCACTCTTTCCCAATCAACCTCATGCCAGTCCAAATCAAAAGTTTCGACGTCATAGTTGGCATGGATTGGTTAAGTCCTCTTCGCGCCGACATCATGTGCTATGAAAAAAGCCATTCGTCTAAATCTCCCTAACAATGAAACACTAGTGATTTACGGAGACAAATCAAATACAAACCTTCGCATCATTTCGTGCATCCAAGCTCGAAAGTGTTTGCGAAAGGATTATCAGGCATTTCTTGCACACATCATTGATACGAGTCGGGAAGTAAAAGATATTAACAGGATTCCAGAAGTACGTGACTTCCCCGATATCTTTCCAGAAGAACTACCGAGATTACCACCACAACGCCAAGTCGAGTTCAGAATCAATTTAGTTCCAGGGGCTACCCCTGTAGCAAAATCGCCTTATCGTCTGGCACCAGCAGAGATGCAAGAACTTTCCATTCAGCTTAACGAACTCCACCAAAAATGATTCATTAGACCAAGTTTCTCACCTTGGGGAGCACCGGTCTTGTTTGTAAAGAATAAAGATGGATCGTTCCGGATGTGCATCGACTACCGAGAGATGAACAAACTCACTGTCAAAAATCGTTACCCTCTGCCCCACATTGACGACCTATTTGATCAACTTCAAGGAGCCAACTACTTCTCGAAGATAGATCTACGATCTGGATATCACCAATTACGAGTGTTGGAGGAAGACGTTCCCAAGACAGCCTTCCGAACCCGTTATGGACACTATGAATTTGTAGTGATGCCATTCGGATTAACCAACACACCAGCAGTATTCATGGACCTAATGAATAGAGTGTGCCATCCTTACTTGGATCAGTTCTTCATCGTATTCATCGATGATATACTTATCTACTCCCGAAGTAAGGAAGAACATAGTCAACACCTACGAAGAGTCTTAGAAACACTACGACCAGAGAAGCTCTATGCGAAGTTCTCTAAATGCAAATTTTGGATTCGAAGAGTCGAATTTTTGGGCCACGTTGTTAGTGAAAAAGGGATACATGTGGACCCCTCTAAAATTAAGGCCATTAAGAACTGGTCGGCACCAAAGACACCTACAGATATTTGTTAACTTCTAGGTCTAACCGGCTGCTATCACAGATTCATAAGGAACTTCTCTAGCATTGCGAAACCTCTTACTAGATTAACCCAGAAAGGCGTGGTCTTTGACTGGGAAGCAAAACAAGAGAAGGCGTTCCAAACACTGAAACAGGCCTTGTGCACCGCACCGATACTATCCCTCACTGAAGGGATAGAAGATTTTGTAGTGTATTGCGATGCATCAAATCAAGGACTTGGTTGTGTTCTTATGCAACGAGGGAAGGTTATTGCCTATGCCTCCCGTCAGCTTAAGATACATGAAGTAAACTGTACAACACACGATCTTGAGTTAGGAGCAGTAGTATTTACTTTAAAGATCTGGAGACACTACCTGTACGGAACGAAGAGTAGTATTTACACCGACCACAAGAGTCTTTAACACATTTTCGATCAAAAAGAGCTCAACATGCGACAACGATGATGGGTCGAGTTACTCAATGTTTACGAATGCGAAATCCGTTATCATCCTGTCAAGGCCAATGTAATAGCTGACGCCTTCAATCGAAAAGAATACAATGGTCGGAGAGTCAAATCTCTGAATATGACTATCCATTCCCACTTATCCACACAAATTACAGACACTCAACTAGAAGCTTTACAACCCGAGCATGTGACGGGTGAATCCGTGAGAGGAATGGAAAAGAATCTAGAAATCAAGGGTGGTGGAGCCTATTATCTCATGGACCGTATCTGGACACCGAGACATGGTGGTTTTAGAGATGTGGTCATGACCGAAGCACATAACACGAGGTATTCCGTTCACCCATGTTCAGATAAAATGTATCTGGATCTTAAGAAAATGTATTGGTGGCCTAACATGAAAGCAGAGATTGCTACCTTCGTAAGTAAATGTCTTACTTGCGCTAAGGTTAAGGTCGAGTACCAGAAACCTTCAGGATTACTATAACAGCCAGAGATACCGGAATGGAGATGGGAACATATTACTATGGATTTCATAACCAAGTTGCCCAAGACAACGGGTGGACTTGATACCATATGGGTCATCGTCGACAGATTGACCAAATCCACGCATTATCTACCAATCAAGGAGACTGACAAGATGGAAAGGCTTACAAGAACTTACATAAGGGAAATAGTGCGATTGTATGGTGTTCTGATGTCCATTATCTCTGATAGAGATAGTAGATTTACATCAAGGTTCTGGTAGTCGCTACAAAGTTCCTTGGGGACTAGACTAGACATGAGTACAACCTACCATCCACCAACAGACGGGCAAAGTGAGAGAACGATACAAACTTTGGAAGATATGCTGAGAGCTTGTGTGATTGACTTTTGAAAGGCATGGGATATCCATTTACCCCTTGTCGAATTTTCATACAACAATAGTTATCATACGAGCATAAAAGCTGCTCCATTTGAAGCCCTCTATGGCCGTAAGTGCAGGTCCCCTCTGTGCTGGACTGAAGTTGGCGACACACAGTTAACTAAAGGACGACATACTGAAAACACTCTCACCGGTCCGAAAATCATACGAGAACCGACAGAGAAGATCATTTAGATTCGTGAACGGTTGAAAACATCTAGAGACCGACAGAAAAGCTACGCTGACCAACGAAGGAAACCTTTGGAATTCCAAGTAGGAGACCGCGTTCTATTGAAAGTCTCGCCGTGGAAAGGCGTAATACACTTTGGAAAGCGTGGAAAGCTAAATCCAAGATACATAGGGCCTTTCGAGATTCTCGCCAGAATCGGCCCTGTAGCTTACAAACTTAATCTACCACGTGAACTTAGTAACATACACTCAACCTTCCACGTATCGAACTTGAAAAAGTGTCTGTACAATGAGACTCTTGTAATCCCACTCGACGAGATCGAAATCAACGAGAGCCTCAACTTCGTGGAAGAACCGATAGAAATCATGAACTGAGAGGTCAAACAAACGAAAAAAAGTCGCATACCCATCGTGAAAGTCCGTTGGAACGCCAAGCGAGGACCTGAATTCACATGGGAACGCGCAGATCAGATGAAACAAAAGTACCCACATCTTTTTCTCTGATTCACAAGTATATTTCTTACATTAAATTTCGGTACGAAATTCCCTCTAATGGGGGATGATGTGACAACCCGATATTTCGACTCTGTGTAATGACCTAGAAAGTTAAGTATTGTAGCTACTTTTGAAATAATGAAATTAACTTCAAAAATAAAATGTGCAAAAGTCTCTAATGGAATGTTTATTACGCTAGATAATGAGTCAAGGTTTATAGAAATACTAAGAACACTAAAATCCGAGTTATAACGAAGAAGTTATGACCATTCTAAGATTTCCAACAAAACCGGCAACACCGATTAAACGAAAAATGCGAAGTTTCAATACAATAGTTTTTAGCCTTAATTATCTAAATGAAAGTTTTAGATAACATTAAACCGTGAGCATACATAAAAATAACGTCCAAATCTGACTTCGTATTAGGAAGTTATGATTTTTCCAAGATTCGGGTATAGCAGTAGACAACTAAAAACTCGAAATAGAGCTCGAGAGACATTTGACCAAAAGAACCTAAATGAGAATCGAAGGTCTCAACATTAGTATTGCAACGGCGAAAAGTCTGATGAAAACGGACATTAAATGAAGAAGTTATAGATTTTTAACTGATTATTCGTGTCCCGGCCCATTAAAAATAAGTAATTAAAAATAAATTCAAAATTAGCCGATGAAGTCTAAACGAGAGTTGTAGATCATGTTTTCAAATACGTGTGCATATAAAGAATGTCGAAAACGAAGCGTGTACGTGATTGTTATGGATTTTACAAGTTCGTGGTCCAAAATACGAGGCTGTCAGGGTTGCCACGACGTGGCACAGTTTTGCCGAGTCCCGACAAGTGACTGAGGGTGTCCAATCAATGGAAGAGGATAGAATTGCTCCCCACGATGTGGCACACCCTTTTCCACAACGTGGCACTCAAAAATCCCCCTATAAATAGAACTCTTGGGGTGCCGGGTTTAGGTGCTCCATTCTTCCATCTCTCGTGCTGAAACTCTGCGGTTAAGCTCCTGAAGCCCTCCCGAAGCCCTGGTTTTCACACTCATGTTCTGAAGGAAGGATTCTATACTCCCGAGATTCCCGAGAATTCCGAGAAAATCGACTTTCACAAGCCGAAGTTCTGCTCGATTTTCATCTCACTTTCTCCGATCTTTCGAGTGAGTTCATACCCCTATAATTCACACTTTTAAATGTTTTATAAATACTTTTATATGCTTTTAAGGGTGGGGGGGGGGGGGATACAAGTAAAACACTCGATTATTATTGTGTGTTATATAAAGTTTCATTATACGCTTTTTATCAACGAAATCATATGTGATGTATAACTATTATAGGGAAACTTTCATATGCAAATTATACCACGATATCATCTTATCTTTTGAAATAAGAAATGATTTATTTATTTATGTAAATCCAACACTCTGCTTACACTATATTTATGTGTGTCGGTTGTGGCACTACAAGGATTATACTTTTCATAACAAGTGAGCATTTTCACTAGGGATTTTATAAAAACGAAACACACTTTTAAGAAACTATAATAGGTATAGTTTTACGAGAATACTACGAACTTTTACGTACTGGAAATACTATTTCAAGAAGTTACTATCATGTACAAGAACAAACGAACATTTTTACACGTAAATCTGTTTTATACTAAGTTTTGTGAGACATTAAACTTTATATACGTTCGAGTACATGTTTCAAGTCCTGTATTATATACCAGAATCCCTTGGAGGGGGAGCATGGTGGTTGTGTATAGATCTATACAGGATTGACAACCCCGCACCTTGACTATTAGTACAGTACACCATTTGGGGTGACAAACATCAGAACATTCCAACGCCTGAAGAACGTTGTGTATAGCCATTCCTTGTCAATAGCATGGTTATAAAACTCACATAGAGTATTAAGAACACATTGATTTACGAGGTTTTACAGATGTAATGGAGGTTTTATACGTACATAGATTCATTTACTTTATGCATGAAAAACCCAATTGTGATATAAGTTTGGAACTTCTAACCACTACTCATGGATGGGAAAACATCAACTTTTTAACATATATTGGTCTTGATTTAAGGCTACGCTTATACTAGTAGGAAATATGGGATTTTCTAAACATTAACAAACAAAAATGAACCATTTCATTGTCATACAAATACTATCATTAAATGCTTATGACACTCACCAGCTTAAATGTTGATCTACTCGTTCAAAACTACTTGTATGTCCCAGATACTCAGTAATTACAGGTACTAAATAGCTTTTGAAGAAGGAACGCCGCGACGGGGGTTCAGGTTTGGGTCCTTGAAATGCGGGACAGGGGTTCAGGTTTAGGTTTTGAGCATTTGGGGGTAGGTTATTGACTTCTGGCTCCGAGTCAGAACTATCAGTAAAACCCTCAGCACGGTGATCATCTAAAGGGATTGGGTGATCATCTTCTGGTTCTGCCTCTAGCCAACCAACATTGCCTTGGTTCGGGAAGTACGGATTGCCGTGGTGAAATCCAGCTATTTTAATCTATGCGAGAAAAGGGATATAAGAAATAGCTAAAATAGACGAACTAACTAAGATAATTACAGTAACACCAAATACCTCTATGGTATTTCTTGATGGTTGTGTTGGTAAGCTCTTAGACTTGTTGCCCCATCACAACCATTCTTGGGCATATGCTAATCACTTATCGAACCAGCATAGTTGATCAAGCTATTCCATTCCCAAGACTGACCATATATCCCCAGACTTACTTGTGATATTCAACAATCGTAATACTTTTGTTCTTGTCATTGTGACACTGGTTTTAGTATGAATACATGCACGTATACTTACTTAAATATTTTATTATTTAAAAGCATGACTCTTAGACAGAGTGTTTTAATCCCCGTGTATTTATAGTTAGTATATCTTTTATGGGTTGATATACTACATTCACTAGAAACAATGCTCTGATACCAATCTGTCACACCCCAAAACCACGAACGGCGGAAACGTTCGGTGGTGGAGGACGTCATGTACAGTATCACAACAGTGTAAAATAGTAAACCAGCAACAACATCATCCATTGCATTATAAGTAAAGTTTTAATACATATGTGTTCTTTCATTGTAATAAGACACCAAAATATAAGCAAAATAAAAGACGAGACATGTCTTCTCTGTCTTCTCAAAACCTAGCCACCGTACCTGTCTACTGATGACCTGAGAATACAAGTTATTTTAAAAGAGAGTATCAGCTTTAAAGTTGGTGAATTCATAAGTATCTAAGTGTCATTGACTTGCTTTGAAAAGCTGTTTTAAAAGTCATATAAATCTTTTATATGAAAATGTTGATATAAGTATGAAAAGCCCTAGAAAATCCCTTATTTTCCATCAGTGTGAGATGTAGTCTTCTACCAAGACACGAATGTTTTGTAAGTAAAATGATAGTTTTTCCTTCTAGTGACTAGTACTAAAGTACTTAGTCTAACTCATCGTTTATGTGATAGCCTCACAAAATAAAGTAAACAGGAAAATGTAATAGTGTAAGTGTTGTCACTGGGTACTAGGACTAACACAACATCGCATTAAGCGAAAAATGCAACCTAATGAACATCCAAAGATTGTCCAGAAAAGTAATAATGTAAGTGTCATCGCTGGGTACTAGGAGTAACACAACATCGCAATAAGCGAAAAGTATAACCTTATGAACAATCGAAGATTGTCCACTTGTCCTCTGTACTAGCAGTAGGTGGGTGGAGGGGTTAGCCGCAGATATCGATCTTCCTAATATAAATAGTAACCTTAGATCTCCATAGATGGTCATCGACCACTGGTGCTAATCAGTGGGGTTCGGAATGGTAAGTCCTGCCGAGATATACCATTGAACCGAGATAGGAAAGATAATTTACACACAAAGTACTAAGAAATCATCCTCGTAGTTCTAAGTACAAGTATGTAGGTAAGTGAATACAGGATAATGCATCTATGTAACAGTGTTCATGTATGGTATTCATGTATGTGTGTTCATGTATCAGGTAAGTATATGTAAACATATTCAGGTATCAGGTAAGCATATGTATATGTACTCATGTATCAGGTAATGTACTGGTATAGACTCATGAATGAACTGACTCTTGTGTGATTCCTTGTAATAGGAATAATGTTTGATAACTTCAAGTTATCCCTATGATAATTTACTGAAATGTAATTGGTTGATCAAGTAGGTTTATACACTCTTACTACCCAAGGGTATGGGAATCTAAATGAAAGGTGTAAACTATAACATCAGTACATATATACAATATAAGTGTACATGCATAGTTTAGTTCAAGAATGTAAAATGGTTTTGTAAGATATCCAAAGGGTTTTTGAACAAACAATAGGGTGACTTGATGTCATTTTGATAAACATTTCAAAAGTAATACATTTGATAACAAAGTATTTTTAAAGATAGAAAACCATTTCATGCATCACATTTTGTACTATGTGAAATCTTTTGAACGAAAACACAGTTATAAAATACATATAGATGATTTAATAACATGCTGTTTTCTAGTTGTATTCCCACCCCCCATTAAAGCATTTAAAATAATTTAAAACATTGATTAGGGGTATGAACTCACCTGTAGATGGTAGTTTAGATGGACTGGACGGTGTAGGATTGTTAGGTGTCAAGTGAGGACTTATACACACACACTACGATCCTAATGAACATATAATCACACATATATGCACTTAATTAGTCTTATATTACTAATTGATAATATTAAAATGTAACGACCCAATTTTCACATCAAAATTTTTTTTTTGTTTAAAGACGTTACTTTAGAAAATATTAATAATTAAAACATCATTCGTTCATCCATAATATAAACTGAACCATGTCTGAAAACCAAAACATACAACTAATCAGAATATCAGAGTATCAATCCCAGTAAAGCTCGTAAATGCGGAGACCGAAGAGAGTGTGTGTGTGTGTGTGTGTGACATGCTGCTACCGCGCCGGCTCCTTTCCCCTAGCTGAGGAGGTACCTGAAACCAAAACTGAAACCGTAAGCACAAAGCTTAGTGAGCTCCCCCATAATACCCCATACCATACAAGCATTTAACAAATAACATGCAATTAGGAGATACGGGCCCCGCCAACACTCGTGAAGATACGGGCCCCGCTCACACCTCACTTTCTGAGAGATACGGGCCCCGCCCACACTCGTGAAGATATGGGCCCCGCCCACACTTCGCTATCTGGGAGATACGGGCCTAGCCCACACTCCATTCTCGGAGAGATACGGGCCTCGCCCATACTCAACCGCCAACTCTTATCATACAAGTATCACACAGACAACAAGTATAGACAACTCTATCCTACTGACATATATCATAATCAACTCAACTAAGAGATACGGGCTCAGCCCACACTCTAATACTAACGTCTCGTCTATACGGGCCGGCCTTGGTGCCTTAGACCCGTTACTACTGGAAGGAAACTCACCTCGAAATAGCTGCTGGTCTGTGTGGGAATTGATCACCTACTACTGCTGCTGCTGCTCCAGAAACTCCCCGACTGTAATTCCCACAATATACTTAATCATACACTACTAACTGTCCTTTGGGTAAAAAAAAGACCATTTTTCCCCTGGTCTAGCCCTAAGTCAAATTCGAAGTCAACTTTTAGTTGACCCGACTCGCCGAGTGGATCTCCACTCGCCGAGTCCCTATCCAGACCACTGACCTGGGTCCCTGATTCTTCTCGTCGAGTTGGACTATGACTCGACGAGTTCATCTTCTAAACTGATCTTCGACTCCTTCATCCTACTCGCCGAGTTGTATGAACAACTCGTCGAGTTCATCTTCATCCGAAGAACACATATGCTAAGACTCGCCGAGTTGTATGAACAACTCGCCGAGTCTGTTCTTGATCTATGAAGATTGCCTTGGACTCGCCGAGTCAGGGCATTGACTCGCCAAGTCCTAACATGGGTGAGTTCAGCTCCCAACTCACCGAGTCACCCCCTGTGAAGGGACCAGTCCAGTGACTCGCGACCAGACTCGTCGAGTCGCAGTCATGCATCCAACAATTACGCCGATTTGCTCAATTCCAGTCCATGCCATTCACAGATCTGGGCTTCTAGGACACAAATCACACGTAAAGTTTCCAACTTTACGTGTAGATATTCACCAATATGGATTTTAAGGCTCAAAGTGCACCAAAAGAGGTAGATCTAGGGCTTTCATGCAATATGACCCCATAAAGGCATTAGATCCAAGCTCCAGGGACTAAATCATGCCTAGATCTAAAGGCTAATCAATTTATTACAACCCACAAAGCACAAACAAGCTTGGGGAAGAGCCCAAGAAGGACTCCTATGAAGCTAAAAGAGATTACAAGCTTGAAAACAGGGGGGAAAAGAGTTATACCTCAAGGAAAACGTTGGGATGACACAAAGATGCCTGGTCTCCTTCTCCTCTTCTTGATCTACTCTTCTTTCTCCTCAAAATCTTCAAGAACACTTCAAAAACACTTCAATCTCTCAAGGAAATAAGGGAAAAGTGAGGTTGGGAGTTCTGGGGGTGAATGGGGACGAGGTTGGGGCGGAATGAGGGTTTAAATAGGGTGCAAACCCTTGAAATTTAGGGTTTCATCCAGCAGCGGTGACTCGCCGAGTCCGGGATATGGACTCGCCGAGTCGCCAACTTAAATGTGTCCTGAGTCTCGTCCCTACTCGGCGAGTCGGACCTTATGACTCGCCGAGTCCAAGGCTAAAATAGGGAAATGCTCAAATAAAATTCACATACCGGAAACCAAGTGCTACAAATCTCCCCCACTTATTTTAGACTTCATCCTCGAAGTCTGCTGCTCGATCCTGAAACAGCTCGGGGTAATGCTCCATCATCTCCTCCATTGGTTCCCAAGTCCATTCCGAACCCTTGCGGTGCTGCCATTGCACCTTTACTAGTTCTACCCTCTTGTTTCTCAAAGCCTTTGACTTCCTGTCAAGTATTGCGACTGGGCGCTCAATGTAATTCAAGCTGTCATCAACCTGAATATCCTCCAACGGTACTACCGCTGAATCGTCCACCAGGCACTTCCGCAGCTGCGAGACATGGAAAGTGTTGTGGATCTGACTGAGCTCGGCTGGCAGATCCAGCCTATACGCCACCCTGCCCACCCGGGCTACAACCCTGAACGGCCCGATGAATCTTGGGCCCAACTTGCCCCGCTTCCTGAATCGAATGACACCTTTCCAAGGTGAGACTTTCAGAAGAACCATATCTCCCACCTGGAACTCCAAGTCCGAACGCCTTCTGTCGGCGTAGCTCTTCTGCCGACTCTGCGTAGTCTGCAGCCTACTACGGACCTGCTGGATCAACTCAATCGTCTTGAGCACCACCTCGGTGCTCCCTATGACTCGCTGACCGACCTCGCCCCAACAAATCGGGGTCCTGCACTTCCTGCCATATAACATCTCAAAAGGAGGTCGATCAATGCTCGCATGATAACTGTTGTTATACGAGAATTCCGCTAACGGAAGATACGTATCCCAACTGCCCCCAAAATCTAGAACACATGCCCTAAGCATGTCCACAAGAGTCTGAATCGTCCTCTCGCTCTGCCCGTCAGTCTGGGGATGGAAAGCGGTGCTGAAATGGAGACGAGTACCCATCTCGTCGTGGAACCGCTTCCAGAATCTGGACGTGAAACGAACATCTCGGTCCGACACCACCGATACCGGCACTCCATGACGTGCCACAATCTCCCGCACATAGATATCGGCTAACTTTTCCGCCGATATACTCTCCTGAATCGGAATAAAATGAGCACTCTTCGTCAACCGATCCACTACTACCCATATCGAGTCCACTCCACGTGCGGTCCTGGGGAGTTTGGTGACAAAATCCATGGTGATATCCTCCCATTTCCACACGGGAATGTCTAACGGCTGCATCTTGCCGTGAGGTCTCTGGTGCTCCACCTTGACCTTCCGGCAGGTCAAACATCTCTCAACATACCAAGCGACGTCCCGCTTCATGCAGGGCCACCAATAATCAGGTCGAAGATCTCGATACATCTTCGTCGCTCCTGGGTGGATAGAAAATCGAGACTTATGAGCCTCGTCCATCAATACTTGCCGTACCCCACCCCAGTACGGTACCCACACCCTACCATGAAGCGTCAACAAATCCCGACTGTCGTAATCAAATGAAGCTACTCGGCCCACTATCCTCTCACACTTCTGCCTCTCCTCCTTGAGGCCCTCCACCTGAGCCTCCTTGATCCGCTCCAACAACGGAGTGATCACTGTCATCCTCATACACAAATCTCTGATAGGGGCCGTCGACGCCTTGCGGCTCAGGGCGTCGGCCACCACATTGGCCTTCCCTGGATGATAAATGATCTCACAGTCATAGTCCTTCAGCACGTCCAACCATCTCCTCTACCTCCTGTTCAAACTCGGCTGATCCATAAGATATCGCAAACTCTTGTGATCCGTGTATATAGTACAGCGGACCCCATAAAGGTAATGCCTCCAAATCTTGAGGGCAAATACAACTGCCCCCAGCTCCAAGTCGTGGGTAGGATAATTAGCCTCGTGAGGCTTCAACTGTCTCGAGGCATAAGCTACCACATGGCCTCGCTGCATCAATACTGCTCCCATACCTGTGATCGAAGCATCACAATAGACTACGAAGTCCTCTACTCCCTCTGGCAAGGTAAGGATCGGAGCCTCGCACAATCTCTGTCTGAGAGTCTCGAACGCCGCCTACTGCTCAGGCCCCCAACAAAAAACCACCGACTTCTTGGTTAGTCGGGTGAGCGGCACTGCTATCTTGGAGAAGTCCTGAATAAATCTCCGATAATACCCAGCCAGCCCTAGGAAGCTCCGAATCTCAGATGGAGACCTCGGGACCTCCCACTGCATCACGGCCTCAAGCTTGGCCGGATCTACCAAAATACCCTTCTGGTTGACGAGATGACCAAGAAACTGCACCTCGCGCAACCAGAACTCACACTTGGAGAACTTTGCGAAAAGTCTCTCCCTCCTCAAAGTCTCCAACACCTCCCGCGGGTGCTCCTCGTGCTGCCCCTGTGTCTTGGAATATACCAAGATGTCATCTATGAATACTATCACCGACCGATCCAGCATCGGTCTGCACACGCGGTTCATGAGATCCGTGAACGCGGCTGGGGCATTGGTGAGCCCAAATGGCATCACCACGAACTCATAATGACCATACCGGGTCCTGAAAGCAGTCTTCTGCACATCCTCATCTCTAACCCTCATCTGATGATAACCGGAGCGTAGATCGATCTTGGAGAACCAAGACGCTCCCTGAAAGCTGATCAAACAAGTCATCTATCCTCGGAAGTGGGTAACGGTTCTTCACTGTTACTTTGTTCAACTCCCGGTAATCAATGCACATACGATGCGACCCATCCTTCTTCCTCACAAATAAGATCGGCGCTCCCCAAGGCGAACTGCTCGGCCGAATGAAACCCTTGTCCAACAGCTCCTGAAGCTGTGTAGACAACTCCTGCATCTCAGGGGGAGCAAGTCGATACGGTGCTTTGGCTATCGGAGCCGCACCAGGAACTAGGTCGATCCTGAACTCAACCTGCCTCTCTGGAGGTATCCCCGGCAAATCCTCGGGAAACACATTCGGGTAGTCACGAACAATAGGAACATCATCAATCGTCGTCTTGCCCTTCACCCGGGCATCCAAGACGTAAGCTACAAAACCGGCGCAACCCTGCTGAACGTAGCGCCTCGCCCTTGCGGCGGAACAAAAGGTCGGTCCTCGCTGGGGCCTCTCTCCCTGAATCACTATCTCTCCCCCGCTTGGGGTCCTGACCCGTACTAACTGCTACGCACAATCTATCACCGCCCCATTGGGGCTCAGCCAATCCATGCCTATAATCACCTTGTTCCCACGCAACGGAATGGGAACCAAATCTACCAAATAGCGCTCCTCGAACAAACGCAGCACACAATCTTGGAATATCATCGATGCACGCACCGATCGATCGTCAGCGATCTCCACTTCCAAAGGGCAATCTAACTCGCCCGATGGCTCATGAAACTTCTTGCTAAGTGCAAGGGAAACGAATGATCGGGATGCTCCTAAATCAAATAACACTTGAACTGGGAGGTCGTTCACATGGAACGATCCTAAGGCATACATATACATATAGAGCACATATCAATAACATAACATCATCATAAAAAAATATAAAGGGAAAGAATCATACCCGTCACCACATCGGGTGCGGCGCGTGCCTCCTCGGCAGTCAACTGGAATGCCCGACTCCTCACCACTGGAGCCTCTGCCTTGCCCTGCCGACCATCCGTGATCCGCAGGGTCGCTGGAGCTGGCGCCTTTACTGGCGCTGCAACTGTTAACTGGGGGCAATTGGCCTTCTTGTGGCCCCTCTGGTTGCAGTGAAAACACAGCAACTCAGATGTCTGAATAGCTGAAACTGGAGCAGTACAATCCCTGCTAAAGTGCCCTGTCTTGCTGCACTTGTAGCAGCCTCCTGATCCCATCCTACATATCCCCACGTGCGTCCTGCCACATTTCCCGCAGCGGCTCGATCCTGAATGACCTTTCGGCCTACCGTCTGATCCCTTGGGCTTCTTCCCCGAAGCCCCTCCTGCCTGACCGTCCTCTAGTTTCCGTTTCCGGATGTGCTCCAAATCTATCTCCCTCTCCCTAGCCCTGGCAATCATTGAGTCCAGGGTAGGGCAAGCCGAAAATCTAACATGCTCCCGAATGTCAGCTCGTAGCATATCATGGTAACGAGTCCTCCTCATGTCCTCGTCACTAGCATACTGGGGCACCAATAAAGCCCTCTCCCGGAACTTGGCGGTGATCTCCGCCACAGTCTCCGTCGTCTGCCTCATGTCTAGAAACTCTCTGGCCAGCTGCTGAAGCTCGACCGCCGGTGCAAACTCTGCCCTGAACCTAGTCACAAAGTCCGACCAGGTCATTGCCTCGATAGCTAAGGCTCCCAACGAGTCACCTACTAACTCCCACCAATCCCGGGCTCGGTCTCGTAAACACCCTGCTGCGTACCTCATCTTCGACCCCTCGGGGCAGAAGCTGGTTAACTGGGCAGACTCGATATCTGCAATCCACCGCCTGGCGACAATGGGGTCCTTCACCCCATGGAAATCTGGCGCACCACTGCCCCTGAAGTCCTTGAAGGACAGTGTGCGAGATCCTGACTGGCTAGAGGCTAAATCGCTCCTGAATGCCCGTAGGCGATCCTCCATCAACTCTATGATCCCTTCATTGATCGACCCGAAGAGAATGGGGGTTGACTCGAGGATGCCCCTGGTGATCTCCGACGTGATGAACTCATGTAGCCTCTCGTCAATCGGCTTGGAGCCTGATCCCGAACCTGACCCCTCTCCTGAACCGCCATCTATCGGTCTCGGTCGAAGTACCACCATTCTGCAAAACATCATAATAATCATTAGTGATACCGCTACTTTCTGAGGGATCTCAACTACTTACAGGTTCCCTGGCCTCATCTTGGCCTTCCTTGGTTTGGGTACGGATCCTCTACTTTCAGTAGTACGGGCCCATACTACCTTCCACATCTATCCGTACCTTCTCCAAGGAATTCCTTGACTCCACCAGATCCCCTTCACTACTGCTGATCAAAGCTATACTCATCCTAGGCTTTCCCTAGGGAGATCTCTAATTCTACTCTAACCAGTCCTCAGCTGCTGCAGGCCTCATTATAATGCCAATTGGCCATTACTCGAATGCCATCACACGTGACGAGGCTCAGATAATCCTTCGAGTACCGGACTCGTCCCTACAACGGTTGGACTCAAACAAGAGCTACGCAGTAGGATCAAATTCGGCACTCTAAGATTATCTAATCCTGATTACATGTGATGTGACGCATTCAACAAATGGCTAACTCCCATTATTCAGAGTCCCGCAGAGCACGAAGCAAGCAGCATTCAGACTAGGGTAACAGTCTCACTTAACTCTATCCACTGTCAGGAACTGAGCTAGCATATAGTGCTAAGCTCATACTACCAGGCATAACCTATTCAGGCTATCCTACTTACTGTCTACTCCGTAACTAGCATGCAATTTCTCACACAACTGAAACACAAATAGTAGGCACATAAGGCATCACTCCTAGATCCTTAGTCCTATTCTAGCATGCGGTTCTACGAAAGCTGATAAACATAACATAAACTTGTATGGGTACTATGGGGAATACTTACTTGAGCTCGGCCGGTCGCGCACGTCACACACATTGCTCTTTCTTATGACTCTTTTCCAAGTTTTAGAGAACATTTTCTTTTAGAAATTCTTTCAATCCCTCGATTTGAGTTCAGACACTCCCGAAGGCGTGTCCGAATCCCTCAAACCAGGGCTCTGATACCAACTTGTAACGACCCAATTTTCACATCAAATTTTTTTTTTGTTTAAAGATGTTACTTTAGAAAATATTAATAATTAAAACATGATTCGTTCATCCATAATATAAACTGAACCATGTCTGAAAACCAAAACATACAACTAATCAGAATATCAGAGTATCAATCCCAGTAAAGCTCGTAAATGCGGAAACCGAAGAGAGAGTGTGTGTGTGTGTGACATGCTGCTACCGTGCCGGCTCCTTTCCCCTAGTTGAGGAGGTACCTGAAACCAAAACTGAAACCGTAAGCACAAAGCTTAGTGAGCTCCCCCATAATACCCCATACCATAAGAGCATTTAACAAATAACATGCAATTAGGAGATACGGGCCCCGCCCACACTCGTGAAGATACGGGCCCCGCCCACACCTCACTTTCTGAGAGATACGGGCCCCGCCCACACTCGTGAAGATATGGGCCCCGCCCACACTTCGCTATCTGGGAGATACGGGCCTAGCCCACACTCCATTCTCGGAGAGATACGGGCCTCGCCCACACTCAACCGCCAACTCTTATCATACAAGTATCACACAGACAACAAGTATAGACAACTCTATCCTACTGACATATATCATAATCAACTCAACTAAGAGATACGGGCTAAGCCCACACTCTAATACTAACGTCTCGTCTATACGGGCCGGCCTTGGTGCCTTAGACCCGTTACTACTGGAAGGAAACTCACCTCGAAATAGCTGCTGGTCTGTGTGGGAATTGATCACCTACTACTGCTGCTGCTGCTCCGGAAACTCCCCGGCTGTAATTCCCTCAATATACTTAATCATACACTGCTAACTGTCCTTTGGGTAAAAAAAAGACCATTTTCCCCCTAGTCTAGCCCTAAGTCAAATTCGAAGTCAACTTTTAGTTGACCCGACTCGCCGAGTGGATCTCCACTCGCCGATTCCCTGTCCAGACCACTGACCTGGGTCCCTGATTCTACTCGTCGAGTTGGGCTATGACTCGACGAGTTCATCTTCTAAACTGACCTTCGACTCCTTCATCCTACTCGCCGAGTTGTATGAACAACTCGTCGATCTTCATCCGAAGAACACATATGCTAAGACTCGCCGAGTTGTATGAACAACTCGCCGAGTCTGTTCTTGATCTATGAAGATTGCCTTGGACTCGCCGAGTCAGGGCATTGACTCACCGAGTCCTAACATGGGTGAGTTCAGCTCCCAACTCACCGAGTCACCCCCTGTGACTCACGGCTCAACTCGACACATCATGAAGGGACCAGTCCAGTGACTCGCGACCAGACTCGTCGAGTCGCAGTCATGCATCCAACAATTACGCCGATTTGCTCAATTCCAGTCCATGCCATTCACAGATCTGGGCTTCTAGGACACAAATCACACGTAAAGTTTCCAACTTTACGTGTAGATATTCACCAATATGGATTTTAAGGCTCAAAGTGCACCAAAAGAGGTAGATCTATGGCTTTCATGCAATATGACCCCATAAAGGCATTAGATCCAAGCTCCAGGGACTAAATCATGCCTAGATCTAAAGGCTAATCAACTTATTACAACCCACAAAGCACAAACAAGCTTGGGGAAGAGCCCAAGAAGGACTCCTATGAAGCTAAAAGAGATTACAAGCTTGAAAACAGGGGGGAAACGAGCTATACCTCAAGGAAAACGTTGGGATGACACAAAGATGCCTGGTCTCCTTCTCCTTTTCTTGATCTACTCTTCTTTCTCCTCAAAATCTTCAAGAACACTTCAAAAGCACTTCAATCTCTCAAGGAAATAAGGGAAAAGTGAGGTTGGGAGTTCTGGGGGTGAATGGGGACGAGGTTGGGGCGGAATGAGGGTTTAAATAGGGTGCAAACCCTTGAAATTTAGGGTTTCATCCAGCAGCGGTGACTCGCCAAGTCCGGGATATGGACTCGCCGAGTCGCCAACTTAAACGTGTCCTGAGTCTCGTCCCTACTCGGCGAGTCGGACCTTATGACTCGCCGAGTCCAAGGCTAAAATAGGGAAATGCTCAAATAAAATTCACATACCGGAAATCGGGGTCCTGCACTTCCTGCCATATAACATCTCAAAAGGAGGTCGATCAATGCTCGCATGATAACTGTTGTTATACGAGAATTCCGCTAACGGAAGATACGTATCCCAACTGCCCCCAAAATCTAGAACACATGCCCTAAGCATGTCCTCAAGAGTCTGAATCGTCCTCTCGCTCTGCCCGTCAGTCTGGGGATGGAAAGCGGTGCTGAAATGGAGACGAGTACCCATCTCGTCGTGGAACCGCTTCCAGAATCTGGACGTGAAACGAACATCTCGGTCCGACACCACCGATACCGGTTTCAAAGGGATTCACCTGCCACGTTTTCAGGTTTCAAAGCGTCGAGCTGAGCCTCCTTAATTTGCATGGACAAGTGTGAATGGATAGTTAGAGTCAAAGATTTGACTCAACGACCAGTATATTCTTTCCGACTCAGGGCGTCGGCTACTACATTGGCTTTACCCGGATGATAACGAATTTCGCATTCGTAATCGCTGAGTAGCTCGACCCACCGTCGTTGTCTCATGTTGAGCTCTTTCTGGTCGAAATGTGTTGTAGACTCTTATGGTCTGTAAAGATCGTGTCTTTTGTACCGTATAGGTAATGACGCCAGATCTTCAGAGCAAACACAACTGCTCCTAGCTCAAGATCGTGGGTGGTGTAGTTAACCTCATGTGTCTTCAGCTGTCTCGAGGCATATGCTATGACCTTACCTTGCTGCATCAGAACACATCCGAGTCCTTGATTGGATGCATCACAATAGACAAGGAAGTTTTCTATCCCTTCGGGGAGGGATAGTATCGGTGCGGTGCACCAGGCTCGTTTGAGCATTTGGAACGCTCTTTCCCACTTCTCTTCCTAGTCAAAGGACACGCCTTTCTGGGTCAGGGTTGTCAGAGGTTTCACTATGCTGGAGAAGTTCTGAATGAACCTGCGATAGTAGCCAGCCAGACCTAGAAATTGACGAATTTCTGTAGGTGTCTTCGGTGCTAACCAATTCTCGATGGCCTTAATTTTGGAAGGGTCCACATGTATTCCCTCTTTGCTAACAACATGGCCCAAAAATTCGACTCGTCGAATCCAAAATTCGCACTTGGAGAACTTCGCATAGAGCTTCTCCGCTCGCAATGTTTCTAAGATTTTACGAAGATGTTGACTATGTTCCTCCTTACTTCGAGAGTAGATGAGTATGTCATCAATGAAGACGATAACGAACTGATCCAAGTAAGGACGGCACACCCTATTCATCAGATCCATGTATACTGCGGGCGCGTTTGTTAATCCGAACGGCATCACTACAAACTCGTAGTGCCCATAACGAGTTCGGAAGGCTGTCTTGGGAACATCCTCCTCTAACACTCGTAGTTGGTGATATCCGGATCGCAGATCTATCTTCGAGAAGTAGTTGGCTCCTTGAATTTGATCAAATAAATCATTAATACGGGGCAAGAGATAACAATTTTTAATGGTAAGTTTGTTGAGTTCTTTGTAGTCGATGCACATGCGAAACGATCCATCTTTCTTCTTGACAAACAAGACCGGTGCTCCCCATGAAGAGAAGCTTGGTCGAATGAATCCCTTCTTGAGAAGTTCGTTAATTTGACTGGAAAGTTCCTGCATCTCGGCCGGTGCCAGACGATAAGGAGATTTGGCTACTGGGGTAGCTCCTGGCACTAAGTCGATTATGAACTCGACTTGGCGTTGCGGTGGTAAATCGGGATGTTTTTCTGTGAAGATGTCGGGAAAGTCGCGTACTTCTGGGATTTTCTGAATGTCTTTCATTTCTTGACTCGTATCGACGACGTGTGAAAGGAATGCATGATATTCCTTTCGCAAACACTTCTGGGCTTGAATGCACGAAATGATACGAAGGCTCGTACTAGGTTTGTCGCTGTAGATAACTAATGTTTCGTTGTTAGGAAGCTTAAGACGGACTGCTTTTTCAAAGCACATGATGTTGGTGCGAAGAAGAGTCAACCAATCTATACTGATGATAACGTCGAAACATTTAATTTGGACTGGCATGAGATCTATCTTAAAAGTATGGCCATCTAAAGTTAAAGTACAACCTACGTATATGCAGTTAGTACTCTCCGTTTTCCCATTAGCCATTTCTACCGTGAATGAATTATCTAATGCACAGGGTTTTTGTTTAAACAGGTGTGCAAACTTGTGACTTACAAAACTTTTCTCTGCTCCACTATCGAAAAGTATGCAAGCATATGAGTTATCGAGGAGAAACGTACCAGTAACTATCGTAGGATTAGCTACCGCTTCCTCGTGGCCTAGGGCCATAACTCTTCCTACTCCGCCAGCCATCCCCGCTTTAGGGCAGTTCCACTTGTAGTGGCCCACCTCGCCGCAACCGTAGCAGGCTTGGCCCATACCGGCATTAGGAACCTGGGCGGCATGAACTGTTGGAGTTTGTCAGAAACGGGCTGTGTGCCCCCTTCCTGTTGCAGTTGGTGCATTGCATCTCCCTGCAAGGCCCGCGGTGGTGGAAGATGCATTTGTTGCACTTCGGGAGAGACCCATCATAAGTTTTTGCTGGTAAGGGGTTCGCAGGGACAACAGGAGTCACTGTGGCAGCATTGATCGCCACAAGTTGTTGTTTATTGGAGGATCCTTGCGAAGCCCCTCTTTTCCTCTTATTCCACTCCTTCCTGTTGTTGGGGTAGGGGTTGGACTTTTGTGGTACGGATGCAGGGATTGTTGGGTTCTTGTGTTTCCCGTGGTCTATGAGAGACTGTGCCAGCTCCTTGGCGCTATCAAAAGTGACAGGCTTAGTGGCTAACACACTTGACTGGGTCTGGGGCGACAGTCCCCAGATGTATCTCTCTATTTTCTTGCTCTCCAGAGCAACCATATCAGGGCATAGGATTGCCAGATCACAGAACCTATTCGTGTAGGTTCCTATGTCGGATCCAACCATTTGCAGGCTCCAGAGTTCCTGCTCGAGTTTTTGTATTTCTCCCCGAGAACAGTACTCTGTCATCAGCATGTCCTTCAAGTGTTCCCAGCTGATGGAATATGCCACCACCAGAGTCAGGTACTTAACATGGCCGTTCCACCATGTTAGTGCCCTGTCAGAGAATGTACAAGCTGCGAACTTGACCTTGTTGCTTTCTTGGCAAGTGTAGATTTCAAAGACAGATTCCATCTTTTCAATCCACTGCCTTAATACCATAACCCCACCAGTACCATTGAAGCTGTGGGGTTTGGCGTTTGTGAAGTCCTTGTAGGTGCATTCCCGAGGGTGTCCATGGCTTTCGCCGTGGTTCGAGGGAGGTGCACCTGTTCCCGATCCACTAGGGACAGGAGTGTTGATTGCTGACACAGCAGCTGCAACTACTGCTGTGAAAGCTGCCTGGAACATGTTGGCATCAAAGAGGTTAGGTGGTTGAGGAGGTTGAGGTTATGGTGGTGGTGGAGGTGGTGGTATTGGTGCTTCGTTGTTTGGGTTACGCCTAGGATTTCTGCATGGCGGCATCTTTAACTATATGTTTAAAAGATGACGACATGGATAAGAATAAATGAATAATGACTGTGTCTCATGAACTAATTCCCCATAGCCCAACAACAAATGAATAGAATGACTAGATGAAGATGACAACATTTGGATAATAATTTCCATATGATTAAATATCTGTCAATAATACTGGAATTACAGATGTAACAAGTTCGGAAAAATGGCCTAGAAGTAGGGCTTACATCAACCAAGATGGAAAATTTTGACAGAATTAAGAGTAGATCAAGACCTAACAGGTCTAAGATTTATAAAGACAGGAAATTAGACCAAAGTTATACATAAACTAGGTTATATCCAAAAGATGAGTAGACTAGATTCTATCGGCGACGAGAATTGCTAGCATGAGTTCTTGATCCTGATAGTAGACGTTCCATGTCCCTCATACGCCTGTCAGCTCTCGCTTGCTGAGCTCCAAGTTCCCTAACTTCAGCTCGCGTTTCAGCAAGGTCCCTCTGCAGAGCTATATTGCGGACTAGAGTTCTTTCGTGTGCAGACTCTAGTTGGTGAATGCGGACAGTGTTAACACCAGAGTTGGCATCAACTTCCAAAACTTGATTGATAGTCGCCTGAGCCATTATTGTGTTTCGAGAAATCCTACACACCATGATTGGTAGGACTCTATCAGCAGAACCTCCTTCAGTGAGGTGGTAGAAACTTCGGTCTCCATTGTAGGGAATGGGTTGACCCTTTTCTTGACTCCATGTATTCAAGTTAGTGGCCCACAGAGGTGTGGGTCCTTGAAATCCGGGACGGGGGTTCATGTTTGGGTTTTGAGCATTTGGGGGTAGGTTGTTGACTTCTGGCTCCGAGTCAGAACTATCAGAAAAACCCTCAGCATGGTGATCATCCAAAGGGATTTGGTGATCATCTTCTGGTTCTGCCTCTAGCCAACCAGCATTGCCTTGGTTCGGGAAGTACGGATCGCCGTGGTGAAATCCAGCCATTTTAATCTATGCGAGAAAAGGGATATAAGAAATAGCTAAAATAGACGAACTAACTCAGATAATTACAGTAAGACCAAATACACCTATGGTATTTCTTTATGGTTGTGTTGGTAAGTTTTTAGACTTGTTGCCACATCACAACCATTCTTGGGCATATGCTAATCACTCCTCGGACCAGCATAGTTAATCAGGCTATGCCATTCCCAAGACTGACCATATATCCCCAGGATTACTTGTGATATTCAACAATCGTAATACTTTTGTTCTTGTCATTGTGAAACTGGTTTTAGTATGAATGCAGGCACATATACTTACTTAAATATTTTATTATTTAAAAGTATGACTCTTAGACAGAGTGTTTTAATCCCCGTGTATTTATAGTTAGTATATCTTTTATGGGTTGATATACTACATTCACTATAAACAATGCTCTGATACCAATCTGTCACACCCCAAAACCACGAATGGCGGAAACAGGACGTCATGTACAGTATCACAATAGTGTAAAATAGTAAACCAGCAACAACATCATCCATTGCATTATAAGTAAAGTTTTCATACATATGTGTTCTTTATTTGTCATAAGACACCAAAATATAATCAAAATAAAAGACGAGACATGTCTGCTCTGTCTTCTCAAAACCTAGCCACCGTACCTGTCTACTGATGACCTAAGAATACAAGTTATTTTGAAAGAGAGTATCAGCTTTAAAGTTGGTGAATTCATAAGTATTTAAGTGTCATTGACTTGCTTTGAAAAGCTGTTTTAAAAGTCATATAAATCTTTTATATGAAAATGTTGATATAAGTATGAAAAGCCCTAGAAAATCCCTTATTTTCCATCAGTGTGAGATGTAGTCTTCTACCAAGACACAAATGTTTTGTAAGTAAAATGATAGTTTTTCCTTCTAGTGACTAGTACTAAAGTACTTAGTCTAACTCATCGTTTATGTGATAGCATCACAAAATAAATTAAACAGGAAAATGTAATACTGTAAGTGTTGTCACTGGGTACTAGGACTAACACAACATCGCATTAAGCGAAAAATGCAACCTAATGAACATCCAAAGATTGTCCAGAAAAGTCATAATGTAAGTGTCATCGCTGGGTACTAGGAGTAACACAACATCGCAATAAGCGAAAAGTATAACCTTATGAACAATCGAAGATTGTCCACTTGTCCTCTGTAGTAGCAGTAGGTGGGTGGAGGGGTTAGCCCCGGATATCGATCTTCCTAATATAAATAGTAACCTTAGATATCCATAGATGGTCATCGACCACAGGTGCTAATCAGTGGGGTTCGGAATGGTAAGTCCTGCCGAGATATCCCATTGAACCGAGATAGGAAAGATAATTTACACAGAAAGTACTAAGAAATCATCCTCGTAGTTCTAAGTACAAGTATGTAGGTAAGTGAATACAAGATAATGCATCTATGTAACAGTGTTCATGTATGGTATTCATGTATGTGTGTTCATGTATCAGGTAAGTATATGTAAACATATTCAGGTATTAGGTAAGCATATGTATATGTACTCATGTATCAGGTAATGTACTGGTATAGACTCATGAATGAACTGACTCTTGTGTGATTCCTTGTAATAGGAATAATGTTTGATAACTTCAAATTATCCCTATGATAATTTACTGAAATGTAATTGGTTCATCAAGTAGGTTTATACACTCTTACTACCCAAGGGTGTGGGAATCTAAATGAAAGGTGTAAACTATAACATCAGTACATATATACAATATAAGTGTACATGCATAGTTTAGTTCAAGAATGTAAAATGGTTTTGTAAGATATCCAAAGGGTTTTTGACAAACAATAGGGTGACTTGATGTCATTTTGATAAACATTTCAAAAGTAATACATTTGATAACAAAGTATTTTTAAAGATAGAAAACCATTTCATGCATCACATTTTGTACTATGTGAAATCTTTTGAACGAAAACACAGTTATAAAATACATATAGATGATTTAATAACATGATGTTTTCTACTTGTATTCCCCCCCCATTAAAGCATTTAAAATAATTTAAATCATTGATTAGGGGTATGAATTCACCTGTAGATGGTAGTTTAGATGGACTGGATGGTGTAGGATTGTTAGGTGTCAAGTGAGGACTTATACACACACTATGATCCTAATGAACATATAATCACACATATATGCACTTAATTAGTCTTATATTACTAATTGATAACGTTAAGACATCCTAGAACATAATAAACAGTTTATATAAGTGTTTTAAGCCCTAAGGATTGCATCTAAGCCATTGTGGGACAAGGCACTTGTGTTTAGGGTTACAAGGGATCCCATATATGTGTTTACTCTCCAAATACCATCACACATGGAGTTTATGGTTGTAAAATCTTGAGTTTATGTCCGTAAACTCCCAACCATGGGGTATTGTGTGTTTTGAAGTTCCAAATGATTCCTAGAATTATTCTAACTTGGTGGTTAAATTCTTGAAAGGGTTCAAGACCTAGAAACACTCCTTTGAGGAGTTTACGGCCCTAAGGCCATTTCCCTTAGAGTTTACGGCCATAAACTCTTAAGGATGGGTGTTTTGGATGATTTCAAGTCTCATGCACAAGTGGTATAGGTTCTAGGCTTTTATTCCAAGCATATGAAGACCCTTGACACACTTTGGTGCCCTTTTAATGAGTTTGCCCTTTAATGAGTTTACGGACCATGAACCATGTCATGGCCATAAACTCACTTTGTAAGGTGATTTTGTTGTGTTTAAGGCCCTTGATTTATTGGGAACAAGTCTAGGTAAAAGTCTAAGGCCTTAGGTGCCTTAAAAGCACCATTTTGAGCATGAATTTGGAGTCTACGGCCTAAGATATTCTTGGGCCGTGAACTCCCAAAATTAGGTGGTTCTTGCTTGATTTCATGTCCCTAATACACTCCTATATAAGTCCAAGGCAGTAGTATAGCACGGGGTACAGTCTAGGCTCGGTTTCGGGAGTTTACTGCCCAAGAACACCTTGGGGAGTAAACTCCTAAATCTAGTGATTTAGCCTTCTAAATCATGTTATGAACACATATAAAGCTTTCTAACATTACTAGAAAGAGTTACTCACGTTTTGGTATAGAAACCCGAAGATCCGTGAGAGAGAAAATGGCTTTTCTCTAGTCGGAAATGCGAATAATGAATGAATTTGGTTCAGAATTCTATTTATAGTCCTGAGATATTTTTGGCAGAAAATATTGTTCTTCCTGAAATGATCTCTAATATAATAGAGTGTTGGAATAACAGTGTTGCACAAAACCCTAGTGCACCCACTCTCCTGATATTTCCTGAAATAGTAAACCCTGAATCACTCAAACTTACACGAAAAATTATGAAAATTAACTATGACTACTATAACTTCTATTGAAGTGTTATAGTTTGTACAGAATGGAAATTTCGGGTTGTCACATTGAAGATTTGGAGGCACTACCTTTATGGTACAAAGTGCACCATCTTCACTTGCCACAAGAGTCTCCAAAACATTTTAAATTAAAAAGAGTTGAAAATGGGGGAACGAAGATGGGTTGAGCTGCTAAACAATTTTGAGTGCGAAATCAAGTACCACCCGGGAAAGGTTAATGTGGTAGCTAATGCCTTGAGTATGAAAGAATACTCAAATAGTCGTGTGAAGACTCTCGCGATAACCATTCAATCCCACCTGGCCTCGCAAATCAGTGCAACCCAGTTCGATGCCATAAAGGCAGAAAATAAAACCAGCGAAGCGTTACTTGGAATGGAAAAGAATTTCTAAGTGATGGAGGATGGAGCATATTATTTCATGAACCGCATTTGGATCCCTAAACTTGGAGGATTCAGAGAAGTAGTCATGAATGAAGCCCACATGACACTATACTCCATCCATCCAGGTTAAGATAAAATGTACATGGATATCAAGCAACGTTATTGGTGGCCCAACATGAAGGCAGAAATTGCCACCTATGTTAGTGTAACAACCCAAAATTTCCGTACCATCTCTTGTAACTCTTTCGTAGTACAATTCACGCAACTAATCGTCGTTTCCAAATTCGATTTCCGATCTTCTGTTTAATTAAGTCATTAACTGGTACATATCTAAAATGACTTAATGGGTGTCTTAATACATTTAGAAATCATTTTAACACCCCAGTTTAGTGATCGGAATATTTCTAGAATTTACCATATCGGGTTACGACAACCTAATCGGGTACGACCAAAAGCCTTGTCTAACGCCGGTATCGGGTAGAATTCCACCGTGTCCAAAACTTAGACACTATATAAAGTGTTTTAAGACTCCATTTGAATCCTTTGGCCATTTTCTCATAAAAGTCTCCCAACCTCTCTCCTCATCCATAATCAAAGGTCCAAAACAAAGATTTAAGGCTTCCAATCAAAGAGGTAACACCCCTAACTTGTTATTCAACCTCTTTAGCCTTCAAATTGATGTTTAAACTTAGTTTTGGGACCAAGAACATGAGTTTACGGCCAAGGATCAAGCTTCGGCCGTAAACTCCTCAAAATGGGGTTTTTAAGCCAAATTACCCTTCCAAATCATAGTTGGGACTTAGATATGACCTCGAGGCTTGCAAATCGGGACTTGAAACATCTAAAACATGAATTATATGGGACAAAAGAGAGTTTACGGCCAAGGCTCCTTCTTGGGCCGTAAACTCCTCTAAAAGGGGGATTTAGTGCCTTTAAACATGTCCAAATGTCTTGTAACTTAACAAATAGCTTTGTGGTAAATCCTAGATACATCTAAAAATAGTTTAAGGGTTTGTAACACATCAAAAATGCCACATATAGGAGTTTATGGCCTAGGAACATGCCCTTGGTCATAAACTCATGAAACTTTGTTAAATGATGCCCTTAAACCACCACAAAGGCTTGGATAAATTCCTAGAATCACATGTGATTGTTCTTAGCATCAAAAACTAATCTTTTCTTAACCATATTAGAGTTTACGGCCAGAGGATATATGTTTGGGCCATAAACTCATATAAAGCTGTCAAATGAAGCCACAAGTTGATACCAAGCCTTAGAAAATTAGTTAGAATCACATGTGATTATCCTTTGTAGCTTAAATCAAATTTTCTTGGCCATGGGTGAGTTTACGGCCATAAACTCCAAGTGTGTGGCCGTAAACTCCCTTTTAAGTGATATAATTCCATTCAATCCATTCCAAGGCATTTTAGAAATCCATTCCAACAATCCCCATGTCCAAACAAGCCATTAAACCCTCCAAATGACACCAACATGAGTTTACAGCCGTAAACTCATGTGTGTGTGTGTGTGTTTTGTGGCTGTAAACTCCTTAAAATGTTTACTCTTGGGGAGTAAACTCAAGTCCCAAGTCCCAAGTGCCATTACATGTCCGTAGATGTCACCTGGGTCACTCCAAACGCTCGTTTTGAGGTGTTAACCTCGTCGGAGTGTAATGTTCCATATAATTAGTGAATGTATCCCTAATTGAATATATATGGAGATTATTTCATTTTACATAGGGACATCGCGAGTAATCAAACCCCGAACCAACGTCTAGTATCCAAAACCGACGCATTTCCGAGTCTGGTGAGTTCATACCCCTACCCTTTTTCACTGTTTTCACTGTTTTTAGGGGGGGGGGGGGGAACACAAGCAAAGTACAAGGGAATTCTTGTACTCAAAACATGTTTTCAAATATGTGTTTAATATTCCATATGCTTTTAATACTGATTACTACAACTGATAACCATTTGAACATGCAGATCACGTAACATATATTTGTGAAATGGGTCTTTAAACTGTTATGTTTTACATATATTTCACAAATGACTTTCCACATTTTATCAGTTAAAAGCATGACATTAGACATTTGAATATAATTCCTGTACACTGTTTTGTCCACGGTAACACTCCACATATATACGCGAGTGGAGGACTATCATATTATTACTAGTAAATTTGTTAATCCTGTATGATTGGAGACACGTCCTCGGCGAACACTCCACATAGATATGCGAGTGGAGGACTGCACCCGTAACCAGAATCTCTAGTATTTAGAGAGCGTGACTTGAGTGTATAGATCTATACGGGGCTGACTACCCCACACCTGGCTGCTAGCTACAGCCGAACCGAAATGGTTCAAGGGTGACGAAAGTCAAAAGTATGTGGACTACTTATTGCCACAGGTTTAGTCCATCGTATGGTTATGGAACTCGCAATTAGGATAACAGAGATTTACTTAAAGTAATAATGAACCACTTCATACATCTTTTACATATTTTACATCTTTCACGTACAGTAATCAACATTCAGGAAAGTATGGGACTTTCCTGGGGAAAACATGGAATCTAACCACGTTTACATCCTTACATCTTTTACATCGTTCACATTGAAAACCAACAAGCAGGAAAGCATGGGGCTTTCCTGGGTAACTCTTACATAACTAGAAAGAGTAACAAACTGGATAACATTACATCATTTACAATTGGTAATATACAATAAGGAAAGTATGGGACTTTCCTGGGAATACATTATAAGTAAACAGAACAGTTTAACAAGCCGGATAACCAAACTATACATTTTCACATGAGTAGACATGTTTTCAGTGTACAAACTTACTATACTTTACATTTGTGAAACAACAACCAACTTTTAAGAAAATATGGGATCTTCTTGGTATACATAACATGTCAGAAACAGAAAGGAAACTTGAAACATTTTCACAAACAAAAACCGCTTATGAACTCACCAGCGTTATGCTGATTTTTAAACCGCTTGTGTTCTCAGGTCAGCGTTAGAACAGGTACTTGAAGATCCTTTTTGGTCAGAAGACGGAGTACATGAAGACCCGTTTCATTTTGTTTATATATACTATGTATCACAACTGTACAAACTTTACTTTTGAAACCACTGTAAAACTTTTCTTATGTAATGTAATGGTTGTTTTACTTTACTTACTATGTGCATTGGATTTGATACTCAACGTGGAGTCCACCCCGGAAATGTTTCCGCCTTTGATTTTCGGGGTGTGACAGTTAGCAAATTCCTTACTTGCGCTAAAGTGAAGGTGGAATATCAGAAGCCCTTGGGATTACTACAATAGCCAGTAATTCTCGAGTGGAAATGGGAAAGGATTACTATGGATTTTGTGACCAAATTACCCAAGTCAACAGATGGATTGGATTCCATATGGGTAATAGCCGACAAATTGATGAAATCCACCCATTTCCTGCCAATAAAAGAATCACAGAAGATGGAAAGGTTGACCAGGATATACATTAAAGAAGTGGTGAGAGTTCATAGAGTGCCAATATCTATCATCTGCGAACGAGATAGTAGATTCACTTCGCGTTTTTGGCAAGCACTTCAAAAGGCTATGGGAACACATCTTGACATGAGTACTGCTTATCATCCACAAACGGATAGTCAAAGTGAGCAAACCATTCAAACTCTTGAAGATATGCTACGCGCATGTCTGATGGACTTTGGAAAGTCATGGGATACCCACTTGCCTTTAATCGAATTCTCATACAACAACAGTTATCACTCAAGCATCAAAGTTGCTCCTTTCGAAGCACTATACGGGCGTAAATGCAGATCACCGTGGTGTTGGGCTGAGGTAGGTGATACTCAACTAGCAGGAGGACAGACATCAAGCAATACGTTAACAGGACCTGAGATCATACGTGAAACAATGGAGAAAATAATTCAAATCAGAGCTCGACTACAAGCATCACGAGACCGACAGAAGAGCTATGCTGATAAGCCGCGAAAGCCCTTGGAATTTCTAGTTAGGGATCGGGTGTTGTTAAAAGTCTCTCCTTGGAAAGGAGTGATTCATTTTGGGAAATGGGGAAAACTATACCCACGATACATTGAACCCTTCGAGATTCTTGCCCGAATCGGTCCAATGGCTTATAAACTGCATCTACCTGCCGAGCTTAGCAGTATACACCCCGTGTTCCATGTTTCAAATTTGAAGAAGTGCTTATCCGAAGAGACTCTTGTCATCCCATTGGAAGAAATCAAAATCAACGACAATCTCTTGTTCATCAAGGAACCGGTTGAAATCATGGACAAGGAAGTGAAGCATACGAGAAAATTTCGCATTCCGTTTGTAAAGGTTCGATGGAACGTTAGGTGTGGACTAGAATTTTCATAGGAACGCGAAGACCAGATGAAACAAAATTACCCTCACCTATTCTCGGATTCTGAACTCTAGCTTAAAAAGAATTTTGGGACGAAATTCCCTCTAGCGAGGGGATGATGTCACAACTAGGAATTCTGATGCCTTGTAAACAGTAAACAATGATAACAATGTAACTAAAACTTGAAAACATGTATGGTGTTTGTTCAATGACAACAAAAATTCTATCAAATACTAAATAAAAACATTCAAATAGTCAACAAAGGTTGGAAACCCTAAAGTAAAACCCGATTTAAGTCCATATGGACTAGGATTTCCTTATTTGGCCTAATGGACCAATAAGCTTCCAATTTGACTATTTTGGGCTTAGAACTCTTAAATGGACTCTAATTGTACCCACTTTCATTTATTTTAACATCTTGGGCCATAATGGGCGTAGAATGAAACAAAATACCCTTATTGGGCCATGACAAATCTAATTAACCTAATGGGCCATAAAACTCGTACTTTGATTTATCTTGGGCCGTGAACCTGTTGGGTTTTGAGCAATCTAACACTTCCTAAGTTTTCATGCAACCCTAATAAACCTTGGATCTATGTTTGTCTAAATACATGCAAAATAATAATTTTCCAAGGTTTATAACCTATCTAACATGGCATGGGGAACATTTCGACATAAAAGAGTTAGAAGAGATTACATACCTTTTGGTGAGTTTGGTTCTAAGGAGTTTGAGGGCCAAGCACCAATAGTGTGAATGCCTCAAATGGAATCACAAACACCACAAACTCTTGGAAAACTTTGAGAGAGTATACACCCTTGTATAAAATCGGCCACACACATGCACACACACACACACACACACTAGTTCAATAGTTTTCTCTTAGGCTCCATTTCATGCTCCATAAGCATGCTTATATAGTGTGCATGGTTAGGGTGAAACCCTAATAACCCATGTCTTTTCCTTTCCAAGGATCCATGGGTTAAAAGCTCCATGGATCATCCATGGACTTCCACATAAGCCTAGTCCATTAACAAATGAGTATTAGCCCACACTATAAAACAAATAGCCCATAATCTAATTAGTATTCCTTTTAATCTCTAAATTAATTCATAATTAATTTAAGACTAAAACTAATTAAATAACGTAACTTCATATTAATATATTATAACCCATAATATATTAATAAACATATGTGTATAACTCTCATAAAATTATCCATAATAGTTTGGATGAGATGCAACTCAAATGGACCATGCCGGTCGGGTCAAGTATATACCAAATAAGTTATGGACTTAGACACCTTATCCAACAGACTCCCACTTGGCGAAGTCTAATAACTGTATTTGCCTATAACTTCAGGAACGAACCAACAATCGTAGCTCTCGAAAACTCCCTCGAACAATGAAGACTCTGTCGAACTATGAAGCGCCATTTTAGATAAGTGATCACATAATCCTCTATTCTCATGATATCAGCCGGACAAACACATGGAACTATGTCTTGCTTATTGTCTAGCTGTTGTTTCTCGATTTTCTGATTTGTTTGACGAAGAACTTCACTGAACACATCGGTTTAGTTCTGACCAGGCCTGGTACATGGGTCAACACAAAATCATCGAGGGGCCCAGATATCGCTTCTATTTCTAGAAGGAACAGATAAACTTCAACTGATATGCTTGTTCTACTACTTATTGAATTGTACACAAATGCACGTTTTATAACATCAAGTTACTGATGTGTTTACGTGCAATCAATGCACAACCAACTCATAGGTAAGAACTCATATCTCTAGGTTTAAAGATTTATATGATGTTATCATCTCACGATTACTCGAGATAATTTCTATGAAGTGATACAAGTGAGCGTGGGTTTATACCAATACTCATAACTTATGAGTACTCATGAATGTTGCAGCAACCATTGCCATGTCTAAACACCTTTAGGGCATCTACAAACCCAATTCATGACAATCTTGATTCATACCTACTTCCGACGTATGATCGATTGTGGAGGTTTGAATAAATTAATTATTCTGGAAGTCAAAACATGCAAAACTGAAACAATAGTAAATAATTGACAATGATAGTAACACTTTACTCATAAATAAATCACAAATTTTATTCATCATCAAACGTCGATTACATTTTACAAGTTTCAGGAAAACTATCTAATCTGTAAAACTAATATCGTCCCTCAGCCCGATGCGTCTTGCATGCTGAAAATGCTTAACCCTCGTCAGTCCCTTCGTAAGGGGATCTGCAGGATTCTCATCCGACGATATCCTCGTTGTCACAAGGAGTCCTTCTTCAATCTTGTGTCTTATGAAGTAATATTTCTTGTCAATGTGTCGAGATCTACCATGATCTCTTGGTTCCTTGGCTAAGATAACCGCACCATTGTTGTCACAGAAAATCTCTATAGGTTCCTTAATAGCTGGTACAACTCCAAGGTCTCCGATGAAGTTCTTTAGCCATATCGCCTCCTTCGCTGCTTCACTCGCTGCTATATACTCTGATTCACAAGTCGAATCAGCCACCGTCTCCTGCTTGGAACTCTTCCCAGAAATTGCCCCTCCATTTAAGGTAAAGATCCAGCCCGACTGAGAGCGGAAATTATCCCTATCAGTCTGAAAACCAGCATCAATATACCTTAAAACTCTCAAGTCTTCATTGCCACCAAGGGTAAGGACCCAATCCTTAGTCCTTTGCAGGTACTTGAGAATGTTCTTTACCGCTGTCCAATGAGCCTTGCCAGGGTTCCCCTGATACCTGCTGACCATGCTCAAAGCAAGTACCACATCAGGACGGGTACAAGTCATAGCATACATGATCGAGCCAACTGCAGAAGCATACGGTAATTGGCTCATCTCAGCTATCTCTGCCTCTGTACTTAGACTCTGAGCCTTACCCAGTTTGGTATTGCTTTGGATCGGTAAATCTCCTTTCTTGGAATTCTCCATGTTGAACCTTTTCAAAACCTTATCCAAGTAGATACTCTGACTAAGTCCAATTAGTCTTCTACTCCTTTCTCTTAATATCCTTATCCCTAGGATATAGGTAGCCTCCCCTAGGTCCTTCATAGCAAAGCACTTCCCAAGCCAGGACTTAACCTCCTGTAAGGTTGGGATGTCATTTCCTATGAGTAGTATGTCATCCACATACAGTACCAAGAAGCTAACTATACTCCCACTAGCTCTGACATACACGCAAGACTCATCTTCGCTTCTCGAGAAGCCAAACTCTTTTACCTTCTCATCAAAACAAAGATTCCAGCTACGAGATGCTTGTTTTAATCCATAAATAGATTTCTCAAGCTTGCATACTCTATTAGGGTACTCTGCACTGACAAAACCCTCTGGCTGATTCATGTACACATCCTCAGCCAACTTTCCATTAAGGAAAGCGGTTTTGACATCCATTTTCCATATTTAATAATCATGAAATGCTGCAATGGCTAACATAACCCTAGTAGACTTAATCTTTGCTACCGGCGAGAAGGTTTCATCATAATCAATACCTTGAGTTTGAGTAAAACCCTTCGAAACCAGTCGAGCCTTATAAGTATGCACTTTTCCTTCCATGTCGGTCTTCTTCTTGAAGATCCATTTGCACCCGACTGTTTTACGGCCTGGTACATTGTCAACCAAGTTCCAAACTTGATTGTCATACATGGACTGTATCTCGTTGTCCATAGCCTCCTTCCATTTAGCAGACTCTGGGCCTACCATGGCTTCCTTAACACTGCTAGGTTCATCCAAATTTACCAATGTACTATCACTGGTGAACGTATCACCTTCCGTAGTAATATGAAAACCATAATAGAACGAAGGTGTGTTCCTAACCCGTGTGGAACGCCTCGGAGGTACAGACTCGTCAGCTGGATCAACAGGAGTTTCCTCCTCAAGTTGATTGCTAGTGTCTGAGGTTCCTTCACCAATTGATTCTTGAATTTCTTCAAGATCAATCTGCCTCCCACTATCTCCTTGGCTTATAAATTCTTTCTTGCGAAAGATCCCTCTTCGTGCTACAAAGTCCACATTCTCACTGGGTCTGTAGAAGAGGTAACCAAAGGATTTCTGTGGGTAGCCAATGAAAATACACCTTTCACTTCCGGGTTCAAGCTTATCATGAGTTTCACGCCTCACGAAAGCTTCGCAACCCCAAATTTTGATGTGGTCCAAATTGGGAACCTTCTCAGTCCACATCTCATGAGGTGTTTTGGTAACCTTCTTTGTAGGGACTAGATTAAGGATATGGGCGGCAGTCTCTAAGGCATACCCCCAAAAAGAGATTGGTAACAAAACTCGACTCATCATAGAGCGAACCATGTCCAACAACATTTGATTACGCCTCTCAGCTACACCATTCAGCTGTGGTGTCCTGGGAGGAGTCAATTGTGAGACAATCCCGCACTCCTTAAGATAGTCAAGGAACTCGGTGCTAAGATACTCACCACCTCGATTGGATCGAAGCATCTTAATGTTCCTGCCCAATTGATTTTCTACTTCCTGTTTGAATTCCTTAAACCTTTCAAAGGTTTCAGACTTATGTTTGATTAAGTAGACATACCCATATCTACTAAAATCATCAATAAAAGTCACATAATACCGATTAGCATCCCTTGTGGCGGTTTTGAATGGCCCACATACATCAGTATGTATTAGGTCCAAAAAACCCTCACCCCTCTCACAGGTTCCAGTGAAGGGTGATTTTTTTCATCTTTCCAAGTAGACAAGATTCACAATTATCATCCGATTTAAGGTCAATTGATTCCAAAACTCCACTCTTTTGGAGTTAGCCTATGCGTTTCTTGTTTACATATCCAAGACGACAATGCCACAATGATGCTTTATCTAGGCTAGTAGAAGAATCAATATACAACACATTATTTCCTAAGTTGTCTACAATCGACACAGTTTCATACACACCATCACAAGGTAACGCTTTAAAATAAAACACATTTTTAAAGAAAGCATTAATACCACCACATTCATTAGCAAATGAAAAGGTAAAACCTGGTTTGCACAAAGCATGAAAAGAAATAATATTCCTCGCCATTTCAGACAAGTACACACATTTATTCAAATCTAATTTTAACCCATTATTAAGCAACAAAGTATAAACTCCAATCTTGGAAACAAGTGAAGCCTTCCTATTCCCCATGATTAAGTTTATCTTCCCGTGCTCCACATCCTCACTTCTTCTTAGGCCCTGCAAATCAGAACATATGTGAATACCACATCCTGTATCAAGCACCCAAGAGTTAGAGTATGTTGAGTAATTAGACAATATAGTGTAAATACCTGCATAGGTGGGTTTCACTTTCATGGCAAGTACTTAGGGCAGTTTCACTTCCAGTGTGCCTTTTCATGGCGATAAAAGCATTCAGCATCCTTGGGAATGGCAGAAGGAGTGGCAGAACCATTCTTGGCCTTTGATGAGGAGCCTTCAAGAGAATTTCCCTTGGTACCCTTTGAAGGGTGCTTCCTCTTCTTCCCTTTGCCTTGCCCAATAGCTAAAACAGGGGTAGATGTTGGAGTAGGAGTAGTAGAGGTAACAACCGCTTTACCCTTAAGACCGGTTTCAGCGGTCTTCAAGAGTCCTTGAAGCTTGCTGAGGGTAACTTCCTCCTTGTTCATATGATATGTCATTCGAAAATGATCATAACAAGAAGGCAAGGAGTGCAAAATGATGTCAATTGCCAACTCTTCGGGGATGTTAACATTCAGCTTCAGCAAACGGTCAACATACCTTTGCATCTTTTGCATGTGGCCCGTGACGGATTCACCGTCCTTCATGCGGGTAGTTATTATGGAGGAGATTATTTCATACCGCTCCTGAAGAGCACTCTGATGGTACCTTTCCATCAGGTCTTGGTGCATCTCAAAAGGGTAGAAATCTTCATATGACTTTCGGAGCTCGGCTGTCATCGTGGCCATCATGATACATGCCACCTTAGTAGCATCTCTCTCATGAGTCCTGAATTCAGCGATCTCCTCAGGAGTAGCAGTAGACTCATCAAGTTCTTTTAACTCCTTATCGAGGACATATTCCTTGTCCTCGTAAGGAGTAACCATCCTGATGTTCCTAATCCAATCCATGAAGTTGGAACCATCAAAGATGACCCTCCCACAGAGATTCATGAGAGAGAAAGAACCAGTTGGGTTAGAGCCTGAAGCATTAGTGTTGGAAGACATCTGAAAGAAGAGAGTAAGTTTAGATTAGATATATAGAATCCTTAATAAGACACCCAAATGTAATATTAAGGCTAGGATCCAATCACAATATATTACACTTAGAAGAGGGATGCCGTAATCTAAGTAATAATATATTTGAAAGGTAGGTGAATGACGATTCACCAATTTCCACCATGAAAACGAAATGATTTATTAGGTTTAATTAGATTTGAGATTCCTAGATTCTTTTGAGATTCATTGAACTTTTCAATGGCATGTTTCAATCTCGATTGTGCCCTTCAAGTTTTGTGACTGGGATGCCGAGGATCACAAAACAAGGTGTGAATAACCATGCTAATTCACTTGGTACCCTTAATATTATCACCTAATCAATGTGCTGGTTAACCACACACGCTCCATTGATCTATAACAAACATTAAGTCACCCTTCGTGATCCTTACTAGTCCTAGTTAGTGTGCCGGTTAACAACACACGCTCCACCAACGACTTGGTAAGGTACAAAGTGTGAATTCCATGGACTAGCACCATGTTCACATTTTCCTAAAATAACTAAGATTGGGAATTAAAAGAGTTTAGTTATTTTATAATATTCATTATACTTTTAATTAGGATTTAAAGTCATTGTTCTACCCGTTCGGCTAACGACCCTCCACCGGTCAAGCAAGCGGTGGGTGAGAGTATACATCCATTAAGTCGCCATTCTATAGACAACAACCTTATACCCACCTTATAGACCGGCTTCGTGAATGAGGCCTACTAACGGTAAAACGACTTATTCTTATACATATATATAATAATTAACCATTAATGTTATAAATAGTATAAGGGTTGAATTTTAACTATTAAAACTCTAACGGTTGGAATTAAAGTTTATTAAAGTGTGTGAAACTTTACAAATTCCAAAACTTGAGGGCAAGTTTTGTAACTTTGCAAAACTCTTCATTTCATAACTTATGAATTAAAGGTTCATAAAAATGAAGACTCTTCATTTTCATGTAACTTATGTGTTTTAAGTGTGTGTTAAATAAGAGTGACCTTTGGAAATCCATAACTTGAGGACAAATTATGGACTCCATTAAAACACATAAAAGATCAAGAATTAATTCTAAACAATTCAGCAAATAATTCCTATCATTTTCTAAATTCATAAGAACATGAACATGATCATCAAAAATTCAAGAATTATATGAACACATAAAATCATGGAATTTTGATATATGCTATTGTAAATGGATTAGAACAACCATTACACCAACTAAAATAAGTTTTATAACACCAAAACATTTTAGGGTAATGTTTCTAGTCCATTTCCAGCAGCAAAAGTTGAAAACCTGCACTCTCTCGATCCTACTCGTCGAGTGCATGAACTGACTCGTCGAGTAGGTTGAAGTTTGCCTTGGACTCGTCGAGTCCCCCGAATGGACTCGGCGAGTCCACCATGCAGACAGCAACGATTTCGACTTTTTTCACTATGTTGCATCAAGTATCAAACAAGCAAGCCTAGGCTCTGATACCACTGTTGGGTTTTGAGCAATCTAACACTTCCTAAGTGTGCATGCAACCCTAGTAAACCTTGGATCTATGTTTGTCTAAATACATGCAAAATAATAATTTTCCAAGGTTTATAACCTATCTAACATGGCATGGGGAACATTTCAACATAAAAGAGTTAGAAGAGATCACATACCTTTTGGTGAGTTTGGTTCTAAGGAGTTTGAGGGCCAAGCACCAATAGTGTGAATGCCTCAAATAGAATCACAAACACCACAAACTCTTGGAAAACTTTGAGAGAGTATACACCCTTGTATAAAATCGGCCACACACATGCACACACACACTAGTTCACTATTTTTCTCTTAGGCTCCATTTCATGCTCCATAAGCATGCTTATATATTGTGCATGGTTAGGGTGAAACCCTAATAACCCATGTCTTTTCCTTTCCAAGGATCCATGGGTTAAAAGCTCCATGGATCATCCATGGACTTCCACATAAGCCTGGCCCATTAACAAATGAGTATTAGCCCACACTATAAAACAAATAGCCCATAATCTAATTAGTATTCCTTTTAATCTCTAAATTAATTCATAATTAATTTAAGACTAAAACTAATTAAATAACGTAACTTCATATTAATATATTATAACCCATAATATATTAATAAACATATGTGTATAACTCTCATAAAATTATCCATAATAGTTTGGATGAGATGTAACCCAAATGGACCATGCCGGTCGGGTCAAGTGTATACCAAATAAGTTATGGACTTAGACACCTTATCCAACAGAACCATCTCCAAAGACCAATTGGGCCAAAAATCATCAAAATGGGCCCATAATATGGACTTAAGCACAAAAGGCCCAAATCCTCCTCCTCTCTCTCTCTCTCTTCTCTCTTTCTCCGCCCAAGAGGAAAAAAAAGAGAAATGTAGATTTATGAGGGCAAGATACCTCATAATTACCCATTGGAAACCCATGCATAAATCTCATATTTCCATGCATATCACCTCATCTATCACCTCTCCTCTCTTCTTCTTATTCTCTGCCGATTCCCACTCACTCCACCTCATTCTCGTTCAACAATATCTCAAGAATACTCTCTCAAGAACTCACCCTCCTTACATAAAAAATTTCAAAAATCACAAGGGCTGCAAGAAGATCTTTCCTTAATATCACTAATCCTTGGTAAGTTGTTGTTTGATCCATACTTTAACTTCTTGATTAACTCAAAAATATCCCTTTAACTCATGCAAAATTCGTGATCTTGCTTCTTAGAACATATCTAACCCAAAGACCTTCCAAGAAGCTTGCTACATCGAAAGACCTCACCATTTTCTTTCATTTCTTCTTCAAAATCGAGATCCACAAGAAAATGTGAGTTCATACCCCTCTACTTTCAGTTTTCATATGTTTATGGGGGAGAATACAAGTAAAATGTGTAGATCTATGTGTATTTGTATGCTATGTGTGATTTCTTGTATTCTGGGGTAAATAAGTGCCAAAAATAAATGATATTTTGAGATCTATAGTTCAAGGAGGAAAAATAAGTGATCTAAGATGTATTACACTTAACAAGTTAAGAAAAACTATCATCTAGGGTCATGTTAAACATATTTCAACACAAAACTCATTTTTTTGGGCTTAATTTGTCAAATAAACAAAAGTTGGGTTGAAGGTTTCCATTCACGGTTTTCTTCAGGACCAAAAAGAGTCAAAACAGTTAATATATATGTTTTTATGAAAATTATGCTCTTTAAAGGACTAGAAATGTAATTTGTAGCCTAATGGGCCAATTTTTGGGCTTTTGGCCCATAGGCCCAAAAATTGCGAAAAAGGTGGTTTTCAAGGGATTGAAATGCTAAAATTCATAAAACAAGGGGAAAAAGGCTAAAAAAAATTAACTCAGGGGTTAAAATGATTTTTTTTCCAAACAAAGATAAAAAATGTAAATTTTTTGGATTTTCGGCCAAAACTATAAAAGTTGCAAAAAGTTTGGACTTTAACTGAAGAACTCTTTACTGGAGGGGCTGAAACTTCCAAAGAGTAAATTTTGAGCTAAAAACATCACTTAAACAAGTCTATGGGTCAAAAATGTTAAGAAAATGGTTTAAGGGCCTAAATCGACTTTTTTTTTTTAAATGACTAAAATTGTCATTTTTATTAAAGAAGGGCTGAAAGGGTCAAACCAAAATTTTTGAGTCAATTATTTTATTATTAAGATATTGGGTCAAAAACACTAAATTACAACTTAAGAAAATAAAAAGATGAATATACATATAATTCCAAATATCGTTATAAACAACCGACCGGCCTCGTGCAGTTACAAATGTATCGACCATTAAATCAATCTTTCCGACAATTATCCAATACCTAAAACAAGTAGATATTCAAATCTTTGGTCTTGAAAGTTTCTAAACATGCTTATTGGGCCTTCGTGACCCATTAACATGACTTTAGGGCCCAACGATAATATTAAATGTTTATTGCGCCTCTTGTGACCCAATTTCATGCTTAAAGGACCCTCAATGGCTTCCAAGTGCTGTTGGGTCTCATTGGTCCATTAGCATTGCTAGTAAGGTCCAAATAAATCAAATGCGAAATGGGCCAATGTGTCCTTCGTATACCCAATAGCCATAAATAATACGTGGGATTAGCAGGATCTTGTAATCCTCTTATCCTCGTTTATTAGGCTTACCTTCAATTCAGTAAACATATACATGTCGTTAATCAATGGTCATCAAATTCATGTTGGATTCAGTGAGTAATAACGGGCAGCACCTCTATGGGTCGTTTGTAGTCTGTAGTTATAATCAAAGTCTCCTGGAGGGAGAGCGAGAGTTTGTGTATAGATCTATACGGGGGTGACTCCCCCACACCTCAGCTGTTCGCTACAGTTAGACTCGGCCAGTCTAGGGTGACAAAATCTTAAGATCAACTTCGAGGTTCATTAGAATGCCAAGACAGACAAACTAGTCATTATCATGCATGGTTATAACGACTCACATAAATAAATCCAACACTATCCGAGTAATCAAGGAAAAATCATAATCATTCGTTGTGACGGTATAACAATTTGAAACAATTAAATTTTCTGATCAGAAAACATCGGGTTTTTCGAGGAAATCAACACCATTCACTTGTACTTTTCAATAACTATAATTCGAAACTTCTCATTTATACACGCTTTGAAATCATTCATGCATAAACCTATGGATCTTCACACTTTGGTATAAACAATTGTCTTTTTCAGAAAATATCGGATTTTCTGAGTTTTATAAACTACACAAAACATTTTCATAACAACCATGCTTATGAACTCACGAACATTCCATATGTTGATGTTTTTCAAAATAACTTGTATTCTCAGGTAACAGGTAAGCTGAGGAGTAATACCAAGTATGTTAAGGTGTTATGCTTTTGAAAACTATCAAACAATTTATGCTATGGATATGTAATGTTTAAACAATGTACTTGATGTGAACAATGTCAGTTGTAATGTATTGATGCATGGTGATGTTTATGTTATGATTCATGTATATTCATTGTAATGATATGCAATTTCAGTCACACGAGCGCTCAGACGTTTCCGCCGTCTGGTTCGGGGGTGTGACAGGGGTAAAGAAATTGAAATGAATCAGGGGAATTTTAGGAATAAAATAATTCTTTTTAATTCCCCTGATTAAACATCTCATTTACGTCTCTCTCTCTCTCTCTCTCTCTCACGTCGTTGTCTTCATAGTTATCTTCTTCACCGTATATCTTCCCTCTTCATCACTCCTCCATCGATCAACCACCTCTATCAATTCAAACTACTACCAATCCACCGTCATTAATGTGTATATCATCGACGAATACTACACGAACCCAGAGATCGATGCCAGTCGTGTTCATCTTTGATTGAAACAGTGAACGTCGAAGACCTAAATCAATTGATGATGGATCTCCTCCTCCTCATCTTCGCCTCACATTCTCTCATCGTTACCGGCGATCGATCTCCTCTTCATCTCTGACGATTGATTCACATCTCTTCCTTATCCCTACAATTGATTCATGTCTCCTCATCGCTCACCATTCCAGATCGATCTTTGAATCAAATCAACTTGTTGAGAAATTGAATCTTGGTAACACTCGTAGTTTGATTCTAGTCATGATGTAAGCTATATCAATTCATGTGGTATCGATTCTATGTTAATGATTGTGTCAATTCTTTGAACCTGATTGTGTCAATTCTTTGAAGCTGATATAACAGATAAACAATGTGTCAATTCTTGATAGAATTGTTGGATAAGGTGTCTAAGTCCATAACTATTTCTGGTATGTACTTGACCCAACCCGGCATGGTCCATTTAGGTTGCATGGCACCGTGCAATTGGATAGACTAAATGAGAGAAATAACACTTGGAGATTATTAATATATTATAAGTTCTAATATATTAATAATATTATTTGATTAGTTTGATCAAGAATTAATTTAGAATTAATTATGTGATCAAAAGATAACTAATTAAATATATGGGTTGATTATGTAAATCATCCATATATTGTATAGTGGGTTAAGAGGCTCCATGGATTATCAAGTTGGGTTCCACCCATAGGATGCTCCATGGATGCTCCATGGGAGTTACAAACCCATAGGTCATGGAAATGAAGAGTCATGACACATTAGGGTTTAACCCTAGATGTGTCAACACTATATAAGAAACATGTTCTCCACCTAAAATCGGCTATACTAAGAAACAAGAGGGCTTCGCCGATTTTTGAGAAGTGTGTGTTCTCTCATAAGTTCTTCCAAGAGCATTTGGTGTTGTGTGAAGCATTTGAGGCATCACACTTGGGGTGCTAGGCTCACAAGGTTTCAAGGAACACAAACAACAACAAGGTAAGTTATTCTATCTACTATTTAAGTTAAAATTGTTCCCCATGTATGCTAGATAGGAATATAACCTTGGAATTCAACTTTGCATGATAATTAGACAAACATAGATCCAAGGTTATTAGGGTTGCATGTACACTTAGGAAGTGTTAGAATGCTCAAAACCCATCAGTGGTATTAGAGCCTAGGCTTGTTTGCTTTTTATTTGTGCTTAAAAGTTGAAAAAAGTCGAAAATCTTGCTGTCCACGAATGGACTCGTCGAGTCCATAAGAGGGACTCGTCGAGTTCATGTGTATCTTCAACCAACTCGGCGAGTAAGTTCATGCACTCGGCGAGTAGGGTCGACTGATTGCAGAATTTCGATTTAGTTGCTGGAAATGAATTAGAAACATTACTCTAAACTTTTTGGTACTTGAAAAACTTGTTTTAGATGGTGTAATGTATTTGATAATTCATCAAAATTACAAAGTTTTAAGTGTAATTTTTGATTTATGAATAAGTTCATATTCATGTTCTTGTTCTTATGATGTTTTAGATGATCATAGGAATTATTTGTAACCTATGTGGTAGATTAATTCTTGATCATAATGTGTTTTAATGGAGTCCATAAGTTGTCCTCAAGTTATGGAAAACCAAGAGTCACACTTGAATTAAAACCATTAAAACAAACACAAGAGTTAGAAAAATGAAGAGTCTTCATTTTATTACTCTATTAAACTCATAAGTTACAAGAAATGAAAAGTTTTGAAAGTTACAAAACTTGCCCTCAAGTTTTGGAACAAATAAAGTTAAGTTAAAACTTTAGTTCCAACCCCTAGAATTTTAAAAGTTAAAATTCAACCCTTATACTTATATTATGATGATTTAATAATTATATATATATATATATATATATATATATATATATATATATATATATATATATATATATATATATATATATATATATATATATATATATATATATATATATATATATATATATATATGTATAAGAACAAAGTCGTCTTACCGCTAGTACGCCTCATTCACGAAGCCGGTCTATAAGGTGGGTATAAGGTTGTTGCCTATAAAATGGTGACTTAATGGGTGTCCACTCTCACCCACCGCTTGCTTGACTGGTGGAGGGTCGTTAGCCGAACGGGTAAGACAAGGACTTATAAACTCTCATTCAAAGTATGATGAATATAATAAGGTAACTAAATGTTTTATTAAATTCCCAATCTTAGTTACTTTAGGAAAATGTGAATAAGGTGCTAATCCATGAAATTACACTTTACACTTTGTCTAAGTCGTTGGTGGAGCGTGTGTGGTTAACCGGCACACTAACTTGGACTTAACAAGGTAGGTAAAGGGTGACTTAAGGTTTATTATAGTATCGGTGGAGCGTGTGTGGTTTACCGGCACATCGATTGAGCGATAAACTTTAAGGGTACCAAGTGATTTGCATGGTTACTTCACACCTCGTTTTGTGATCCTCGGTATCCCAGTCAAAAAACTTGGAGGGCACCCTCGAGATTGAAACATGCCTTTGAAAAATTCATTGAATCTCAAAGAATCTAGGAATTTCTAAAAACCAATAAAACCTAATATCTAATATTTCGGTTTTCGTGGTGGAAATTGGTGAATCGTCATTCACCTACCTTTCAAATATGGTATAGCTTAGATTACGGCATACCTCTTCTAAGTTATATTATATTGTGATTGGATCCTAGCCTTAATATTACATTTGGGTGTTTTATTAAGGACTCTCTTAAATCTATACTAAACTTGTTCTCCTCTTTCAGATGTCTTCAAATAATGCTTTTGGCTCGAATCCTAATGGCTCCTTTACTCTTATGAGTCTGTGTGGGAAAGTCACCTTTGATGGATCCAACTTCAATGAATGGATCAGAAACATCAGGATGATTACCCGCTACGAGGACAAAGAATATGTCCTTGACAAGGAGCTTAAGGAAATTGATGAGTCCACTGCAACTCCCCAGGAGATCGCTGACTTTCATACTCATGAAAGAGATGCAACCAAGGTGGCTTGCATCATGTTGGCCACAATGATAGCAGAACTCCAAAAGTCCTATGAGGATTTCTACCCGTATGAAATGCACCAAGATTTGATGGAAAGATACCATCAAAGTGCACGACAAGAGAGGTACGAAATCATCTGCTCCATGATAACAACCATGATGAAGGACGGAGATTCCGTCACGAGCCACATGCAGAAAATGCAAAGGTATGTGGATCGATTGCTGAAACTTAATGTGAACCTCCCTGAGGAGGTGGAAATAGATATAATTTTGCGCTCCTTACCATCGTGCTATGATCAATTCCGCATGACATATCACATGAATAAGGAAGAGGTCACTCTCAGCAAACTTCAGGGACTTCTCAAGACCGCAGAAACAGGTCTTAAGGGGAAGTCGGTTGCTATCACTCTTACTCCAAACTCAACTCCGGTTTTGGCAATCGGGAAAAGTCGAGGGAGGAAGAGAAAGAGATCTTCGAAGGGTACCAAGGCTTGGACCCTTGATGGCTCTTCTTCAAGTGGAACCAAGAAAGGTTTCATTACTCCTTCTTCTGACCTAAAAGAGGCTGAATGCTTCTATTGCCATGAAAAAGCTCATTGGAAGCGGAACTGCCCAAAGTACCAGCAGGATGTGAAGGATGGGAAAGTCAAACCCAACCATGCAGGTATTTACACTATCATTTCTAATAACTCACCCCTTTCTAAATCTTGGGTCCTTGATACCGGTTGTGGTATTCATATTTGTTGTGACTTGCAGGGACTAAGAAGAAGTGAGAATGTGGAGCAAGGACTTGATCATGGGGAATAGGAAAGCTTCACCTGTCACCAAGATTGGAGTTTGTACTTTATCGCTAACTAGTGGGTTTAGTTTAGATTTGAATAAGTGTTGTTACTCGCCAGGAATGGAAAGAAATATTATTTCCTTTCATGCTTTGTACAAACAAGGGTTTACCTTTTCGTTTAATAATGAAGTTGGTTCTATTGATGCTTTCTTTAATAATGTTCTTTATTTTAAAGCATTACCTTGTGATGGTGTGTATGAAGCTGTGTCTGTTGTAGATAACTTAGGAAATAATGTTTTGTGTATTGATTCTACTAATAACAATAACTTGGATAAAGCTTCATTATGGCATTGTCGTCTTGGACATATAAGCAAGAAACGCATAGGCCAAATCCAAAAGGATGGAGTCTTGGAGTCGTTTGACCTAAAGTCAAATGATAGTTGCGAATCATGCTTACTTGGAAAAATGACAAAGTCACCCTTCACAGGCTCGTGTGAAAGGGGTGAAGGTTTGTTGGACCTTATACACACGGATGTGTGTGGACCATTCAAACATGCCACAAGGGATGCTAATCTTTATTATTTGACTTTTACTGATGATTACAGTAGATATGGATATGTGTACTTAATCAAGCATAAGTCAGAGACTTTCGAGAAGTTTAAGGAATTTAAACAGGAAGTAGAGAATCAATTGGGCAGGAACATTAAGATGCTTCGATCCGATCGGGGTGGTGAGTATCTTAGTTCAGAGTTCCTCGACTATCTAAGGAAATGTGGGATTGTCTCACAATTGACACCTCCCAGGACACCGCAGTTGAATGGTGTGGCTGAGAGGCGTAATCGAACCTTGTTGGACATGGTTCATTCCATGATGAGTCGAGCCTCGCTACCAATCTCATTCTGGGGGTATGCCTTAGAGACTGCCGCCCATATCCTTAATCTAGTCCCTACAAAGAAAGTTGCCAAAACTCCTCACGAGATGTGGACTGGTAAAGTACCTAAACTAGACCACATCAAGATTTGGGGTTGCGAGGCTTTCGTGAGACGCGAGACTCATGATAAGCTCGAACCCCGAAGCGAGAGGTGTATTTTCATCGGCTACCCACAACAATCCTTTGGTTACCTCTTCTACAGACCTAGTGACAATGTGGTCTTTGTAGCAAGAAGAGGAGTCTTTCGAGAAAGAGAGTTTATAAGCCAAGGAGACAGTGGGAGGCAAATTGATCTTGAAGAAATTCAAGAGTCAAGTGGTGATGGAACTTCAAAATCTAGCCCTCAACTTGAGGAGGAAACTCCTGTTGAGCCAATTGACGAATCTGTACCTCTGAGGTGTTCCACAAGAGTTAAGAGTGCACCTGAGCATTACTATGGATTCCATATTACTGCAGAAGGTGAGACACTTATTAGTGATGGGACACTAGTAAGCCAAGATGACCCTAACAGGAGGAAGCCATGGCAGGCCCCGAGTCTGCTAAATGGAAAGAGGCTATGGATAGCAAGATACAATCCATGTATGACAATCAAGTTTGGAACGTGGTTGAGAATGTACCAGGTCGAAAGACTGTAGGGTGCAAATAGGTCTTCAAGAAGAAGACCGACATGGATGGTAAAGTACACACTTATAAGGCTAGACTGGTTGCGAAGGGCTTCTCTCAAATTCCTAGAGTGGATTATGATGAGACCTTTTCTCCGGTAGCCAAGATTAAGTCTATTCGGGTTCTGTTAGCCATAGCCGCATTTCATGACTATGAAATTTGGCAAATGGATGTCAAAACCGCTTTCCTTAATGGAAAGTTGGCTGAAGATGTTTACATGAGTCAGCCAGAGGGTTTTGTCAGCAACAAGTACCCCAATAGAGTGTGTAAGCTTGAGAAGTCCATTTATGGATTAAAGCAAGCACCTCGCAGATGGAATCTTTGCTTTGATGAAAAGGTCAAGGAATTTGGCTTTTCTAGGAGTGAAGATGAATCTTGTGTGTATGTCAAGGCTAGTGGGAGTATAGTTAGCTTCTTGGTATTGTATGTGGATGACATACTACTCATAGGAAACGACATTCCAACCCTGCAGGAAGTAAAGTCCTGGCTTGGAAAGTGTTTCGCTGTGAAGGATCTTGGTCAAGTTGCCTATATTTTAGGGATAAGGATCTTGAGAGATCGGAGTAAAAGACTAATTGGACTTAGTCAAAGTACCTACTTGGATAAGGTGCTGAAGAGATTCAGCATGCAAGACTCCAAGAAAGGAGAGTTGCCCATCCAGAGTAACGCCAAACTGAGTAAGACACAAAGCCCTAGCACTGAGGCTGAGATAGCACAAATGAGTCGAGTACCTTATGCTTCGGCTGTAGGATCGATCATGTATGCTATGACGTGTACTCGACCTGATGTAGCTTTTGCCCTGAGCATGGTTAGCAGGTTTCAGGGGAACGCTGGCAAGGCACACTGGACTGCGGTAAAGAATATTCTCAAGTACCTACGAAGGACTAACGACTGGGTCCTTACCCTCGGTGGGAGTTATGACTTGAGAGTTGTAGGGTATAGTGATGCTAGCTTCCAGACTGATAGGGATAACTTCCGCTCTCAGTCGGGCTGGGTCTTTACCCTAAATGGAGGAGCAATTTCTTGGAAGAGTTCCAAGCAAGAGACAGTGGCAGATTCTACTTGTGAATCAGAGTATATTGCAGCTAGCGAGGCGGCAAAGGAGGCGTTATGGCTGAGGAACTTCATTGGAGACCTTGGAGTTGTACCAGCTATTAAAGAGCCAATGGAAATTTTCTGTGATAGTGAAAGTGCTGTTGCCTTAGCCAAGGAACCAAGGGATCACGGGAGATCTAGACACATCGACATAAAATACCATTTCATCAGACATCGGATCGAAGAAGGACTCCTCGTGGCAAAGAGGGTATCATCAGATGAGAATCCGGCAGATCCCCTCACGAAGGGACTGACTCGGGTTAAGCATCTCCAGCATGCTCGGAGCATAGGGCTGAAGGATGATATTAGATTTAGTAGTTAGATAACCTCGAAATTTGTAAAGTGTAATTGACATCTGATGATGAATAAAAGTGTTTTATTTATGAGTAAAGTGTTGCTATCTCTTGTCGATCGTTTACTATATTTCTTTTGCATGTTTTGACTTCCAGAATAATTTTTGTTTGGTATAACATATTATTCAAACCTCCACAGTCGGTCATATGTCGGAAGTAGATATAAATCAAGACTGTCATGTTTGGTTGTAGAGGTCTTGGACAAGGCTACAACAATCATGAGTGCTCAAAAGTTCTGAGCATTGGACTCAACCCACGCTCACTGGAATCACTTCATGGAATTCTATCTCGAGTGATCGTGAGATGGTAATATCGTATAAGTCTTCAAACCTAGAGATATGATTTGTTACTTACAAGTTGGTTATGCATTGATTGTACGAAAAACGCATTGGTAACTCGATGTTATAAATCGTGCTCTTGTGTGTAATTCAATGAGTGGTAGAACAAACATATGAGTCGAAGTTTATCTGTTCCTTCTTGTATTAGAAGCTGATATCTGGGCCCCTCGATGATTTTGTTTTGACCTATGTACCGGGCCCGGTCAGAACTAAGTTGATGTGTTCAATTAAGTTCTTTGTCGAACAAATCGGAAATCGGGAAACAAACTGTTGGACAATAAGTAAGACATTGTTCCGTGTATTTGTCCGACTGATATCTAGAACAGAGGATTATATGATCACTTATCTTAAATGGCGTACCATCATCTTCTCAGTTCCGAGAAACCTTGTTAAGAGCTACGATTGCCGATCGGTTCCTGAAGTCATACTTGCAGTAATAGTTATTAGACTTATCCAAGTGGGAGACTGTTGGATAAGGTGTCTAAGTCCATAACTATTTCTGGTATGTACTTGACCCGACCCGACATGGTCCATTTGGGTTGCATGGCACCGTGCAATTGGATAGACTAAATGAGAGAAATAACACTTGGAGATTATTAATATATTATAAGTTCTAATATATTAATAATATTATTTGATTGGTTTGATCAAGAATTAATTTAGAATTAATTATGTGATCAAAAGATAACTAATTAAATATATGGGTTGATTATGTAAATCATCCATATCTTGTATAGTGGGCTAAGAGGCTCCATGGATTATCAAGTTGGGTTCCACCCATAGGATGCTCCATGGATGCTCCATGGGTGTTACAAACCCATGGGTCATGGAAATGAAGAGTCATGACACATTAGGGTTTAACCCTAGATGTGTCAACACTATATAAGAAACATGTTCTCCACCTAAAATCGGCTATACTAAGAAACAAGAGGGCTTCGCCGATTTTTGAGAAGTGTGTGTTCTCTCATAAGTTCTTCCAAGAGCATTTGGTGTTGTGTGAAGCATTTGAGGCATCACACTTGGGGTGCTAGGCTCACAAGGTTTCAAGGAACGCAAACAACAACAAGGTAAGTTATTCTATCTACTATTTAAGTTAAAATTGTTCCCCATGTATGCTAGATAGGAATATAACCTTGGAATTCAACTTTGCATGATAATTAGACAAACATAGATCCGAGGTTATTAGGGTTGCATGTACATTTAGGAAGTGTTAGAATGCTCAAAACCCATCAAGAATATCTTTCTATGAAGTTACTACTTATGGTATGTTCATAATAAAAGTTAAAGCATTAACTAGATCTTAGTAATACCTGTAGATAGGACATTTCGACACTATCAGATGTTGGAGATGCACTAGCAATGATGTCCTTTAAATCCCTAACCATAATTCCTCTTTCAGATGCATCATCCTTTCCTAATTTGCCAAGTGTATAAGTTTTGCCTGTTCCTGTTTGACCATAATCCAGAATTGTTCCATTATACCCATTCAACACAACCTACACAGGTAAATACAGGAACTTTGACGATGACATATAGATATGTGAATACAGTGTTCATAATAGTGGCATCTGTCAAACAAGCGTGATTGAGTTTTCAAAAATCAAGCAATGTTCACATACCTCAACTCTAGGTTTTGCTACTGCTTCATGGACATGCATTTGAGATGCAGATTCTATAAATACTTCATCAAATCCTGTTTAGGTAATTGAAAGATAATTGGAATTGTTTGGATGTGAAGTTATATTATAATCACTAATTTGATATTTCCCCTTTGTTCATTGAGCAATATTCTCATAAATATACAAATATTGTTGAGGATTGTTGTTGTCATTGTGAGACTGTTATATTGTTAATGAAGATGTTTTATATCCTTTGTTGCGAGAGCTTGTTACGACACCATTCTTCCGATATTTTAAGGTATTGTTTCCATTGATATTTGGATACTTTTTAAGACTAGTGATGAACTTAAAATCCTAATGTGTTCACATCTTTCAGATGTTAAATTATGACAAGGGAAAAACGGTCCATAATTAAAGCGACATGTACATAAAGAGCTTAGAATCATCAGGTTTCACTCTCACCTATATCATATCCCTTTTATCCAGAAAATATCCATATTTGATTGGTTCCTTTTATGTTAAATAACCTATTTTAAAAAGAAAAATATAATTAACTTCACATACTTATTTTTTTAAGGAGTATTTATTTCTTGTAATGAAAAAATTAACAAGTCTATTATGATTCACATGTAAATCATAAGTAAATCACATATGAATTACATGTGATTCACATGTAAATCACATATGAAGTACATGTGATTCACATGTAATTCACATATGAATCACATGCGATTCACATGTAATTCACATATGAATCACATTAGATTCACATATGAATTACATCTAAATCATAAGTAATTCAAATATGAATTACATGTGATTCACATATGAATTACATGTGATACACACGTATCATATGTAATACACATATGAACTGCATATGATTCACATGTAAATCATATATAATTCACATATGAGTTAAATGTGATTTCCATGTACATCACATTTAATTCACGTATAAATCACATGTGATTCATATATTAATTACATGTGATTCACATGTAAATCACATATGAATTACATGTGATTCACATGTAAATCACATTTAATTCACATATGAGTTACATGTGATTCACATGTAATTCACAAACGAATTACATGTGATTCACATGTAATTCACATATGATTCACTTGTAATTCATATTTTCTTTTTAATTTTGTTGTAGATTTGGAAGAAATTGTAGTGAATATTAAAGAGTTGAAAATGATAAGTTGAAGAAAATATTGAAATGTTGACACAAAGATATGAAAACGCTTTGAAATTTTATAACATTTTTTCGTTTTTATATTTCTATTTTGTATTGAATAAAATTCTTATTGTATTGTATTTATAGATTAGTAAATTAAATGTGTTTTCTTATTATTTTCTTACAAATATTATATTATATGAAATATGTATATATGCATTTGTAAAAATATGCACAAATTCATCTAAAAGTTTTATTTTTTTGGTTAAAAAATTATAGCATTTTTTAAATATTCCAGGTTTTTTTTATTTTATTGTTTTTTAAATCCTTCTCAAAAAAATTACAATTTTTAATTTTTTTAAAAAAAAATTCATGTTATCTATAAAAAATTAACAAAAATCTGCACTTTTTTTGAAAAAGATTGAAAATTATTTTTAAAAGAATTTCCAAAAATTTGATTTATTATGTATTTTTTTTAGACATTTCTATTAATATTTACAATAACACAAAAAATTAAACATTAAATGAGGTTGATAAGATTACTAATGCCCTCAACCGATCTCACCTATATATATATATATATATATATATATATATATATATATATATATATATATATATATATATACACACACACACGCGCACACACACACATACAGACACACAATTTTAGAAGATTAAATAGATATATTTTATATTTCTTAAGTATATACACACTTTCCCTATATTTATACTTCTAAATGTATAAAAACAATATTTAGATTTCAATAAACATAAAATTAGGTATTTACTTTTAAAAACGTGTATAATTATGGATTCATATTTTTAAAAATATATTTTTACTTCGGTAGATATAAAAAATTTACTTTTTAAAATAAAAACTATGTATTAATACTTATAAAAAATATATTTTTTCCTTCTTAAAAATATATTTAAACTTCTAAATGTAGCAACCAAAAATATGGTCCCAAAAATTTCATTTTATTATCATAGAAAAAATAGTAATTTCAAATATCAAACATTCATCATAACAAAAACCAAGGTATCATGTGTTATCTAAATCACAGTGAATGTCAAAGGCGGAACTCCAATGGTGTGTGCGATGCAGTCAACTCGAGTTCTTCCCCTTGGAACCGAAAGTACCTGAAACAAAACTAGAAACCATAAGCATAAAGCTTAGTAAGTCCCACCCTCCCTACCCCTAAACTACCACATACAATACATATAATAAATATATAATGGGCCCTACCCGGTCATCGAGCTGAGCTCGACAATAGATCGGGCCCCGCCCAACATTTATATAACATATATCAAATAAACATATAAACATGCAACATAGATAGATAGCATATAAATAGTCACCGGGCCCCACTCGGCAACGGACCTTAGTCCAGAAATCATATAAAGACATACAAATGCAAGAGTTACGAAGACAACTAACATACTAACTGTAACGCCGGTTCCCGATACGTACTTTTAATATAAGTTGTTGAGTATTGTGTGTTGTGTCATGGGCTAGTATTTTGTATATCCGGTTTGGGCCTGTCCAACCGTGATTAGGGTTATTTAGTGTTATAAATAGTGCATGCGTGTATGCATTAAATATGCTAGCACTTTGATTATCATTTTGCATTGTAACCCTAAACACCTCTACAATCGAAGTTCTTCAACGAGATCTTCTGGGGTGTTAAAGATTAACCATTCAACATCGTTCAAATCATTCTTGTGTTCTTATTGTTTCGTTTATTGTTTTTCTACTTGAATCTATCGATCATTAAGGTACATTATTCCAGCAATTGGTATCAGAGAAAGAGACTGTGTTACTAATACACATTCCTTCTATGTGAAGAATTCATTAGGGTTTCCGCTTTTATCTAATATATAAAGGCCGTATTCTACCTGTCGACGGTAACTTAAGTGTTTGATAAAACCCTAATCTCAAGTTTACAAGTCTGATTCTAGCAGATCCAGAACACAAGATCATCATGTCGCACGAAGACTCTCAAACCAATCCCATCAACATCTCAAATATCATTGGATCATCCACAAGAGTTCCCATTCTATACACTCAAGACTATGAAGTGTGGATGCATCACTTTGAAGATTACGTGGTCGGATTTGAAGATGATGGGTATCTCATCTGGGAAGCTATTACAGTCGGTCCGTTTGTTCATGCTGGAACAAGTAGAACAGTGAAGACTCAAAAGGAGTATAATAAGCTCTTAGTGGACGTAGAGAAGACTCCACAAGATGAAAAAGAAAAGCAGCAGTGCAATCTTAAAGCCTTAAGGATGATCAGATTTTCCCTACAAGCCAATACCTTCCATCTGGTGAGCTCATGCAATACCGCAAAGGAGATATGGGACAGGCTGAAAGAATTGTATTTGAGTGATGAAGATCTGGAGCACTCGATACAAACCTTGCTACTCTCTGAGTTCAGTGCTTTTTCCCAAAAACCTGATGAGACTCTTCTTCATACATTTGATCGCTACAATCATCTGCTCAACAAGATGATGAAGCATGGTATTGAAAGAAAGGAGATTGAGCAGAAGGTCACGTTTATGAATGGCCTGAGATCTGAGTAGATGGCAGTGGTCTCAACTGTAAAGGCTCATGAACAATTCAAGTCTAACTCGTTGGCAAAACTGATGGGAATTTTAAAATCCCATGAAATCACAGTAACAAAAGAAGCAAAGGTGGTGTCTAGCATGGGCTCTTTAGCCCTTATCTCAAAAGGGAAGAATGCGATGGAAGAAGAAGATGACTCAAATCTGTATGGTTGTGACTTGAAAGGTGAAGAATATGCAATGATGGTCTCGAATCCCAAGAAGTTTTCAAGTAGGAAATTTCCTGCCAATAAAAACCGAACCTGGCAAGGAAGTTACAGGTTCGAGAAGGTGAAAGAAGAATCGAAGAACGTGTCACAAAAGGATGATGATAAGATGGAAAGCAAGCTAGTACGAGATTCTGGATACGACTGCAATTATTGTCATGGAAAGAATCACTTTGCCAAAGATTGCATGTTACGAAAGATGGCAGAGAAAAAGGATGGTGACAATGATGAGGCTTATCATGAGCGAATGTTGGAAGAGCTAAAGAAAAGGAAGTCAACTAACAATTCTATGAATATCTTGATTATACAGGAGAATATAGTCTATGATGAGTTTGGAGGCGTTGAAGTCTGGTCAATAGACTCTGAGGATGAAGAAGTGAGGAAGCCTATGCATGGCAGAGCATATGTGGTAAGAGAGGAGGTTCACGGTTCGGCTGGGAAGTGCTTGATGGTGACTGCAGGTGTACCAATATAAGATGAGCGTAAGGAGCCGAACTTGAAGGAGGACAAGTGTTTCGCAGCAAAGCCTATGAGTGAAAATACTAACGACTGCGATCGGTTGATCAAAAAGGTACAATCCATCCTCGAATCTCTTAAAGTTCCCGTCACAAATTACGATGAAGAATTAAACGAATTAAAATTTAAATTCGCTAATTGCAGTAGTAGTCTCATGCAAACCCGCTTAACAAACTCTAACCTAACTGAGCAACTCAGCAGGGAGTCATCGAAGAGTGAGGAGCGATGCATGTGGATTGAGCTGAAGGAGACGGAGTTAATTAGGGCTAGGGATCAGATTATCTATTCGAAGAGAGACAATTTGAAGATTTTATAACAAAGAAACATTTTTTTTCTTAGTTGCTAAACGCTTATATACAAATATTATTCAATTACATTTAGATTCTGAAATGGGGAAAAAGATTCATAAGATGATCTTAGCATTGCTTAGTTGAAGGAGGATGAGGTCATTGCTGAATGTGAATCCATAATCTTCTCAGAAGTGACTTCTGTCACTTATAAAATCAGTCTCGACAAAATTGAGTCTTTCATTGATTCAAAAGAACACAAATGCATGCTTAAAAGGCTTTTAGATGAAAATGATAAGTTGAAAATCAAGATAGAGACCTTACAATCATTTGACTCTTCAAACTCAAAATTAATGACCGAACATAAAATGAATATAGAAAATATGTTTGAATTTGATGAGGAAAGTGAGATGAGTGAAATTTTGGTGTAAGACGGAGTCGATTGCTCTGAATTCATGAAAAGTAAAAACAAGAAACCCCTATTTTCCGAAAATTCTGTTGAATTTGCACGTTTGTCAAGGGATAAGTCAAAGAAAGTCAAAGCGAAAGCAGTGGTTTACTAGAAGGTTTAAACTGTGCCAAATCAGGTTTACGCTGTCACAGGGGTCACTGGAAAACAAACAATTGAACTAAAAATCCTTGTTGACAAAGACAATGCTGAAGGATGTGACAACTATTTTTGGTATGCTCCTATCGATAATGTAGACGAGACTGTGGGTCTGTCAGAGCAAACCTCATGGAGGGTAAATGACAGATATGTTGTCGAACCAATCAACAAACCCTCAACTTTGACAAACCAAGCATAAGTGGAACCAAAGAGATACCGGAAGAATTGGAAAAGAAACCGGAAGAATCAAAGAAGACTTCGAATATATCTTCCAATTCAACCGAAGCTCAAAAGGAGATTCAAAATTCAAGCTTCAACATTCATAAATCTCAGAAGGAGTTGGCTTAATAGAAACGCCAAAGAAATCAGTGATACATGAAGAATATGAATGAGCGAAAAAGGTTTTGGCAATCTGAAAACCCTAACCATGTTCCCTCAAAGAAAGAAGCAAATGTTGTAGAAAATGACAAAAGAAAGAAAAATTTTAGTCCCAGTTCTTACTATTCCAGATCTCAAAATCAAACATCCAGTCTCTGTTTCGACACCAAAGGACAGAACCAAACATCCGGTTTCGGTTTCAATAATAGAGCTCAGAACCGAACTTCATGGTTCGGTCCCAACACCAGAAGCGAGAACCAAAGGTCAACTCTCGGTTCTTCCCAACAGAAACCTAACTCAATAAAGGATGTTAAAGGGAAAGTAAAGCTTGATTCTAAAGCATATGTCAATCATAATAAAAAGGAAGCTAATCCTATGGATCCAAGGAGGACTCCAACTGTCACAACACCATGTAGTACATTGCAATTAAACATGACAAAAAAAAAGTGTACACCATCAAAAGAAAAGATGAAACCACACTCATAAAAAGAATCTATCTTGTTGATATATCTATTGTTGTTCCTTTTTCTGTGAAAAACTCACCAGGGCCCAAGAGACTTTGGGTTCCTAAATCTGCTTAACTTTGCAGGTTATAAGTGACGAGCAGTTCGACGACGAATGGTACATAGACAGTGGTTGCTCACGTCACTTGACAGGGAGAAAGGAAGAGCTAAGGGAGTTTCAGTCCCTTAAGGATGGTGGATGCATGAAGTGCAACAACTCTTACGGAACAATCATAGAATATGGAATGATAACCAACGAAGAGCTTACAATACAAAAAGTGGTGTATGTGGAAGGATTGCAACACAATCTCATTAGTGTATCTCAATTGGTTGTGTGGTACGGGGATGAAAGTCTCATTTGATGATGAAGGATCAGAAATTGTTGAGAAGCAATCCAAAAGAGTCTTGTTAAAATCAGAACGAAAAGGAGAGATGTACCCCCTGAACCTCAGTCCAATTAAAGGAAAACCAACTATTTGCCTGCTTTCTAAGGCGAATTCGGATGAGAGCTGGCTATGGCATCGACGTCTCTTACACCTAAAATTTAAAGATATCAATAATTTGGTGCTTGGTGATCATGTTCGAGGACTTCCGGTTCTCAAGTTTGATAAGGAACACCTGTGTGCAACATGTGAGATGGGTAAATAGAGCAGAAAGAGCCATCCATCACGTATCAATACCAAAATTGTTGAAGCACTTGAACTTCTACATATTGACTTATGTGGACCTTTAGCTATTGAAAGCATCAGTGGTAGTAAGTTCATTCTTATTATAGTAGATGATTTTTCACGTTTCACCTGGGTATTCTTTCCTAAATAGAAATCAGAAGCGACTCCGAAGTTAAAGATGTTCATCAAGCATGTTGAACTGCAGCTACGAAAAGTGGTAAGGAACATCAGAAGCGACAATGGCCTTGAATTAAAAAAAATAAAGAGTGTGAAGACTTTCTGGCCAACAAGGGAGTGTCTCACAACTTCTCTGCTCCCTTTACTCCACAACATAATGGAATCGATGAAAGACGAAACCGATCCTTATGTGAACCAGCCAGAACCATGTTGAGCTTCGCTGCTCTCCAATTATTCTTCTGGGCTGATGCTGTTGCTACTGCCTGTTATACTCAAAACAGATCCTTACTTAACAAGCGATTCTCAATCACTCCGTATGAGATTCTGAACAACCGAAAACCCAATGTCAAGTTCTTTCACATGTTCAGTTCCAAATGCTTCATTTTCAACTCTAAAGAGAATCTAAACAATTTCGATGTTAAAGCGGATGAGGGAATCTTTCTAGGCTATTCATTAACTTCAAAGGCTTATAGGGTTTTGAATAAACTCTCCAAACGTATTAAGGAAACCTATTATGTAACCTTTGATGACTGCTACATAAAGAAAGCTCATGCAAAAGAAAGTGCCATGGGGGAAATATTTCCTGAAAAAGCTATACACTCAAAGGCGAATACAGCAGACAACAAAATTGACCATCTGAAAAAGATCATCGAAGATGCTGCGAAAGACATGGTAAAGGATCCTTCAAACCAAGCTGATGCTCAACCCTCAAATGAACCTCCAAAATAACAGCACAATATTTGAGGGGGAGGGCTCATCTGTGTCTCATACAACCGAGCAAGATAAACCAACTCCAACCGAGGGGGAGGATACCGAACCTGACACGAAACACACTTCGCCATTTGAGGGGGAGAATGCAAATACAAATGACGAACACGATCAATCAAAATTTGAAGAAGAAATTAATGTAGAGTTGGATCCTGTTTATGACCCGAACTACCCTCCTCTCACAAAATGGACTAAGGATCATCCTCAAACACAAATAATTAGTGAATCATCCAAACGAGTTCTCACACGGTCTCAGCTGAAAGCAAAGCAAACTGCATTATTCTCAAGTTGAATTCTGAATGTTTAATTTGTTTGTCTCTAAAATTAAACCAAAGATAGTTAACACTTCACTTGATCATGCTGATTGGGTGCAGACTATGCAAGATGAACTTCATGAGTTTGAACGCAAGCGTGTTTGGAGACTAATACCCACACCAAAGGATGTTTCTGTGGTTGGATTGAAGTGGGTATTCAGGGCAATGTTATTAGGAATAAGTCCTGGCTGGTGGTAAAGGGATATTGCCAAGAAGAAGGCATAGACTATGAGGAGACCTTTGCTCCTGTAGCCAGATTGGAATTAGTTCAAATCTTTCTAGCATATGTTGCTCATAAAAACTTCGAAGTTTTTCAAATTGATGTGAAATGTGCCTTTCTGAATGGAGAACTTGAAGAAGCGGTGTATGTTGAGCAACCACCTGGGTTCGTAAATTAGAAATACCCCGACCATTGCTATGTGTTAGATAAAGCTGTGTATGGACTGAAACAAGATCCAAGGGCCTGGTATGAAACTCCAACTCGCTTTCTAAAATTGTCTAAATTCAAGCAAGGTTCAGTTCCAACCTTCTTTCACAAGAAAGAAGGCGAACATCTAATGATAGTTCAAATTTATGTCGATGATATAATCTTCGGCTCCATCAATCCCATCTCAACAGCTGAATTCAGGAAACTGATGGAGACTAAATTTGAAATGAGCATAATGGGTCTAATTAACTTTTTCTTGGGTTGAATATAAGACAGGGACCAGAAGATATTTTTATTAACTAGTAGGCTTACACGAATGATTTGTTAGCAAAATTTGGAATGATGGGAGACTCGAAGGAGAAGGTTCCTAAGGCATTTGGCACCAAGTTAACACCATCTCTGGAAAAGCCTACCGTAGATATGACTTTCTATCGTGAAATGATAGGTTCTCTCATGTATCTAACTTCAAGTAGACCGGACATTATGTTTTCTGTCTGTTCTTGTGCCAGGTTTCAAGCTAATCCTAGAGAACCTCACATGGTGGCAGTGAAGAATATTTTTTGATATTTGAAGTGAACCTCGTTGCTTGGTCTCTGGTATCCAGCTAAATCTGAATTCTTTGTTCAAGCCTTTTCTGATGCTGATCTGGGTGGCTGTGGTCTAGATAGAAAGAGCACAACTGGAGGATGCCAGTTCCTTGATGGCAAATTAGTTAGCTGGCAGTCCAAGAAGCAAACTGGTGTGTCTCTCTCAACAGCCGAAACATAATACATAGTTGTTGCTTCGTGTACTTCACAAGTAGTATGGATACAAAGTCAACTTAGAGACTATGGACTGAGTATGAAGGAGATTCCTCTTTATTGTGATTCTAAAATCATGATAAGAATTTGTCACAATCCGGTACAACACTCAAAGACAAAGCATATTGCACTCAGGTACCACTTCATCAAGGACGATGTTGAAGATGGCAACGTGGAAGTCCATATCGTACGGTCCTCAGATCAACTTGCAGATATTTTCACTAAAGCGTTACCAGAAGTAGGGTTCAATAAAACTTTGCAAGGTTTGGGAATGATGGAAGCAGAGTCAGTAACGAATCCTCAAACCTCTCTCTGAAAAATTAGGCAAGCGAAATTAACTGATCGCTCGGTCTGTTTCGGGTCCTTAATTTTAGGGAACCGAAATGAATTGAACGCTCTGCTTATTTCGGCTCCATAATTTTTGGGAACCGAAATGAACCAATTGCTCGGTCTATTTCGGCTCCGGAATTTTAGGGAACCGAAATGAACTGAACGTTCTGCTTATCTCAGCTGTATATTTTTACACTATTTTTTCTCGTCCGTTATTATTATTTTTTCTTTATTTCTAAGATGTTTTAAAGTTTTTTTTTCTTTTTATTTGTTTTCCTTATTTATCAGAAAATACAAAATTTCAAAAAGATTTTATTTTTGTTTTATTTTTATTTTTGTTTTATTAGTTTTGTTTTTGTTTTGTTTGTTTTTTTTGTGTCGTTTGTTTCTCTCTTCTTCCTTACTGGGTATCAAGTGCCAAGACATCTTATTTACTCGTGGAGGGGCAGGTATGTCAATTTTAACTATGAACTTGCTAGATGTCCCTAGAAGCATGCTACTGCGTGTAGTTTGAGTGAGGCCTTAATGATTCGATTTGTGCCTATAGTTTCTTCCCAATTAGGCTGTACCATTCATTCAAATCTCGAGCTACCCTACTATTCTCAAAGGAGTCAAGAGTTTTCTGCTATGTCACTCTTTACAAGCAGGGGTACATTCAGCTCTTTAACCATCTCCTCTATATTCTCCATCTACATTCGGTTCATTAATGTAACCCTTGAGACTCTCAGGAATTACCACTGAGGTTTATGGTTACACAAAATCTGTGTTTATGATCTTAGATATGTACAGCACGTGCTAAGTAGGACCCTAAATCCAACACTTATACTGAATTGATGGTGAATTTTAATATTCAAGCTTTAACTTCTTATCTAAAGAAGTCTCATTTTATTTTCTTGCGTGATCTTTATGAAATTGTCTAACACCAAGACATTTCTTCCCAAAAGATCTAGTTTAGTTTTTGTTTTTGAGATTTCTATTCTATATTCTGTTACTTCCAACCTATTCAACCTACTTGTTCAACAAACCACATCGGTCTCACAAGTACTTCTTCTAACGTTCGGTCTTATATTAAGCATCGAAGTTCGGTTGAAGCTTAGCCACCTCTAAAGCCTATGAATAAAAAGAAGCCTTTCAATGTTTCTTAACAAACATTTGATCGTATTCTCACGGGAAACCACAAAAGCATTTCAAGTCTCTCTTGACTTTGAAGGAAGAGATTTGTGCCCGGGATCCTTAGCTTTATGTCTCATTTGACATCACTCACATCCCATACACTTGTTTGCTTTATTACTTATCTGTTGGCACACTAATGCACAAAAATCTATCTGATTCTCCAAAACTCTGGTTCGTGACAATTGTGAGTGGTTTTACTTTGGGTTCTAAAAATTAAATAGTCTTATGGATGTGATAAGGGATTCTGTATCCTGAATGAGTACTGGATTGAATAAATTGAATAGATGCGAAGTTCCAACGTGTCTGTGGAGAAGTTCAAAATTGGGCGCGTAAAGTTGAAACAACTCCTAAACCTTCACCCTATGCTATGTATCTGGGGAAAACCAAGCTGTCAAATCTCGCTTTTCCAAGCGCTTTTTCAGAGACCGCTTCATCATTATAGAAGATTCTTTCTCTATCATGGAAATCATATATAAAGGAGTTCTCGCTCAACTGTACCATTTATCACACTCCACTTCTCTCAACCAAACTGGCGCTTTTTAACAACTGTTCATCTTTTTCACAAAGCTCTACAATGGCAGATTCTTCATCTCTTCAGGATCAAACGTCATTGTCATCCCTGCTTTCGATCAATCCCAACCAGAATATGATCATTTAGATGACTCCATTCTTGTATGATCATTACATGCTTCAAGTAGTAGAATGTCTAAAGTATCCCCCTCTAGTCATCGCTCTAACTCAAGTGGAATATGTTCCCATGTCACTCCTGTCTCAAGTATACTCCACAACAACTTACGATAAAATCAAGGAGCGCATCTACTTTCAGATTCATTCTCCCAAAGCTTCGATTTTAAAAGGACGATTTTTCTCTCGTCTAGGGCTTGAAGTCGATGCCTCAATCATCTCACTAGACTTTATCTCCACAACTCAACTGTTCTTGATGTTTTACGAGATGGGATACACAGAGGTCCTCACCACCTTTACCAAGTTCAAGAAGACTTTCCTACCTCCACAAAGGAATGGGTTAATCACCATTCTTCACAAGGGGTTGGCAGAGCATCTTGGTGGATCTGATGGGTCGAACAAATGCTTAATGACGATCATGTACGGTATCTACAATGGGATCAACCTGGACTATGGGTCACTGATCTGGTCCCAACTGGTATAGAGTTTGTCCGCTTCGACCAAGCATTCAGAAATTTCATGTGGGCGGTTTTGGACCATCGTCACTCAACGGGCTATAACCTCCCTCAATGTACAAGTTATGAAGGATTCTCTGCTTTCCTCTATTTCATCCTTTCATACCAAAAACATCATTGTGTCTAATCCAACCAAGTTTTTGCACAACGACTCTATTCCAGAAACCATGTACCGGTTTGTCTCTTAGGAAAGCAAACTCATCTCTGACTACAAACTGCTTCCTCCCAAGAGTCCTCATCAATTAACTCCAGAGATGCAAGCTGCGTTAGATGAGGTGGAGAAACCTGCAAAGCGAGGAAAGAAGGCAGTTGTCATGAAAGAAGCAACTGAAGAGTCCTCTTCCAAGCCAACTAAGGCAAAGAAACTAAAAGCTGACAATGATGATTCCTCTGCACCCAAGAAAGTCAAGAAAATGGCTCGCCAGAAACGAACTCCTTCACCTTCACATTCCGAACAAAAACAAGAGCCGCCTGCAGGTGAAGAAGAGGAAGAGCAACATGAAGATTCACCCAGGGGTAATACACCTCCTCGGCCTCCAACTTTGGTAGAAGTTGTCAATGATTCTGTTCCTACACCCCCTTCATCTCCACCCAAGACAACAGTTCACGATTTGGTTCCACCTCCACCTGTATCTGAACCTGCTTCTACAGTTTCCTCAACACCACTTGTTACTTCTCCTCCCATCATCACTGCTTCAATACCAACTCCTATCATCACCTCTACCACAGATTCTTTTATCAATGTCAACACATCTGATGTGGGGGCGAAGACTATAGAAACCCCCTAAAGTCACAAGCGAGCCAATTTCCCCAACTCTTTCTGATGATTCTAATCCAGTTCTTGGAGGAGCTGAGTTCGAGTTTGATTCTACCTACTACAGTCCCTACAGAATTCCCAGTGAGGAAGATGAATCTGCTCCTGCCACCAAGAAACAAATTGATAGTGTTCACGAAAAGCTTGATACACTGATCGATTTAACCAAAAAGTATAATGATGTTGTTCTCAAAGCATTCATTGATACATCCCTGCACCAATATACATAATCAATTGATAAATGTACTGCGATTGTGGATTATTCAACTTCCATGTGCAAACGAGCCGCCTCCGAGGTTAACGATCTTCTGCATGACTCCCAGGTTTTTCTTGACTCTTTCAAGGGTCATGCTGATTCAAATGTTGCCAAGGTCACAGAGTCCATTGGTTCGCTTTCTCAATCCCTTCAAGCCGAACAGACCAAGTCTGAGACTGTCTGTTCCCACATCTCTGCTGACAACAAGAACTTCTTGTCTTCTATTGACTCTCGGTTCAAAATGATCATAGCTAATCTTCTCATAGAAAGGCAACTCCGAGAGGATCTTGCCCAACGGACTGCTCAATGTGGTACAGAAAGCCGAACTGGCCAAAGAAGAATGTGAAGTTTCCTTGTTGAAAACTGAAAGAGCTATTTTTCGCAGTTGTGTTGGGGATGTTCTGTCTCAGTTACAGAATGTGCTTCAGGCTCGCAATCCGATTCTCACTCTCACTATTCGCAATCATCTGACCTCCAAACTCCTTCCTTCACTCTCACCAATTCCAATTAAACCAAAGGTCAAAAACGACCTGAAGGATAATTTAGGTTCGGGTTCTGGTGTCAAAGAGAAGAAAAAGCGTGTTATTGGTGAAAACGATGGAAGTGACGAGGATCAAGAAACTATTTCTGAGATCCTGAAAAAAACAGAAGAGGGATGAGGAGATAATTGAAAATCTTCGGGTTGCTAAGGAAGTGGATGAAAGAGAAAAGAAGCAGAAGGAAGAGGATGATGCATTAAGTTGCAAGAATATGTTGTTCCCTCCTTGGACTAAGGAGACACTGATCAAAGAAGCCATAGAGTCTCCAAGCACATTCTAGCTGGAGCCTATGACTTCATTTGACTGTGATAATACAATGGATTCACAGTTTGATATGCCTATAACCCGAAAGGCATTCGTTTTTCACTGCTTTGATTCAACTATTGAAGTTCCTTCTCCTCATCCTCAGGTAGACCGTGAACTGATTGATTTTTACCTCAAGTTCGGTCAGCCTCAGGATCTGACCTGGAGTGCTCAGAAGATTACTACTATGAAGGTGTTGAAGCCATCGCCTGCAGGGAAATTTATCAACGTCTCTTTTAAGATGACCAGAGGTTCAGATAACTCGGTTTCTGTTATCTCCCTTGTAGACCTTCCCAACCTAAATCCACATGATTGGATCCTGCTCTTCAACATTCTGCTTACTAATGCAAAGGAGTATGGAACAATTTTGGAGCATCTAAAATGAATGATAGCTTGTTATATCCATGAGGTAGGGAAAATGGATTAGGAAGTTGCCAATGTCTTGAGAAAGAAACCGATGGTGAAGCCAACTGCCAGGAGATGTCAACAAAATGAATCTCTGTCAAATAGATTCTACTCACCTGACGGTTATGTTTACAAGAGCCAAAGGAGAAAATTTCTTGTTTGCTCTGGTGGACAAACACTTGTTCTCTACTGACTGCCAAGAGCACATTATCAATATTATTCATCGGTGCAAGGCGAATTTTGACTCAGATAAGAAGAACTTCATATACATGCTCCGGTGGTATATTACTTTCAGACAAACTCTTTTGTCCATTATACCGGGTGTGTTCAAGATTTTGAAGAAGTCGGTAATAACTCAACCGAACTGAGCTCTTAGCTCCATTGATGCAAAGGGGGAGATTGTTGAGTATAATATGTTGCCTCATGGGCTAGTATTTTGTATATCCAGTTTGGGCCTATCCAACCGTGATTAGGGTTATGTAGTGTTATAAATAGTGCATGCATGTATGCCTTAAATATGCTAGAAGTTTGATTATCGTTTTGCATTGTAAGCCTAAACATATCTACAGTTGAAGTTCTTCATCGAGCTCTTCTGGGGTGTTAAAGATTAATCATTCAACATCGTTCAAATCATTCTTGTGTTCTTATTGTTTCGTTTATTGTTTTTCTGCTTGAATCTATTGATCATTAAGGTACATTATTGCAACATAAGTGTTTTTTTTTTTTTTTTTTTTTTTTTTTTTTTTTTTTTTTTGCGTTTTTATATTGGGAATCGACGAGTTGAGGCCCTAAACTCGTCGAGTATGGGTGAGTCTCGGACATGGGTAGAAGAGTCTAGTCGATGAGTCGGAAGCCCCAACTCGACGAGTAGATCTGTCTGAATGAAACCCTAAATCTTAGGTATTGCACCATATTTAAACAACTTATATGGCCTCCACTCCAGCGTCCATCACCCTTAGACCCTATTCTCGAAAACCTAATCAATTTGTACCTTGTTCATTAATTCATTAGATCTTTCCATGGGGTAGTTTAGGCCATTGGTGGTCATTATGGAACCTTTCATGGATGCAAGCTGGTTTTGGTGTTAGGACTTCAGATCCAGAGTCTTAAAGGGACTCCATGGCATAAAGGTGCTAACTTTATGGCCATGGGTGTCCCATGCATCTTATGGAACACTCTTTATGAATTTATGGACAAGTTAATCCATGCATGCATGTAAAGTTTGTAACTTTACATGCTATATCAATACTAGGAGGCCAAATCTATTTTATAGATGCATTAAGCCCGACTGAAATCGACTGGATAGACTTGGATTTTGGGGGACTCGACGAGTTGTTCATATGACTCGGTGAGTTGGGTCATGGGTCCCCAACCTTTTCTGTTTCTGAGAAATCTAGTTGAGTCTAGAATAGGACTCAACAAGATGGACATGAATATAGACTTGAAGATCAAAGAAATCGAAGAGTTCAAGGATGAACTTAGTGAGTTCAAGGCAATGTCCCGACTTGTATGAAGAAGAACTTGAAAAGTTGAAGAAAGAACTCGGTGATTCAAGGACTAAACGTTCCAACTTACATGAAGCAGGACTCGACGAGTTCAAGGATGAAATCGGCGAGTCATGAGCCAAAGGTCCCGATTCTATATGAAGGAGAACTCGAAGAGTTCTTGAAAGACTCAACGATTAGGATCGAAGTTCCATTATTTTGTGGAGTATGGAACTCGACGAGTTGGTGGACCAACTTGACGAGTTGAGTCAACTAGATGTTGACTTTGACCAAAAGTTGACTTTGATCAAAGTGTTGACCATGACTTTGACTTTGACCAAAGTTGACCCTTGAAATGGTTACGAGTATAAAATGGTAATAAAGGAAGGTTGTTATGTGTAGGAGTTTGAGATGAGTTGATCCCAGCTCCGAGGACAGTACAATTACTACACGACATTGAGGTGAGTTACCTTCCAGTTGAAGTGGGTCTAAGGCACCAAGGCCGACCCACTAGTAAGAGTTATAGTAGAGATAATTGTCTTCGTGATAATTATCTGGTAGTGGTATGTGCTATCTGTATGATTATGTGCTAGCATGATATGAGGTTATGTGATAGTAGGTAGTAAGAGGAATAGTCCCCGTGTTACGTTCGTAAGGGCTGAAGGGTAGGTCGGGCACCTTAGAGATGCCTGATAACATGTTTATGATATGTTATTATGTGGTAGTAGTAGGGGTGTAATAGTTCCCGTAGCCTGTTGAGATAAATTGGAAGGTAGGTCGGCACCCCAGAATTGCCAGACAAGGTAGGTCGGCACCCAAAAATTGCCTGACAGGGTAGGTGGAGCACCCCAAAATTGCCAGACAATATGTTAGTTATGTGGTATGATGGTGAAGTCACTAAGCGTCATGCTTACAGTTTTCAGTTTTATTTTCAGGTACTTCTTCTTCGAAGGGAAAGGAGTTGGCTCGGTAGCAGCGCATCATACACACCAGATTTCCACATTATGAGATTCTTGGATTGTACTCTAACATTGTTACTATTTTTATGATATGGTTTTGAGACATGTGATTATGGTTTTGTGAAATGATGTGACACGATGATGTTTTCTTATATATGTTTTTCTAAATCGTTATATCAAAAATGAAATTTTTGGTCTTGAAAATTGGGTTGTTACACTAACATAACATAAACATGGGCCGACATTGGTGCTTTCGACGCGCTAAACCTAGTGAGGAAAGTAACCTCGAAAAGTTGAATCTATCAGAAAGAAATCTCTAGTTGCTTCCCTGACGAACCCCCCCCCCCCCCCCCCCCCCGAGCTATCAGTGCCAAAAATAAAATTCAATCAAAATCCAATAATCCATCTCAGGTGTGACAAGTGTCAATCTGGGTCAAACAAAGTCAACTCGAAGAGTATTAGGATTTAAGATAAGCGTTATATTCCTAATGTTCTTAATGTACATCTTACAAATGTTACCACAAAGTACGTTGCTTTTCATCAATTATTGAATAACAATCCTACTTAGGTTTTACAATGAAAAAAATTATAATTTAAGTACGTGTTATTTTGGTATAAATAATGCTCATAAAACCATGTGCAAATATTTTTTATATTATGGATTGTGATAATTTGAAATTTTTATGATGCAAAATTTAGTACTTTTTGCATTATTTTACCACACTTTTTAAAAAATTCTCATTTCTTTTAAAAAAAGGGCCAAAACTTAAAAAAAAAAGAAAAAGAAAAAGATATATATATATATATATATATATATATATATATATAGAGAGAGAGAGAGAGAGAGAGAGTGAGAGAAATAATAAATACTAGAGTTGACTTTACCATAATTTGTCACATCCTTTCCAACAATTTTTAACCAATGCACTTTCATGCATGCCACCCCACCCATCCCCTCTTCCCTCTCTATTTAAACTCGGCCGAAGACGCCCTCAACCACAACATCATCTTCATTTTCATCTCTTTATCTCAAGAAAAAGCTCCAATCCTCCATAGCTTGACCCCTCCAAGTTGGTTCTTAAGATTTTGGTAAGTATTTCCTCAATAATCTAGTGTTTTTACTCACTAATATACTAGTTTCAATCCATTCACACATATTATCTTGTGTTATTAACCATAGGGTTTCCAAATCTTTAAGTGTCCTTCAACCATCTTCAAGTGTTTTAAGCTTGAGTATCTTTATTTTTCATCTCTTTTTACAACCATAAACACACTCAAGGTGAGTTCATACCCCTTATTTTCAAGATTTTATGTTTTAGGGTGGGAATACAAGTAAACCTTGTATAACAACTCAAGTTGTTATGCATGCATCATTTCTATGTTGTGTATGAAGTATTATTTGCATAAAATATGGTATTTACTAATTACTTGAACATTTACATGTGGTATGTTGGTTTGAAATGAAAAAAGTAAGAAGAAAAAGTATAAACATATTATATGTCTTTTATGAAAAAGTATAATCACAAAACTATAAAGATAGGAGTTTTTATGAACAAAATATGGTTTCTCTAGCAAAAATGGTTATAACCTAAATATTACACCATTTTTGTGGGAAGTAAACCAAAATATGTTATTTGGGTCATATATCTTGAAACTAGTCAAAAATATCAAAGATTTAGTTTTAGAAAAAGATAACTTAAACATCTATTATATTATGTAAAAGTGGATTTTTCTAACAAAAATGGTCATAACTAGTAATGGCACCATTTTTGTGAGTTTTAACCAAAAATATGTTGTTTGGATCACATAAAGTTAACTCGACTTAATTACTCCAAAAGGATAAAATAAGTTTTATAAAATTATATTTCGCTATTTACCAGTTAATGTTGTCAAGAAGGGCAAAAACAAGAAAAATGACTATGTCATAGTAAATGTTCTCATACTTTTATTAGATGTAAATTATATGATATAATCTTTTAAAGCATCTACAATAGGTTTAGATGTAAATTATATATATGGACACAACGAAACATATATAATAAACTATAACAGGTTTAGTTTATGGTCATTGACACTATTTTACCATTTTGGGATACAAAACAAATAATTATTTAAAGGTATAGTTATTTTACACTATGTATTTAGTAAGGAAAGGCAATATTTCCACTTACAAAAGGATTTTCATTACACTATACACAAAACTTATTGATACAATTTTGTGAGACATAGTCTTCACCATACCTACTAGAGTACACTAGAGTCCTAAATTACAACTACAATCTCAGTAAGAGAGTATGACACTTGTGTATAGATCTATATGGGACTGGCAATCCCGCACCTGAGTTGTTAGCTACAGCTAAACCGGTAGGTCTGGGGTGACAATTCTCTAAATTCCGATGCCTGAAGGACGTTGCAGTAGGCCAACTAGTTTTAGCATGGTTGTAATAACTCACATGGGGTATTAACAATACATTTGATTTACGAGGCTGGCATACGTTCACATGGGGTATTAACAGTACTTATACATTTTTGGTCTTAGGGTTATAAGACTACAACTCATTTTTAAGAAAATATTGGATTTCAGGAAACATATACTATCATTTTACAAAGAAAAAGTTATAGATTTTTCTCATACAAAACTTTTATGAACTCACTAACTTAATTGTAGACACTTTTTCAAAACCTACATGTATTCTTAGGGAATCGTTAAGCAGGTAACCACAAGATTTTGAGGATGGGACGCTATGACGTCACACTATTTACCTTTGTCATAATGTTATTGGTATTGAAATAAAAAATATTTGGATACAATGTAATTTTCTCAATTATAATTTTGATGGTTGTGTTGCTTTGATCACTATTATTAAATTCGTTGTGATACTGTCATGAAGACATCCACCCTCAGACGTTTCCGCCATTCTGGTTTGGGGTGTGATAGAATGGTATCGCATCATTGTTTATAGTGAACTAAGTATATCAAACCACAAAAGATGTACAACTATAAACGCAATAGGGCTAAAATAATCTGACTAAAAAGTATACTCTTAAAAATTTTATTTTAGTTATATAAGTACCTACATACATACTAGAACTGTATCATAAATATAACCATATAAAATTATTAAGATAACATGAACACTACAATTAAGCCTAGATAGTTATAAAATCATATCTTGGATAAATATAGCCTGATCAACTATATTCATGCAAGATGTGACTAACAAGTGTTTAGGAATAGTCATAGTGAACAACCAGTCTAAAACTTAACAACAAAGAAACTCTGGAATCAAACATAAACTTTAAAATACTATAGGAGTATTTTATGATACTATAGAAACGTACACCTAGACGCCTTATGTGCCTCTTATACCCGTATCCTTGCACAGTTGACATGGCAGGTTTTCATTTTCTAGGAGACCCTTACTTTCCCAACTAGGGAAACGGTAGTTGCATTGAGTAGTATCCCGAGGAGGACCCAAAAGAAATGATTAAGGAAGACCCCGAAGAGGATCCCGAAGAGGAAGTAGAAGAGATGATTAGGGAAGACCCCGAAGAAGATCCTGAGGAAGACCTAGAGGAGGAGGAGACGGAGGAGAACTCTGACACAAAGGCTGAGGTCTATGATCCACCCTACACCATCCATGATCCATCACCCAAACCAGGTTTCCAAGGCTCGACACCACAGTGGGCAGAGGACTTACAAAGATGGAGTCGTCAGCAGGGTCATCACTCTCCTTATGGAACGGAGAGAGGCTTCTATGACCTCAGCCACAGAGGTACAGTAGACAAGGCTCTACCTGTCATGATCCATTAGATCACGTGCCTTGGCAAGCGGGCGGGGGTATCCTCTAACCAGATCTTGGATATAGGTGCCACCGCCAAGGTCACCAGCGAATGTGCTCATACAAATAATTCATGAACTGCAAGCCCATAACCTATCATGGAGACAGTGGTTCCATCATCTTGACACGATGTTTTGAGAAAACCGAGTCTACATTAGAAATTTGTTCATGCATGGACGAAAACAAGGTCAAATACGCGACTTATATCTTCACGGACTCAGCCTTATCATGGTGGAATAGCCATGTTTATGTAGGGTTTTGAGCATTCTAACACTCCTAGGGTGTACATGCAACCCTAGAAACCTTCATCTATGTTTGTCTAAAATACATGCAAAATTTTGATTTCCAAGGTTCTTAATCCTATCTAGCATACATGGGGAACTTTGCACATAAAAGATAGCTAGAAATACATACCTTGTAGTAATTTGGATTCCTTGAAAACCTTGTGAGCCTAGCATCCCAAGTGTAATGCCTCAAATGTCTCACACAAAACCAGATGCACTTGGAATAAACTTTGAGAGAAATGTCACACTTAGAAAATCAGCTAGCCCTCATTTGTATATCTGGTGGCCGATTTTGGTGCATCCTTATATAGTGTGTTACAATTAGGGTTACACCATGTAAACTCTAATTGTCACGACCTTTCATTTCCATGACCCATGGGTCCTATAAACATCATGGGGGCATCCATGGAGCATCCAATGAGCCTCAGCCCAACTTGATAATCTATGGAGCATTAAGGCCACTATACAAGTATGAGTGATTTACACAATCATCCCATATATTTAATTAGTCACCTTTTTGATCACATAATTAATTCTAGATTAGTTTTTGATCAATACTAATTAAATAATATTATTATTAATATATTAGAACATACACTATATTAATAAACCATAAGTGTTATTTCTCTCATTTTAGTCTATCCAAATGATTGATGCCATGCAACAAAAATGGACCATGCCAAACCGGGTCAAGTACATACATGAAATATTTATGGACTTAGAAACCTTCTCCAATAGTCTCCGACTTGGATAAGTTTAATAACTATATCTGCAAGTATAACTTCAGGAACCGATCAGCAATCGTAGCTCTTTCAAGGTCTCTCGGAATTAAGATGATGATGATACACAATTTAAGATAAGTGACCAGATAATCCTGCATTCTAGATATCGTCCCAAAAAATATATGGAACAATGTCTTACTTATTGTCCAGCAGTTTGTTTCCCGATTTCCGATTTGTTTGACAAAGAACTTAATCAAACACATCAATTTAGTTCTAACCGGGCCCGATACATAGGTCAAAACAAAATCATCGAGCGGCCCAAATATCACTTCTAATCCAAGAAGGAACAAATAAACTTTGACTCATATGCTTGTTCTACTATTTGTTGAATCACACATCAAAGTACGTTTTATAACATCGATTTACCAATGAGGTTTCGCACGATCAATGTATAACCAAATCATAGCCAACAAGTCATATCCCTAGGTTTGAAGACATATATGATATTACCGTCTCACGATCGCTCGAGATAAATTCCATTAAGTGATACCAGTGAGTGTGGGTTGAGTCCAATACTAAGAACTTATGAGTACTCATGATGTGTTGTAGCACCACTTTGCTACAAGCCAACCTCACGACAGTCTTGATTCATATCTACTTCCAACATATGACGAACTGTGGAGAATTTTAATAATATGTAATACGCAACATAAATATTCTGGAAGTCAAAACATGAAAAGGAAATTATATTAAACGATTGACAGAAGATAACAACACTTTACTCATAAATAAACACAACTTATATTCATCATCAAATGTCAATTACGCTTTACAAATTTCTGAGCTATCTAACTACTAAAAACTAATATCATCCTTCAGCCCTATGCGCCTCACATGCTGGAGATGCTTAACTTACCCAGTCCCTTCGTGAGGGGATCTACTGGGTTCTCATCTAATGATACCCTCTTTTCCACAAGGAGTCCTTCTATTCAATGTTTGATGAAATGGTATTTTCTGTCGATGTGTTTGGATCTTCCATGATCCCATGGTTCTTTCGCTAAGGCAACTGCACTTTCACTAATACAAATAATTTCCATAGGCTCCTTTATAACTGGTACTACTCCAAGGTCTCCAATGAAGTTCTTCAGCCATATCGCCTCCTTTGCTGCCTCGCATGCTGCTATATACTCTGATTCGCAAGTTGAATCAGCCACTATCTCCTGCATGGAGCTTTTCCAAGTAATTGCTCCTCCATTTACGGTAAATACCCAACCCGACTGAGAGCGGAAATTATCCTTATCAGTCCGGAAGCTAGCATCACTATACCTTATAACTCTCAAGTCATCACTTCCACCGAGGGTAAGGACCCAGTCGTTAGGCCTCCGAAGGTACTTAAGAATATTATTTACCATAGTCCAGTGAGCCTTGTCAGGTTTCCTCTGATATCTGCTAACCATGCTCAAGGAAAAGGCCACATCAGAACGAGTACAAGTCATAACATACATGATCGAGCCTACAATGGAAGCATAAGGTACTCGGCTCATTTCTGCTATCTCGGCCTCGGTACTTGGGCTCTAACTCTTACTCAATCTGGCATTACTCTGGATAAGTAAGTCTCCTTTCTTGGAATCCTTCATTCTGAACCTCTTCAGCACCTTATCCAAGTAGGTACTCTGACTAAGTCCAATTTGTCATTTACTCTGGTCTCTCAGAATCCTTATCCCTAGAATATAGGCAGATTCACCATGGTCTTTCATAGAAAAACACTTCCCAAGCCATGACTTCACTTCCTGCAAGGTTGGGATGTCATTTCCTATGATTAGTATGTCATCCACATACAGTACCAAGAAGCTAACTATACTCCCACTAGCCTTGACATATACACAAGATTCATCCTTGCTCCTCGAAAAGCGAAACTCTTTGACCTTTTCATTGAAACAAATATTCCATCTGTGAGATGCTTTTTTCAATCCATAAATGTATTTCTTAAGCTTACACACTCTATTAGGGTATTCTGTACTAACAAAACCCTCTGGGTGACATATCTAAACATCTTCAGCCAAACTTCCATTAAGGAAGACAGTTTTGACATCCGTTTTCCATATTTCATCATCATGAATTGCAACAATGGCGAACAGGACCCTAATGGACTTAATCTTTGCTTCTGGTGAAAAGGTCTCATCATAATCAATTCCTGGAGTTTAAGAAAACTTTGCAACCAGTCGTGCCTTATATGTGTGTACATTACCATCCATGTCGGTCTTCTTCTTGAAGATCCATTTGCACCCAACTGTCTTATGACCTGGTACATTATCAACCATGTTCCAAACTTGATTGTCATACATGGACTATATCTCAATTTCCATTGCCTCTTTCCATTTAGCAAACTCGGGGCCTGACATGGCTTCCGCATAGGTGTTAGGTTCATCCAGACTTACCGGTGTCTCGTCACTGATAAGTGTCTCACCTTCTACAGTAATATGGAAACCATAGTAGTGCTCAGATGCATTCCTAACACTTGTGGAACGCCTCAGAGGCACAAACTCGTCAATTGGATCAACAACAGTTTCCTCCTAAGGTTGACTGCTAGGGTTTGAGGTTCCTTCACCACTTGACGCTTGAATTTCTTCAAGGTCAATTTGCCTCCCACTGTTTCCTTGGCTAATGAACTCTCTTTCTCGAAAGGTACTCCTCCTTGCTAAAAACACCACATTCTCAAGGGTCTGTAAAAAGAAGTAACCAAACGATTTCCATGGGTAGTAGATGAAAATACACCTCTCACTTTGAGGTTCGAGTTTATCGTGAGTCTCGCGTTTAACGAAAGCCTCGCAACCCCAAATCTTGATGTGGGCTAGACTAGGAACTTTTCCAGTCCACATCTCATGAGGTGTTTCGGCAACCTTCTTTGTTGGGACTAGATTAAGGATATAGGCGGTAGTATCTAAGGCATATCCCCAGAATGAGGTTGGTAGCGAAGCTCGGCTAATCATTGAATGAACCATGTCCAACAAGGTTCGATTACGACTCTCAGCCACACCATTCAATTGTGGTGTCCTGGGAGGTGTCAATTTTGAGACAATCCGACATTCCATAATATAGTCGAGGAACTCTGTTCTAAGATACTCACCACCTCTATCAGATCGAAGCTGATGGGTTTTGAGCATTCTAACACTTCCTAAGTGTACATGCAACCCTAATAACCTTGGATCTATGTTTATCTAATTATCATGCAAAGTTGAATTCCAAGGTTATATTCCTACCTATCATACATGGGAACAATTTTATCATAAAGTATAGATAGAATAACTTACCTTGTTGTTGTTTGTGTTCCTTGAAACCTTGTGAGCCTAGCACCCCAAGTGTGATGCCTCAAATGCTTCACACAACACCAAATGCTCTTGGAAGAACTTATGAGAGAACACACACTTCTTCAAAATCGGCCAAGCCCTCTTATTTCTTAGTGTAGCCGATTTTAGGTGGAGAACATGTTACTTATATAGTGTTGACACATCTAGGGTTAAACCCTAATGTGTCATGACTCTTCATTTCCATGACCCATGGGTTTGTAACTCCCATGGAGCATCCATGGAGCATCCTATGGGTGAAACCCAACTTGATAGTCCATGGAGCCTTTTAGCCCACTATACAAGATATGGATGATTTACATAATCAACCCATATATTTAATTAGTTATCTTTTGATCACATAATTAATTCTAAATTAATTCTTGATCAAACTAATCAAATAATATTATTAATATATTAGAACTTATAATATATTAATAATCTCCAAGTGTTATTTCTCTCATTTAGTCTATCCAATTGCATGGTGCCATGCAACCCAAATGGACCATGCCGGGTCGGGTCAAGTACATACCAGAAATAGTTATGGACTTAGACACCTTATCCAACAGTCTCCCACTTGGATAAGTCTAATAACTATTACTGCAAGTATGACTTCAGGAACCGATCAGCAATCGTAGCTCTTTTCAAGGTTTCTCGAAACTGAGAAGATGATGGTACGCCATTTAAGATAAGTGATCATATAATCCTCTGTTCTAGATATCAGTCGGACAAATACATGGAACAATGTCTTACTTATTGTCCAACAATTTGTTTCCCGATTTCCGATTTGTTTGACAAAGAACTTCATTGAACACATCAATTTAGTTCTGACCGGGCCCGGTACATAGGTCAAAAAAAAATCATCGAGGGGCCCAGATATCAGCTTCTAATCCAAGAAGGAACAGATAAACTTTGACTCATATGTTTGTTCTACTACTCATTGAATTACACGCAAGAGCGCGATTTATAACATCGAGTTACCAATGCATTTTTCGTACAATCAATGCATAATCAACTTGTAAGTAACAAATCATATCTCTAGGTTTAAAGACTTATATGATGTTACCGTCTCACGATCACTCGAGATAGAATTCCATGAAGTGATTCCAGTGAGCGTGGGTTGAGTCCAATGCTCAGAACTTATGAGCACTCATGATTGTTGTAGCCTTGTCCAAGACCTCTACAACCAAACATGACAATCTTGATTCATACCTACTTCCGACATATGACCGACTGTGGAGGTTTGAATAATATGTTATACCAAACAAAATTATTCTGGAAGTCAAAACATGCAAAAGAAATATAGTAAACGATTGACAAGAGATAGCAACACTTTACTCATAAATAAAACACTTTTATTCATCATCAAATGTCAATTACACTTTACAAATTTCGAGGTTATCTAACTACTAAATCTAATATCATCCTTCAGCCCTATGCTCCGAGCATGCTGGAGATGCTTAACCCGAGTCAGTCCCTTCGTGAGGGGATCTGCCGGATTCTCATCTGATGATACCCTCTTTGCCACGAGGAGTCCTTCTTCGATCCGATGTTGATGAAATGGTATTTTCTGTCGATGTGTCTGGATCTCCCGTGATCCCTTGGTTCCTTGGCTAAGGCAACAGCACTTTCACTATCACAGAAAATTTCCATTGGCTCTTTAATAGCTGGTACAACTCAAAGGTCTCCAATGAAGTTCCTCAGCCATAACGCCTCCTTTGCCGCCTCGCTAGCTGCAATATACTCTGATTCACAAGTAGAATCTGCCACTGTCTCTTGCTTGGAACTCTTCCAAGAAATTGCTCCTCCATTTAGGGTAAAGACCCAGCCCGACTGAGAGCGGAAGTTATGCCTATCAGTATGGAAGCTAGCATCACTATACCCTACAACTCTCAAGTCATCACTCCCACCGAGGGTAAGGACCCAGTCCTTAGTCCTCCGTAGGTACTTGAGAATATTCTTTACCGCAGTCCAGTGTGCCTTGCCAGGGTTCCCCTGAAACCTACTAACCATGCTCAGGGCAAAAGCTACATCAGGTCGAGTACACGTCATAGCATACATGATCGATCCTACAGCCGAAGCATAAGGTACTCGACTCATTTGTGCTATCTCAGCCTCAGTGCTAGGGCTTTGTGTCTTACTCAGTTTGGCGTTACTCTGGATGGGCAACTCTCCTTTCTTGGAGTCTTGCATTCTGAATCTCTTCAGAACCTTATCCAAGTAGGTACTTTGACTAAGTCCAATTAGTCTTTTACTCCGATCTCTCAAGATCCTTATCCCCAAAATATAGGCAGCTTCACCAAGGTCCTTCATAGCGAAACAATTTCCAAGCTAGGACTTTACTTCCTGCAGGGTTGGAACATCGTTTCCTATGAGTAGTATGTCATCCACATACAATACCAAAAAGCTAACTATACTCCCACTAGCCTTGACATATACACAAGATTCATCTTCACTCCTAGAAAAGCCAAATTCCTTGACCTTTTCATCAAAGCAAAGATTCCATCTGCGAGGTGCTTGCTTTAATCCATAAATGGACTTCTCAAGCTTACACACTCTATTAGGGTACTCGTTGCTGACAAAACCCTCTGGCTGACTCATGTAAACATCTTCAGCCAACTTTCCATTAAGGAAAGCGGTTTTGACATCCATTTGCCAAATTTCATAGTCATGAAATGCGGCTATGGCTAACCGAACCCGAATAGACTTAATCTTGGCTACCGGAGAAAAGGTCTCATCATAATCCACTCCAGGAATTTGAGAGAAACCCTTTGCAACCAGTCTAGCCTTATAAGTGTGTACTTTACCATCCATGTCGGTCTTCTTCTTGAAGACCCATTTGCACCCTACAGTCTTTCGACCTGGTACATTCTCAACCAAGTTCCAAACTTGATTGTCATACATGGATTGTATCTCGCTATCCATAGCCTCTTTCCATTTAGCAGACTCGGGGCCTGCCATGGCTTCCTCGTAGCTGTTAGGGTCATCTTGACTTACTAGTGTCCCATCACTAATAAGTGTCTCACCTTCTGCAGTAATATGGAATCCATAGTAATGCTCAGGTGCACTCCTAACTCTCGTGGAACGCCTCAGAGGTACAGATTCGTCAATTGGCTCAACAGGAGTTTCCTCCTCAAGTTGAGGGCTAGAGTTTGAAGTTCCTTCACCACTTGAATCTTGAATTTCTTCAAGATCAACTTGCCTCCCATTATCTCTTTGTCTTATAAACTATCTTTCTCGAAAGACTCCTCTTCTTGCTACAAAGACCACATTGTCACTAGGTCTGTAGAAGAGGTAACCAAAGGATTGCTGTGGGTAGCCGATGAAAATACACCTCTCGCTTCGGGGTTCGAGCTTATCAAGAGTCTCGCGTCTCACGAAAGCCTCGCAACCCCAAATCTTGATGTGGTCTAGTTTAGGTACTTTACCAGTCCACATCTCGTGAGGAGTTTTGGCAACTTTCTTTGTAGGGACTAGATTAAGGATATGGGCAGCAGTCTCTAAGGCATACCCCCAGAATGAGATTGGTAGCGAAGCTCGACTCATCATGGAACGAACCATGTCCAACAAGGTTCGATTACGCCTCTCAGCCACACCATTCAACTGTGGTGTCCTGGGATGTGTCGATTGTGAGACAATCCCACATTCCCTTAGATAGTCGAGGAACTCTGAACTAAGATACTCACCACCCCGATCGGATCGAAGCATCTTAATGTTCCTGCCCAATTGATTCTCGACTTCCTGTTTAAATTCCTTAAACTTCTCGAAAGTCTCTGACTTATGCTTGATTAAGTAGACATATTCATATCTACTGTAATCATCAGTAAAAGTCAAATAATAACGATTAGCATCCCTTGTGGCATGTTTGAATGGCCCACACACATCCATGTGTATAAGGTCCAACAAACCTTCACCCCTTTCACACGAGCCTGTGAAGGGTGACTTTGTCATTTTTCCAAGTAAGCATGATTCGCAACTATCATTTGACTTTAGGTCAAATGACTCCAAGACTCCATCGTTTTGGAGTTGGCCTATACGTTTCTTTCTTATATGTCCAAGACGACAATGCCATAATGATGCTTTATCCAAGTTATTATTATTAGTAGAATCAATACACAAAACATTATTTCCTAAGTTATCTACAACAGATACAGCTTCATACACACCATCACAAGGTAATGCTTTAAAATAAAGTACATTATTAAAGAAAGCATTAATCGAACCAACTTCATTATCAAACGAAAAGGTGAAACCTTGTTTGTACAATGCATGAAAGGAAATAATATTTCTTGCCATTTCTGGCGAATAACAACATTTATTCAAATCTAAATTTAACCCACTACTTAGCGATAAAGTATAAACTCCGATCTTGGTGACAGGTGTAACTTTCCTATTCCCCATGATTAAGTTTATTCTTCCTTGCTCCACATTCTCACTTCTTCCTAGTCGCTGCAAGTCACAAAAAATATGAATACCGCAACCGGTATCAAGGACCCAAGATTTCGAATGGGGTGAGTTATTAGAAATGATAGTGTAAATACCTGCATGGTTGGGTTTGACTTTCCCATCCTTCACATCCTGCTGGTACTTTGGGCAGTTCCGCTTCCAATGAGCTTTTTCATGGCAATAGAAGCATTCAGCCTCTTTTGGGTCAGAAGAAGGAGTAATGAAACCTTTCTTGGTTCCACTTGAAGAAGAGCCATCAAAGGTACGAGCCTTGATACCCTTCGAAGATCTCTTTCTCTTCCTCCCTCGACTTTGCCCGATTGCCAAGACCGGAGTTGAGTCTGGAGTAGGAGTTATAGCAACCGACTTCCCCTTAAGACCTGTTTCTGCGGTCTTGAGAAGTCCCTGAAGTTTGCTGAGGGTGACCTCTTCCTTGTTCATGTGATATGTCATGCGGAATTGATCATAGCACGATGGTAAGGAGTGCAAAATGATATCTATTGCAAGCTCCTCAGGGAAGTTCACATTGAGCTTCAGCAAACAATCCACATACCTTTGCATTTTCTGCATGTGGCTCGTGATGGACTCTCCGTCCTTCATCATGGTTGTTGTCATGGAGCAGATGACTTCGTACCTCTCTTGTCGTGCACTTTGATGGTATCTTTCCATCAAATCTTGGTGCATTTCATAAGGGTAGAAATCCTCATAAGACTTTTGGAGTTCAGCTGTCATTGTGGCCAACATGATGCAAGCCACCTTGGTTGCATCTCTTTCATGAGTATGAAAGTCAGCGATCTCCTGGGGAGTTGCAGTGGAGTCATCAATTTCCTTAAGCTCCTTGTCAAGGACATATTCTTTGGCCTCGTAGCGGGTAATCATCCTGATGTTTCTGATCCAGTTATTGAAGTTGGATCCATCAAAGGTGACTTTCCCACACAAACTCATAAGAGTAAAGGAGCCATTAGGATTCGAGCCAGAAGCATTATTTGAAGACATCTGAAAGAGAAGAACAAGTTTAGTATAGATTTAAGGGAGTCCTTAATAAAACACCCAAATGTAATATTAAGGCTAGGATCCAATCACAATATAATATAACTTAGAAGAGGTATGCCGTAGTCTAAGCTATACCATATTTGAAAGGTAGGTGAATGACGATTCACCAATTTCCACCACGAAAACCGAAATATTAGATATTTAGTTTTTATTGGTTTTAGAAATTCCTAGATTCTTTGAGATCCAATGATGTTTTCAAAGGCATGTTTCAATCTCGAGAGTGCCCTCCAAGTTTTGTGACTGGGATACCGAAGATCACAAAACAAGGTGTGAAGTAACCATGCAAATCACTTGGTACCTTTAAATTTTATCACTCAATCGATGTGCGGGTAAACCACACACTCTCCACCGATACTATAATAAACCTTAAGTCACCCTTTACCTACCTTGTTAAGTCCAAGTTAGTGTGCCGGTTAACCACACACGCTCCACCAACGACTTAGACAAAGTGTAAAGTGTAATTTCATGGATTAGCACCTTATTCACATTTTCCTAAAGTAACTAAGATTGGGAATTTAATAAACATTTAGTTACTTTATTATATTCATCATACTTTGAATGAGAATTTATAAGTCCTTGTCTTACCCGTTCGGCTAACGACCCTCCACCAGTCAAGCAAGCGGTGGGTGAGCATAGACATCCATTAAGTCACCATTTTATAGGAAACAACCTTATACCCACCTTATAGACCGGCTTCGTGAATGAGGCGTACTAGCGGTAAGACGACTTTACTCTTATACATATATATAATTATTAAATCATCATAATATAAGTATAAGGGTTGAATTTTAACTTTTAAAATTCTAGGGGTTGGAACTTAAAGTTTTTAACTTAACTTTACTTGTTCCAAAACTTGAGGGCAAGTTTTGTAACTTTCAAAACTTTTCATTTCTTGTAACTTATGAGTTTAATAGAGTAATAAAATGAAGACTCTTCATTTTTCTAACTCTTGTATTTGTTTATAATGGTTTTAACTCAAGTGTGACTCTTGGTTTTCCATAACTTAAGGATAAGTTATGGACTCCATTAAAACACATTATGATCAAGCATTAATCTACCACATAGGTTACAAATAATTCCTATGATCATCTAAAACATCATACGAACAAGAACATGAATATGAACACAATCAAAAATTACATTTAAAACTTTGTAATTTTGATAACTAGTTGTTGTAAATGAATTAGCAAGGACATTACACCACCAAAAACAAGTTTTCAATTACCAAAACAGTTTAGGGTAATGTTTCTAATTCATTTCCAGCAACTAAATCGAAATTCTGCAATTAGTCGACCCTACTCGCCGAGTGCATGAACTCACTCGCCGAGTTGGTTGAAGATACTCATGAACTCGACGAGTCCCCCCTATAGACTCGACGAGTCCATTCGCAGACAACAAGATTTCCGATTCTGTTTTCAACTTTTAAGCACAAATAAGAGCAAACAAGCCTAGGCTCTGATACCACTGATGGGTTTTGAGCATTCTAACACTTCCTAAGTGTACATGCAACCCTAATAACCTTGGATCTATGTTTGTCTAATTATCATGCAAAGTTGAATTCCAAGGTTATATTCCTACCTAGCATACATGGGAACAATTTTATCATAAAGTATAGATAGAATAACTTACCTTGTTGTTTGTGTTCCTTGAAACCTTGTGAGCCTAGCACCCCAAGTGTGATGCCTCAAATGCTTCACACAACACCAAATGCTCTTGGAAGAACTTATGAGAGAACACACACTTCTTCAAAATCGGCCAAGCCCTCTTATTTCTTAGTGTAGCCGATTTTAGGTGGAGAACATGTTACTTATATAGTGTTGACACATCTAGGGTTAAACCCTAGTGTGTCATGACTCTTCATTTCCATGACCCATGGGTTTGTAACTCCCATGGAGCATCCTATGGGTGAAACCCAACTTGATAGTCCATGGAGCCTTTTAGCCCACTATACAAGATATGGATGATTTACATAATCAACCCATATATTTAATTAGTTATCTTTTGATCACATAATTAATTCTAAATTAATTCTTGATCAAACTAATCAAATAATATTATTAATATATTAGAACTTATAATATATTAATAATCTCCAAGTATTATTTCTCTCATTTAGTCTATCCAATTGCATGGTGCCATGCAACCCAAATGGACCATGCCGGGTCGGGTCAAGTACATACCAGAAATAGTTATGGACTTAGACACCTTATCCAACAGAAGCATCTTAATGTTCCTCCCCAATTGATTCTCGACTTTTTGTTTAAATTCTTTAAACCTTTCAAAAGTCTCTGACTTATGCTTGATTAAGTAGAGATATCCATATCTACTATAATCATCTGTAAAAGTCACATAATAATGATTAGCATCTGTTGTGGCAGTTTTTAAGGGTCCACACACATCTGTGTGTACTAGATCCAACAAACCTTCACCCTTTGCATAAGAACTAGTAATGGGTGACTTTGTCACTTTTCCAAGTAATCATGATTCACAACTATCATCTGACTTTAGGTCAAATGACTCCAAGATTCCATCCTTTTAAAGTTGGCCTATGCATTTCTTTCTTACATGTCCAAGACGACAATTCCATAATGATGCTTTATCCAAGTTATCATTAGAAGAATCAATACACAACACTTTATTTCCTAGGCTATCTAAAACAGACACAACTTCATATACACCATCACAAGGTAATGCTTCAAAATAAAGAACGTGATTAAACGAAGCATTTATTCCATCAACTTCATTATGAAAAGAAAAGGTAAAACCTTGTTTGTACAAAGCATGAAAGGAAATAATATTTCTTTCCATTTCAGGCGAGTAACAACATTTATTCAAATCTAATATAAAACCACTACTTAGCTTCAAAGAATAACTCCAATCTTGGTGACAGATGAAACTTTCCTATTCCCCATGATCAAGTTTATCTTTCCATGCTCCATATTCTCACTTCTTGTTAGTACCTGCAAATCAGAACATATGTGAATTCGAAAATCTGTATCAAGGACACAAGAGTTATAATAGGGTGAGTTGTTAGATAATATTGTGTAAATACCTGCATGGCTGGGTTTTACTTTCCCATCCTTAATATCTTGCTGGTACTTTGGGCAGTTTCGCTTCCAGTGCGACTTTTCATAGCAATAGAAGCATTTAGCCTCTTTTGGGTCAAAAGAAGGAGTGACAAAACCTTTATTGGTTCCACTTGAAGAGGAGCCTTCAAGGGTCTTACCCTTGGTACCCTTTGAAGGGTTCTTCCTCTTTTTCCCTCTACCTTTCCCGATTTTCAGGAAAGAGGCGGAGTTTGGAGTAGGATTAGGAGTGATAACAATCGACTTTCCTTTAATATTTGTTTCAGCGGTCATAAGGAGTCCTTGAAGCTTGCTGAGGGTAACTTCCTCCTTGTTTATGTGGTATTTCATGCAAAATTAATCATAACACGAGGGTAAGGAGTGCAAAATGATATCTATTGCCAACTCCTCTGAGAATTTCACATTTAGCTTCAGCAACTGGTCCACATACCTTTGCATTTTTTGCAATTGGCCGGTGATGGGTTCACCATCCTTCATTCGAATTGTTATCATGGAGAAAATGATGTCATACCTCTCTTGTCGAGCACTCTGATGGTAATGGTCCATTAGGAACTGGTACGTAGCTGTCATCGTGGCCATCATGATACAATCCACTTGCGTGGCATCTCTCTCATGAGTCCAAAATTCAACGATCACCTCAGGAGTAGCAGTTGAATCATCAATATCCTTTAGCTCCTTGTTGAGGACATATTCCTTGTCCTCGTAGAGTGTCACCATCCTGATGTTTCGGATCCAATCCATAAAGTTGGAACCATCAAAGATGACTCTCCCAAAAAGTTTCATGAGAGAGAAGGAGCCGGTAGGGTTTGTGCCAGAAGTAGTATTGTTGGAAGACATCTGAAAAGAAGAGAACATTTTTAGATTAGATATAAAGATAGTCCTTAATAAAACACCCAAATGTAATATTAAGGCTAGGATCCAATCACAATATATTATAACATACGTTAATATTATATATATTAATGTATAATATTATAAAGGGTTGAATTCTAACTTTTAAAATTATAGGGATTGAAACTAAAGTTTTTAAGTGATTTTACATGTTCCAAAACTTAAGGGTAAGTTTTGTAACTTTATAAAACCTTTCAATTCATAACTTATGAGTTATTAAAAATGAAGACTCTTCGTTTTTGTAACTTATGTGTTCTTTTAATGGATTTAATACAAAGTGACTTTTGGTTATCAATAACTTGAGGAGAAGTTATGGACTCCATTAAAACACATAAAGATCATGAATTAGCATTAAACAAGTAATCCCTATGATCTATCAAGAACTCATAAGAACATGAATATTCATATCAAAATTTCAAGAACATATGAACACATGTAAACATGGAATTTTGATATTAGCCATTGTAAATGGATTAGAACAACCATTACACCATCTAAATCAAGTTTTAAAACACCAAAACAGCTTAGGGTAATGTTTCTAGTCCATTTCCAAAAGCAAAAATCGAAAATTTGCACCCTGCATGCCCAACTCGTCGAGTGCAAGAACCAACTCGTCGAGTTGGTTGAAGATTCACTTGGACTCGTTGAGTCCCCCCATGGACTCGGTGAATCCCCTGTGCAGATAGCAAGAAATTTGACTTTTTTTTCACTATTTTGCATCAAGTATCAAACAAACAAGCCTATACTCTGATACCACTGTAGGGTTTTGAGCATTCTAACACTCCTAAGGTGTACATGCAACCCTAAAAACCTTGGATCTATGTTCGTCTAAAATACATGCATAATTTAATTTCCAAGGTTCTTAATCCTATCTAGCATACATGGGGAACTTGAAACATAAAAGATAGCTAGAAATACATACCTTGTAGTAATTTGGATTCCTTGAAAACCTTGTGAGCCTAGCACCCAAGTGTGATGCCTCAAATGTGTCACACAACACCAAATGCATTTAGAATAAACTTTGAGAGAAATGTCACACTTAGAAAATCGGCTAGCCCTCACTTGTAAATCTAGTGGCCGATTTTGGTGAGCATAAGCATCCTTATATAGTGTGTTACAATTAGGGTTACACCATGTAAACCCTAATTGTCATGACCTTTCATATCCATGACCCATGGGTCCTATAAACACCATGGAGAATCCTATGAGCCTTAGCCCAACTTGATAATCCATGGAGCATTAAGTCCACTATACAAGTATGAGTGATTTACACAATCAACCCATACATTTAATTAGTCACTTTTTTGATCACACAATTAATTCTAGATTAATTCTTGATCAATACTAATTAAATAATAATATTATTAGTATATTATAACTTATAATATATTAATAAACCATAAGTGTTATTTCTCTCATTTTAGTCTATCCAAATGCATGTTGCCAGGCAACCCAAATGGACCATGCCAAACCGGGTCAAGTACATACCAAAAATAGTTATGGACTTAAATACCTTATCTAACAGTTTAAACTCTGATCCTCAATGTGGCCAACTCCACAAGTTGGGAGGACCTGAAAGTCATAATGTTGGAGGAGTACTGCCCAAGAAGCAAAATATAGAAGTTGGAACAAGAGCTGTCGGGCCACCATGACAGGCTCTGATATTGGCACTTACACCACCAGGTTTAACGACTTGGCAACTCTTTGCCTCGGGATGGTCACCCCAGAAGCGAAGAAAATAGAACCCTACATCTGGGGACTATCCCCTCAGATTCAAGGAATGGTCATATCCGCTAACCCAAGCACCTATAACAGTGCCAAGGGTTTGGCACAAACACTTGTAGACAGGGAGTCCGCCAGGGCATTATACTTCCCACTTCCAAACAATCAAAAAGTGGAGACAACAATCAAAAGTGTGGAAATAAGAAAAAGGGGAAACTGGCTCAAGAGCTTTTCAAGAGGCAACAAACTATGGTTGTCCATGCAACCACCATCCCCGCTGCCCCAACATCAACCAAACGATATGTTGCGGCTCTGTTAAAATGCAATAAGTGCAACTACCATTACAATGGAGCCTGCCGAGAGATGCACTGCAACCATTGCAACAAGAAGGGGAATACTGTCCGATTTTGTAGGGCGCAAGCACAAGAAACTAGCAAAGCCACTAACGCTAGGGTGAGTCATGTGTGCTACGAATGTGGTGAGACAGGGCATTTCAAGAGGGTGTTCCTAAAGGCAAAGAACATAAATGGCAGAGGAGTGGGAAGGGTTTTGACAATAGGGAATGGGGAGGCAATGAAGGACCCCTTCGTGGTTATCGGTATGTTTCTCCTTTAACAACTCGTATGCATGCATACTTTTCGATAGCGGTGCGGAGAGAAGTTCCATGAGCCTTAAATTTGAACACTACCTTAAGCAAAAATGGCTAATGGGAAGACAAAACCCACAAATAACATTTACGTAGGATGCAGTCTAACCCTAAACAACCATTTCTTCCAAATCGACCTAATATCGATTATAATAAGAAGCTTTGACGTTATCATTGGCATGGACTGGTTAAGTCCTCACCATGTTGATTTCTTGTGTTACCAAAACGCCGTTCAACCTAACCTACCAAATAGCATAGCCCTCATCATCTATGGTGACAAAGATGACACGAACTTCCAAATCATCTCTTGCATCATGGCTCAAAATTATCGACGTAAAGAGTTCCATGCCTTCTTAACCCATGTTATTGATAAGAGTCGGGAAGTGTCAGACATCAAGAATATCCCAGAAGTCTGTAACTTTCCTGATGTATTCCCGAAAGACCTTCCGTGAGTACCACCCATGTGCCAAGTTGAGTTCCGCATTTACTTGATTCCTGGAGCCACCCCATAGACAAATCACCATATTGACTAGCACCAGGGAAAATGCAGGAATTTTGCAGCCATCTGAATGAACCACTGAGAAAATGATTCATTAGACCAAGCTTTTCAACTTAGGGAACACCGATGCTATTCATAAAGAAGAAGGATGGAACATTCCTCATATGCATTAACTATCGGGAGATGAACAAACTTACTATCAAGAACCGTTATCCCTTACCTTGAATCGATGACCTTTTTGATCAACTGTAAAAATTGAGCTACTTCTCAAAAATCGATCTAAGTTTAGGGTACCATCAACTGCGGATTCAAGAAGGGGATATCCTAAAAACAGCCTTCAGAACTCGCTACGGTCACTACGAATTTTTGGTATTGCCCTTCGGATTAACTAATGCGCCGACGGTGTTCATGGACCTAATGAACTGCGTATGCCAACCTTACTTAGATAAATTCGTAATAGTATTCGTTGAGGACATACTAATCTATTCATGAAGTAAGGAATAGCATAACTAATACCTACAACTAGTCTTGGTGATGTTAAGGGCAGAGAAACTATATGCAAAATTGTCAAAATACAAATTCTAGATATGAAGGGTGGACTTCTTAGGACGTGTGGTCAACGAGGAACAGATACATGTGGATCCCTCCAGAATCAAGGCAATTAAAAATTGGGCAACCCCAAGAACACCAACATAGATCCGCTAGTTTTTGGGCCTTGCTGGCTACTACCGATGGTTCATACATAATATTTCCAAAATCGCGACACCAATCACTACTTTGACTCAGAAGGAGTGACGTTCATCAGGGGAGATAAATAAGAAACTTCCTTCGAAATGTTAAAGCAAGACTTATGCAGTGCCCCACTCTTGTCTCTCCTAGAAGGGACAGAAGACTTCATGGTCTCCTGTGATGCGTCTAAACAGGGTCTAGGTTGCGTTCTCATGCAACGAAGGAGGGTCATGTTGATTTTTATGTACTGTAACACTCCTAAGGTGCACATACAACCCTAATGATTTGGATACAAGTTTACTCTAGTTATACATAACACAAAATTATCCAAAGCATGAAACCTATTACTAGCATACAACTTTGGTACTTAAAATATTAAAAAAGAAAAGGCTAGTTACAAGAAAATCTCTTAGTTGTAGCATGTAGAATTTGGCCTTTCAAGAGCATAGCACCTCAAGTGTGATGCCTCAAATGGTTCAAATAACACCATGAACAAATGGAGGACTTTGAGAGAGAGGCTATGAGGTATAAAATCAGCTAGGGTTCTTGTTGAAACTCTTGGAGTGCAAATTTTAGAGCTAAGGGGTTACACTATTTACTTTTATCATAATGTAATTCGTATTGAAACAAAAAATATTTGGATACAATGTAATTTTCCTAATTATAATTATGATGGTTGTGTTGCTTTGATCACTATTATTCAATTTGTTGTGATATTGCTCATGAAGTCATCCATCCTCACACGTTTCCGTCATTCCGGTTTGGGGGTGTAACATCAGGGTAGAATGACCATTTTACCTTTGGTCTAATTTGGTTAATGACTAAGGCTTAAAACCATAACATAAATGGTTCATCACTATATATTCTTCCAAAGCCCACAGTGGCCTGCTTGTGGCCTAATTCTCCAAATTGGGCCCAAACTCCTCTAATGGGCTTTAACTTAAAGCCCTAGTATAAACATAGCCCAAAAAACTGATTTCTGATGGCCCACTAAAGCCCAAAGCAACAAGATCCAAGAAAATGGCCTAAGGAAGTCCACTATTGGATCGAACGCTAAACATTCATCACCAGTCAACAGATCGCAAGCCTCCTCCAGAACGGTGGGCATTCCTCGACCCAACGTTGAGAATTCGCACACTGATGCCCAAAAATGATTATTAAGCACTTAATGCCTAAATCCACACAACCAGAACCTAGATCCAAGTCCTAAAGATCATCTATAACCATAAAGTCATTGACTTGGTGGCTTTGCATGCCCCAAAAGGTCCCAGCTTCAAGATATAGTATTCAACTTCCATGACAAGGGCTTAATCTCATGCATGGAGATTATATAACTCTAAAGATGCAAACTTTATGAATCTAAAACATCAGAAACGCCAAGAGGAGCAACTCAAAGCTCCTGGTGTGATCATAACTACAAGATCTCAACCATGGGACCAAAAGGGACCAAAATCCATAAAAACTTAGTTCTAAGCTTCTAATGAGTAACGTTAGAGCTGTATACCTCAAATGTGCTGGAAATGGAGAAAATAATGAAGATCTAAAAGATCCTAATTGAACCACCACCTTAGTCCAAGGTTGTCTTCCTTGAATGAGCTTCAAAAACACACCAAAGCACACACAATGAGCTCACAACACTCAAGAAGGAGAGGGTTTCGAGATTAGGGATTGAGGCTATGAAGGCTGGGAAATGAGGCCAACACCTGGGAATTAAGGTGTTTAAATAGGTTTTAAACCCTAAAAATTAGGGTTGTAGCTCCACGCGTGAACGACGTGCGTTCCCCAAGGGAATGCCTTGCATTCGAGCACCGCCTCCAAAAGTCTAAATTTGGCAAGAATGGTCCCTCCTCTCCTACGAGCTTGAAAAACTAGGCCAGAAAGCAATAAATTAATATATGAAGGACCAAAAATTAACATTACCTGGATCGAACATTACAATTCTTCCCTACTTGAATCAGACTTCGTCCTCGAAGTCCACCGCCTCGAACAATTTAAGATAATTCTCCCTCATCTCTTCCTCCGAATCCCACATCCACTCACACACATTGCGGTACAACCACTTTACCTTAACCAGCTCCACAACCTTGTTCCTTAAGGTTTTCTCCTTCTGATCTAAAATTACCACCAGTCTCTCAGTATAATTCAAGCGGTCATCCACCTGAATATCCTCCAAAGGTATTACTGTGGAATTATCCACTAAACACTTCCACACCTGATAGACATGAAAGATGCTATGAATATGACTGAGCGCAACTGGAAAATCAATACCATAAGCTACTTGGTTGACATGAGCTAAAACCCTGAAGGGACCAATATACATGGGTCCCAACTTGCCCCGCATTCTGAACCGGATGACACCTTTCCAACGTGACACCTTCAGGAGAACCATGTCTCCCACCTGAAACTTTAAATCCGATCGGTGCTTGTAAGCACAACTTTTCTGCCAACTCTAAACTGTCTGGAGCCTACTCCGAACCTACTGAATCAGCTCAGCAGTCTTGAGCACCACCTTAGTACTGCCCATGACCCATTGACCGTCCTCGCCTTGTTGAGTATTTGCGATATTGAAACTGATTTGTCATGTTTTGATATGAAGCCTTTTTAGGGTTTTATATGTTTGGTAAATATTTATGTTCCCTATAAATAATCCTTAGGTTAGGTTTTAATGTAAGCTTTTTCCTCATTAGGGTTTTCTTTGTACATTTATATCAAAATTAATATACACAAAACCTTTCACAAATTACTTGGATATTATGGTGATTGATTCTTGATTGTTCTTGATATCCCGGATTCTTCATCTTCGATTTATTTCTAACAAGTTGTATCAGAGAGGGTTCTTGTAGATCTCAACGATTATTACAAGAAACGGTCAGATTTGGTGAATTTTTTTCCTGAATCTCACCTTGTTCTTCAAGTTTTGTAAGTTTTTTGAAAAGAAAAATCAACATATCTCGTTTTATTGAAACCTATCTCACATCTATTATTTTACTTAATTTGTTCTTGATTCATGTTTTGGAAGAGAAATAGAAGAATAATTTCATGTTTATTCTCATATTTGTGTTAAGATCTACTTTATCTCTCTAAAAATCATCTCAAAACTATTTTCTCTCTCTAGAAACCATCTTGGATTTGTTTTCTCTCTCTAGAATTCTTTTCAGATTTACTTTCTTTCTCTTCACGTTTAGTTTTTGTTGAAGATCCAATGGATTATTTATTCTTTCACTCCATTTTAGAACTTCGATTAAAGGTCACTAAACCAATCTATGTTGTTAACAAAGTGACTATGTTTCATATTCTTGGTCAGTATCCGTTGACGGATGTTACTGAGTTTTATAATATTTTTGTTGAAAAGAAAAGATATGAATACTCATGTGTTGATTACTGTGAATTACAAAAGAGTGAGATAATCGTACGATAATTTCGTATTATCCATAGACATTTAGATCGATAAAATAAACAACAAATTTTGGAGATGAAAAGGGCTGAAAAGAAAATGGAAGATGTTTTAATGTTCTTAATGAAGTTCATAATGTTCTTCACCTTTCTTAAGAAAAAGTGAATCCAGATGTTCATGTTGAGGTGGAGTCAAAAGTTTTAAGTTTTTCAGAAGTATCATCATTTGCATCTGATTGTTTTGAAGATAAATTTTAAAACAATTCTTTTGAAATCGTGAATGTAAAAGAGTTTTGTTCTATTGGAACCCAAACATATGATTTTTCTTGTTATGATGATGTTTTTGAAGCAATGGTTACTTACAGAAAGCCAATTATTCAAGATGTTCATATTTACCAAACTCCTAAGGATTATGTTCAAAAGTCTTCATTTGTTCAAATTCAGAAAGGCGAAGAGGTTGTTCAGATCTGAATTCATTTCTGAAGCCTAGATATCTGAAAAGAAAGAAGAAAAAGGAGAAGAAGAAGAGTAAAATGAAGAAGGCTTGGATGCCCAAGATATAAGTCCCTGGATCTTGTGAAAATGTTTAGAAAATTGAAGTCAAACATTTTCAAACAAACTTCACTTCTCATTTTTCTTCAAATAAAGATGTTAGAAGTTAGAGAAAAGATAAAAAGGTTTTTAGTTGGGTCAATGAGATTTATGGAAAATTTTGTTTTCCAACTAAAAACCGAGTATTATTTTTAGAAGATGATCGATTTTCCTCAAATAAATGGGTGTGCAAGAAACCAACTTAAATCTTGAATCTTAAATGGGTACCAAAGATTTCCTAAAGGTTTTATTAAAAAATCAAAAAGTGGACAAAATTTGGTGAAATCTGGTGAAAATTCAGTCAAAAGGGTGAAAGCTTGATGAAGTAATCAGATTTTATTGATTTTTAATGGTTGGAAATGACAAAATGGTGAAAAGTTGAAAAACTGTGTTGTAAAGGACTTTTTCTGCAAAAAGAGGGCTGCCATCTAACACATTTTAGCAAAAGGGATGCAAGGTGTCAGTGTACTATAACAGGAGGGTCATATTCAGATTTATTGAACAAATAAGAGTTACTTTTAGACTTATTGGCAAAAACATGTCACATTCGGAATTTAGTTAAAGACTGCAAGTTTATTGAATCTTTAACGGATATTTTGAAATTGGTGTTCATAGTTGCGATTATATCAAAAATTAAAATCGGAACTATATATCGCAACCAAAAATCAAGCTTTCGGAATCGGAATTTCTAGTCTTAAAATTGAATTCAGAGTACCTGGTTTCGGAATTTACCATTCATCTCCGAATCGATCCGAGCACTCAGAGTCGTTCAGAGTTCTAGGCTCGGACGTTCCAGTCATTCTAAAAATTGAGATCACATTTGGAAGTTCATAGACCATCGGAATTTGTTGTTTGTATATGAAATCAAGGATCCATACCATCTGTAATCGAAACGCTTGGAATTGACCCATTTTCGTAGTTTCTGTCTACTTGGAATCGTAACTCACTTCATTGTTCGGAATTAAAATTGCTTTCGAATTGACTTGTAATGAATTCGCATTAAGTGTTACAGGTTAATCAAATTCGTGTTCTTGATCGGATCCACAAAATAAATCGAATGGGAACTTCACATCTTTCATTACAAAATCGAAACTATGTGAAAATGCATCTCATAATTGTATGACGTTGTGATCGAAACTCAATTTTGGCTTTTTTAAGTAAAGATGAGTGTTCATCAGATCAATGAAGATGATAGGTTAGGTTTAAATTCATAGTCCCCATTCGTTCAAATCTTAACCTTTTTAACCCCATATTCTTAATCCTTTCAATATCTAGGGATTTCACCATTTTTAACCCTTCTTGCCAAAATATTTTTGTTTCAAATCTTTTTATTTGGTCTTATTCTTTTCTAATCCCTTCTAAATAATCGCCTCTTATTCTATTCTTTTTGTCTAATTTTAAAAATCGAAAAATACAAAATAATTTTTGTTATTTTTCCGGTTTTAATTTTTGAGAATTGTGAATAGTCTAAAAGGATTTATTTCATCAAATATGATGGGTTTTGAAGATCTATTTTGGAAAACTTACTCCTTATGACAGAGCAGGTTATACTACTTACTCTATGAGATAGTGAAGATTGTTGGTGATTTTTTTTAACTTTCCGGATTCTCTCCATGGTATTTGTTGAAGATTCAAGGGGGAGTGATGATTACTCAAGGGGGGAGTTCGTATTCGGAAGATAGTACTTATTTCTCTCGCTTTGAAGACCCAGTGTACTGATGAGTCTCGTAATTTAGGAGGACAAATGCCAATAAGATCGAAAATTGTGATCTTCATCAGTTTCAACATCTAAGGGGAGATTGTTGAGTATTTGAGATATTGAAACTGATTTGGCATGATTGGCTATTTTGGGAATCCATTTTAGGATTTTATATTTTTGGTAAATATTTATGTTCCATATAAATAATCATTAGGTTAGCTTTTGATTTAAGCTTTTTCATGATTAGGATTTCTTTGTACTTTCATATCAAAATCAATATACACAAGACCTTTGACAGATTATTTGCATATTATGGTGATTGATTCTTGATTGTTCTTGATATTGTGCGTTCTTCATCTTGGATTTATTTCTAACATGCCCCAGCAAATCGGGGTCTTGCATTTCCTCCCGCAGATCATCTCGAAAGGAGGTCGATCAATGCTAGCGTGATAACTATCGTTATACGAGAATTCTGACAAAGGAAGATACATATCCCAACTCCCACCAAAGTCCAATACACACACGCGGAATGTCCTCAACTGTCTTGATAGTCCACTCTCTCTGCCCATCGGTCTACAGATGAAATGTTGTACTAAAATGGAGACGAGTGCCTATCTCGTCATGAAACTGCTTCCAAAATCTGGAAGTAAAACGAACATCCCAGTCTGAAACCATGGATACTGGAACCCCATGACGTGCCACCATCTCCCATACATAATATTGGCTAAAATCTCTACAGAAATGCTCTCCCAGATCGGGATGAAATGCGTGCTCTTGGTCAATCAATCCACGATGACGCAAATAGAATCCACTTCGTGTGTGGTCATGTGAAGTTTTGTGATAAAATCCATGGTGATGTCTTTCCATTTCCATACGAGAATATCCAACGGATGCATCTTGTAGTGAGGTCGCTGATGCTCGGCCTTGGCTTTCCTGCAAGTCAAGCATCGCTCCACAAACAATGTTATATCTCGCTTCATGCAGGGCCACTAATAATCAGGGTGAAGATCCCAATACTTCTTCGTCACTGTGAGATGAATGGAGAATCTCGACTTGTGAGCCTCCTCTATCAGAACTTGGTGCACCTCGCCTCAATATGGAATCCAGACACTCCAATGTAGACTCAACACTCCGTGGCTATCATAATCGAAGGAAACCGCCTGACCCACTATTCGATCACACTTCCGATGCTCTTCTTTCATAGCTTCAACCAGTGCCTCCTGAATCTGTTCCAACAATGGAATAATCACTGTCATCCTCAAGCATATACCTTGAATTGGATCTGCGACCGCCTTGAGGCTGAGAGCATCGGTCAGCACGTTGGCCTTCCCTGGGTGATAAAGGAACGCATAATGATAATCCTTCAGCACATCTAACCAACGATGCTGCCTCATATTCAGATTCAGTTGATCCATCAAATACCATAGGATATTTTGGTCCATGTTAATAGTGCAATGAACCACATAGAGGTAATGCTGCCAAATCATAAGGGAGAAAACCACAACCCCTAGCTCCAAATCATGCATAGGATAATTTGCCTCGCGAGGCTTCAACTACCTCGAAGCGTAAACGATCACACAACCCCGCTACATCAAAAATGCACCTAAACGCGTGATTGAGGCATCACAATAAACCACAAAATCATCAACACCCTCCGACAAGGGCAAAATCGATGCCTGACACAATCATTGTCTAAGAATCTCGAAAGCTGCCTGCTGCTCAGGCCACCAATAAAATGTCACTGACTTCTTGGTTAGTCAGGTCAATAGAACATATATCTTGGAGATATCATGGGTGAATCTCCAATAGTAAACCGTCATACCAAGGAAACTCTGAATCTTTGATGGAGACCTCGGAACCTCCCACTGCATCACAGCCTCAACCTTGGCCGGATTGACCAGAATACCCTTTGTTGATTGACAAGGTGCCCCAGAAACTACACCTTGCACAACCAAAACTCGCACTTGGAGAACTTTGCAAAAAGTCTCTCACTCCTCAAGGTTTCAAGCACATCCCTCAAGTGCTCCTCGTGTTGCTCTTGAGTCTTGGAATAGACTAAGATATTATCAATAAAGAATATCACAGATCCATCCAACATCAGTCTTCACACGTGGTTCATGTGATCCATGAACGTAGGTGGAGCATTGGTGAGCCCGAAAGGCATCAACAAGAACTCATAATGGCCATATCGAGTCGAAAAAGTTGTCTTATGCACATCCTCATCCCTGAATCGCATCTGATGATAACCCAAATGCAGATCAATTTTGGAGAACCAAGATGCACCCTGAAGCTGGTTGAAAAGATCTTTAATCCTCGGAAGTGGATAACGGCTCTTCACCGTTACCTTATTAAACTCCCGGTAGTTAATACACACACGATGAGACACGTCCTTCTTCCTTACAAAAAAATTATGGCACCCCATGGCGAACTGCTCAGTCTAATTAATCCCTTGTCTAACAGCTCCTACAGTTGTGTAGGTAACTCCTGAATCTCGGGAGGAGCTAACCGATACGGTGCTTTGGCTATTGGTGCCACAGCCGGAATCAAATCAATCTTGAACTCCACCTTCCACTCTAGAGGTAATCTAGGAAAATCCTCTGAGAACACATTTGGGTACTCCCTCACAATCGACACGTCATCCACAACTTCCATACCCTTATCTCGAGTATCCATGAGATAGGCGACAAAACCTAATCATCCCTAATGGACATAACGCCTAGCCCTCACTGCAAAACACATAACCGGCCCACGCTGTAGTCTCCCCCTGAATGACCAGCTCTCCTCCACTTGGGGTACGAACTTGAACAAACTGTTGCTCGCAGTCGATCACTTCCCCATTAGGGCTCAACCAATCCACACCCACGATGATCTTGTGCTCATGTAGAGGAATGGAAACCAGATCAACATGATACCACTTACCAAAAAAATGGAGGGTACAATCCCTATGAAGTCTCACAGCCCTAACTGTCCTCTCATTAATAATCTCCACATCAAGAGGATGATCCAACCCCCTGGAGCTCAAACAAATCTATTGCTAAGTGTAAGAGATACGAAAGATCGGCTAGCCCCTGAATCAAATAATACCAAAGCAGAGATATCGTTCACCAGGAATGATCCTAAAATAAAACATAAAAACATAAAAAAAAATTCAGATAAATAAAGAGATAAGGAGAAGATACATACCCATCACAACATCGGGAGATGCACGTGTCTCCTCCGCCATCAGTTGAAAATCCCTGCTCTTCACTGCTGGCGCATCTGCCTATCCCTGATAGCTATCAGTAATCCTCAAAGCCGCAGGGGCGGGTGTTGACACCGGTCCTGCTGCATCTAAACTCGGGCAATGTGCCTTCTTGTGGCTCCTCTGATTTCACTAAAAGCAAATTAGATCAGATACAAGAGTGGTGGGATGGCAACACTACAATCCCTGCTGATATGACCAGTCTGGCCACACTTGAAGTAGCCAGAACCACCCATTTTGTATGTCTCCTCGTGCACCTTGCCACACCTGCCACAACGGATATGTCCATGCTAGCTTGTTGGCCTAGAATCAGATACCTTGGGCCTCTTGTCCAAACCCTCAACACTGTACACTGAATACAACTTCCTATTGTTCTCCATCTCCAAGTCAATCTCCCTTTCCCTAGCCCTCTCTATCATGTCTTCCAACGTCTTGCAATTTGATCAGCTCATAAACTACCGAATATCACTCCTTAGCATCTCGGGATACTGGGCTTGTTAATTTCTTTGTCCACCACATACAATGGAACCAGAAGTGCCCTCTCCTTGAACATAGCGGTGATGTCAGCGACCATGTCACAATCCGAAAATTTTAGAGCCAACAAGGTCTAAACCCTAACCTAGTACAAGTGAAAACATATTGGAACTTTAATGTATTATTTTATCTATCTCTATGAAGGCATGTTTATAAGTTGATAGCTAAGCATGGATTTAAACCTAAGCTAATATGTGTTGATATAAGGCAAAATATTAAAGTTTAAATCACAAAATGAACCACCACAATAGAGTTTACGGCCCTAGACTTCTAGAACATGGAGTTTACGACCTAAGTATGAAGTATCAAATGTGTTCACGGTCTAAATATTCAAAGATAAAGTAGTTTACGGCTAAAAATATAAGTGTAAAGGGTGTTCACGGCCTAAAGGGATAAAGATCAAGGTGTTCATGGTTGGAAACTTATTCAAGAAGTGTGTTCACGGTTGGAATTAAAAGAACAAATGGTGTTTACGGCCAAGAGGTCACCATGAACACGAACAAAAGCTCTTATTTCGGCGTAAACACTCCTAGATATCTTCATATCTTATCCATAGTTAGTTTCCCAATGTGATACCTCCATAAACTTTACACCGCCTCATGAGTTTCGTTGACACTTAAGAAACATAATAGAGATCATTTGTTATATTTCTCACATTCAAAAAACTAAAACACCTTCATTATCTCTCAATTGCAAACCTTATTCCTTTCATATGCTCTCAAGTATCAAGCATATATCAAGTTAAACTTCAAACTTCAACATCCCTTCAAGAATACATTCGTATCTGCATCCAAATACTTCCAGTAAATTAGTAAGTTACTATGAATTAGTTTAATCTTTTAAAGATATTTCAAAGTTTTTTAGGGCCAGGGGGGATAAAAGTAAAACACAAGAAATTTTGTGTTGAAAAATATAATTTACTTATTATGTTTTCCTTACGATTAATATGCATTAATTGTGAAACTTGTTAAAACATGGAAATAAACTTATAAACTATAATAGGTATAGTTTATAGATTATATGAATTATTTTCCAAAGTCCAGGTTAAAACTGTTGGATTAGTGTCTAAGCTTGTAACTACATTTGGTAAGTACTTGACCCGGTTGTGCATGGTCCTTTTGGGTTGCCTTCACCATAGCAACTTGATAGGGTAATTTGTGGAGAGAGAGAAGATATTATTGTTTATTAATATATTATAAGAATAATATATTAAATGAGAAATCATGTTATTTGATTAATATTAGCCAAAGATTAATTAGGAATTAATTTGGTGACTAAAATAGATTAATTGAATAAAGGGGACTTAAATTGTCAAATGTGTAATAGTTGTATTTTGGGCTGGGTAACCTAATGGATTAAAGGGGTTAACGAACTTATGATGGGAGCCCATCATATTTTCGTCCATGGCCTTATTCTAGAAGGTTACATGGGTTGCTTCATGTTTAAATTGTCCTTTAGGGTTTTCATGGAAACCCTACCCGCTCACAGTATAAATAGAACCCCTAGGCTACAAAAATCGGCCACTACATCTTTGAGAACCCTAGAGCCTAGTTGGTGTTTGTAAGCTATTAGAGGAGTTACACTTGTGACTCTAAGCTCAACGAAGAAGAAAGATCAAGAGTTCTTGACGAGGTAAATATCTAGATATCATCAGTTATATTAATTTTGTAATATGTATGCTAGATCTAGGGCTATAAATCTTGGATGAATTGCATGTACAATAGAGAAACCTAGATATGAGTATTAGGATTTGCATGTGCACATAGGAAAGATCTTTTGTGTAAAACCCATCAATGGTATCAGAGCCTTGATTGGTTTCTTTTGTATGTGATGCAATACTTGCTTACGTGCTGAAAATTAAATTTATGGCCTCTGTCCGACCCGACTCAGCGAGTCAGTATCTGGACTTGGCAAGTCGGCCCAACTCGGCGAGTCCATGTAGTGACTCGGCGCGTCCGGGAGTCAGGCAGAGGATATTTCGAGATTTATTACTATTTTGCTAAATGATAATTGCTAAAATCGTTTTTATATGATAAAATCCGAATTTTATTGTTTCTATGTGATTATCCTTACCAAAACAAAATATAATTTCTAATTATTACAATAATAATTTGTCACACCCCCAAACCAGGCGGCGGAAACGTTCGGGGGCTGTCGTGACTCAATTGAATACCATAACATTGTATATATATATGAAACGTAACAACATTCGTCACCATGCATTAATATTGTACAACCAGTAAAGTTTACATGAAGTACATTGTTTAAACATTACATTTCCAAAATAAACTGTTCGATTCGTACATAAATAAAACTGCGAGCCATCACTGAATACGATTTCCTTTGATTCACTGGTTTTCCTGAGAATACAAGTATTTTGAAAAACGTCAACATATGAAATGTTGGTGAGTTCATAAGTTGTATTTGAAAAACAATGTTTCGTGTCGTTTGAAAACCGCCAGAAAATCCGATATTTTCTGAAAATAGTATAGTCAAAAAGGTGTGAAAATCTATAAGTATGCTTGTTTGTTTTCTATACTTGTAAAAAAATTGTTCATTGAAATCGTATGTATTTTGAATCTGTATGTATTGAAAACCCTAGGAAAACCCAATGTTTTCCTAATTCTTTGAATTCCATGAATTTACTTTGAAACCATTGCAACGCATGAAGTTATCATTACCAGACGACATTGGATTATTTTCGAGCATGATTATCTGCTACAAACACGCGTTACACAAACGACTAGTCTATAGTAATACTAACGATCCCGTAGGCGTCGTCCGTACTAATCACATTATCCAACCGTCCTGACTACGTGTAGTCCCACATCCGAAGAGAAGGAGGACACGAAGGCCTCGACGACTCCATTAGCCGGTTGGGGATAAAAAGGTACGAGGGGTCCCAGACCCGCCTCGCAAAAAGGCAGACTCTACTAGCGACACTAAAGGACCCTTGGGGACCATTAGTCTACAAGCCATTGAAAGTCCGGTTACGTCGTGTCGGATTGGTAAAACCCAACACTTCGTAAGATGAAGTCTTTGGGCCTTAAGATCAGGTCGTCGGGCTAGCTAGGCTCAACGAACAAGATTTTACACTTGTGGGGCCCAAAGATAGTGCGTAGACGTCTGTGCACATTTGCATGTATAATGAATTCCCAATCGTTAGTTGTATGAATCGTAGTATTGAATTATCATAGCGTCGTCGTGTTAGTGGTTTCGGATTTTTATTAGTTCGAGACCGAACCAATTCGTTTAACAACGACTTTTGGTGTTGTAATGTATTGTATTTTGTCGATAGTCGTAGTACCATTATTTGGTCAAATTGCATGTATTGAATTAGTCTTGGAAATTTTCTGTTTTCAGCCCCTCCTTGTTTGTAAAATTTACTTTTTCAACCCTTTATTTAAAATACTTTCCGGTTTGGTCCTTAAATCAATTTTCTTGACATTTTAACACCAAAAATTACTAAAATAAATATTTTCCAGCATATTTTTCATAGAAAACAGCTTAAGTCCCTGAAATTTCAGTTTTTCTCGGTTATAACCCTTCTTTTCGCAATTTTGACAATTTTGGCCCAAATTGTAAAAAAATTTGCAACTTTGGTCCTTTTTAAATTTAAAAAGCATTTTAAACCGTTAAAAAGGACTTGGATCACTTATGGTCCACTGTTTTACAGAAAATCACAGTTTTGGCCCTCCAAAATAGAAAAATTCTCATAATGGGCCTCATTGGGCCGAAATTGTCATTTTTAGCCCATTAAGCTTGAAATTTATGTTTTTAACCTTCTAAATGAGTATAATTCCAGAAATTGTTTTATTGAAACTGTTTTGACACACTTCATCCATCAGAATTCGTGAAATGTCAATTTGGGCCCTTAATTTTGTATTTTTCACATGTTAGGCCCAAAATTTGTGTTTTTAGCTTAAAGAAAATTGTCGCTAAACCACTTAGCTATTTTTCTTGAAACACTTTGTATGAAGAAATACATTTGATGCTAAAATCATATAACATACGTTATATCTCAGTTTTGAGGAGTTTTATGGCTAGATCCAACATTAAAGCACATAAAAGCATACATATAAGCATGGAAATCATACAAGGCATATAAACACATATAGATCTACACTTTCACTTGTATTCCCCCCCCCCCACAAAACTCATAAAAACAGAAAATAGGGGGTATGAAGCTCACCTTGGGTGTGGGGGCTCGGTTTTGCAAAGAAAATGGAAGGAAAATGAAGTGTTTTTGGCCTTAACCTCCTTCCTTGGTAGATCTCGAGTTTGAGATGGTTCTAGGGTGCAAAATCACGATTTTTGCATAGATTAGGATGGGATTTTGATAAAACAAAGAATTTAGTTCATAGATCCAAGCAACTCTTACCTTAGATGGAGAATTTTGTAGAAATTTCCTCTTGAATGCCTCCTAAAACTCGAGATTTTTGAGTGGAGAGGAAGGAGAGTTCTTGAGTGATCTAGAGAGAATTTGTGAGAGATTTGTGAATGTGTGTGTGTGTTTCGGTCGAGAGGGAGAGGGAGGAGAGAAGAGAAGTGATTTTGAAGTGATGTGCATGGAGGTATGTGAGATATTTTGCATGGAAGTCCTTTGGATAATAATGATGTGGCACAATAAGTCAACTCTTTCATCTTCTTGGGCTTGTGCATTTGGGCCAAGAATTTGGCAAGAAAAGGAAAAATTTGAGCCTTTGCCCTAAGCCCAACATTAGAGTTAGTTAGGGTGTGTTTTATACCTAAAAGAATGTGGTAGGATTTTTACATTTTTGTTGGACTAGTTTAGGTTATTCATGGAGCAAAGCTTTTAATTCATTTCATTCTAGGCCCAACATGGCCCAAAATGTTGAAATAAACTAGTGTGGGTCCAATTAGAGTCCAATTAGGGTTCTAAGCCCTTGATAGCCAAATTGGAAGCTTATTGGTCCACGTGGATCCAATATGGGAGTCCTAATCCAACATGGACTTAAACAAGGACTTCTTGGATTTCCAATTGTTTGATGACTATTTGTAGTACTTGTATGATGTATTTGATTGAAGTTTTGATTCACATTAGCTTGAATGTATAGATTACATGACACAAAATTTCCATTTGTGACATGATCCCCCCGTTAGAGGGAATTTCGTCCCGAAATTCTGTTTGAAAGCTAGATTTGAGAATGTTAGAATAGGTGAGGGTACTTTTGCTTCATTTGGTCTTCGCGTTCCCAAGTGAATTCTGGCCCACGCTTTGCGTTCCACCGTACTTTCACGATCGGGATGCGGCTCTGTTTAGTACGCTTCACCTCCCTGTCCATGATTTCGACTGGTTCTTCGACGAACAGGAGATTCTCATTGATTTCGATTTCGTCAAGAGGAATGACAAGGGTTTCGTCTGATAGGCACTTCTTTAGGTTTGAGACATGGAACACGGGGTGTACACTGTTTAGCTCCGCGGGTAGTTGTAGTCTGTAGGCTATCGGGCCTATTCGGGCGACGATTTCGAAAGGTCCAATGTATCGCGGGTTCAGCTTTCCCCGTTTTCCGAAACGTATAACCCCTTTCCTGGGTGAGACCTTCAACAATACTCGATCACTGACCTGGAATTCTAAGGGCTTTCACCGTTTATCGGCGTAGCTCTTTTGCCGGTCACGCGATGCTTGTAATCGAGCTTTGATCTGGACAATCTTTTCTGTGGTCTTGCGAATGATTTCCGGTCCCGTTAATGCCCTGCTTGATGTATGCGTTTTTGCCAGCTGGGTGTCACCTACTTCCGCCCAACATAACGGTGATCTACATTTACGCCCGTACAGTGCTTCGAAAGGAGCCACCTTGATGCTCGAATGGTAACTATTGTTATATGAAAACTCGATCAACGGTAGGTGGGTATCCCAAGACTTTCCAAAGTCTATCGCACATGCACGAAGCATGTCTTCAAGCGTTTGAATGGTTCGTTCACTTTGACCATCCGTTTGTGGGTGGTATGCGGTGCTCATATCGAGATGAGTACCCATTACCTTGTGGAGTGATTGCCAAAAGCGCGACGTGAATCTACTGTCCCTATCCGAGATGATAGATTTTGGCACTCCATGGAGTCTTACGATCTCTCGTAGGTACAAACGCGTCAGTCTCTCCATCTTGTAGGACTCTTTGATTGGTAAGAAATGGGCAGATTTCGTCAGTCGGTCGATTATTACCCATATGGTGTCCAGTCCGTCCGACGTCTTGGGCAGCTTGGTCACGAAGTCCATAGAAATCCCCTCCCATTTCCACTCGGGAATTTCTGGTTGCTGCAACAATCCTGAAGGTTTTTGGTATTCCACCTTTACTTTGGCGCATGTAAGGCACTTACTGACGTAGGTCGCGATTTCCGCCTTCATGTTAGGCCACCAATAGTGTTGTTTAATATCCAAATACATCTTGTCTGATCCAGGATGAATGGAGTACCGTGTCTTGTGGGCTTCCTTCATAACGGTCTCCCTAAATCCTCCAATTTTTGGGACCCAAATACGGTTCAGGAAGTAGTATACCCTATTCTCTCTTTCTTCTAGGTTCTTTTCCATCCCGCGCAACGCCTCGCTAATTCTATTTTCCGCTTTCATAGCCTCCGGCTGGACTGTTGCAATTTGAGTGGCCAGATGAGATTGAATGGTTATTGAGTGCATTTTCGTACGGCGATTTGTGTACTCCTTCCGACTTAATGCATCAGCTACCACGTTGGCCTTACCTGGATGGTACTTGATCTCGCATTCGTAGTCGTTTAGTAATTCCACCCATCTTCGCTGTCTCATGTTCAGCTCCTTTTGATTCAAAATGTGCTGGAGGCTCTTGTGGTCTGTGAAGATGGTGCACTTTGTACCGTACAGGTAGTGCCTCCAAATTTTTAGAGCAAAGACCACGGCTCCCAGTTCGAGGTCATGGGTCGTGTAATTTACCTCATGCATCTTTAGTTGGCGGGACGCATATGCTATCACTCTTCCACGTTGCATGAGAACGCAGCCTAGGCCCTAATTTGACGCGTCACAGTAGACTACAAAATCTTCTATTCCTTCAGGTAGTGATAGTACAGGAGCGCTACAGAGAGCTTGCTTCAAAGTCCGAAACGCAATCTCTTGTCGGTCTGTCCACTTGAATGGCACGCCCTTTTGAGTAAGCAAGGTAAGCGGCTTGGCGATCTTAGAGAAGTTTTGGATGAATCTCCTATAGTAGCCTGCTAGGCCTAAGAACTGACGAATTTTTGTGGGTGTGGTCGGAGTTGCCCATCCTTCCACAGCTTTGACCTTAGAGGGGTCCACATGAATTCCGTCTTGGCTAACCACGTGGCCTAGGAAATTCACACTTCGAAGCCAGAACTCACACTTGGAGAGTTTGGCGTAAAGCTTTTCCGATCGCAGAAGGTCTAGAATTTGTCGTAGGTGTTGGCCATGCTCCTCTTTGCTTCGAGAATAGACGAGGATGACATCGATAAATACAATGACGAAGTTGTCAAGGAACGGTCGACAAATTCGATTCATTAGGTCCATAAATGCGGCAGGTGCATTTGTTAGACCGAAGGGCATTACGACAAATTCATAATATCCATAGCGGGTTCGGAAAGCGGTTTTGGGAATATCCTCTTCTCGGACCTTGAGTTGGTGGTATCCAGACCGTAGATCTATTTTGGAGAAATAACTAGCTCCTTGGAGCTGGTCGAATAGGTCATCGATTCGTGGGAGTGGGTAGCGGTTTTTAACAGTGAGTTTATTCAACTCTCTGTAATCGATGCACATTCTGAAAGATCCGTCCTTCTTTTTGACAAAGAGCACTGGGGCTCCCCATGGCGAGTAACTAGGTCGAATAAATCCCTTATCCAGAAGTTCGCTGAGTTGGCTGGATAATTCCTGCATCTCGGCAGGAGCCAACCGATAGGGTGATTTAGCAAGAGGAGTTGCTCCTGGGATAAGGTCAATTCGAAATTCAACCTGTCTCTCTAGGGGCACTCCCGGAAGATCTTCAGGAAACACATCCGGGAATTCACACGCTACCGGAATGTCTTGGATGTTAGTTTCTTCTTTGGTCCTGTCCACTATGTGAGCCAGGAACGCCAAATTGTCCTTTCGCAGGTGTTTTTGTGCTTTGATACACGAGATGAGGCGAAGATTCGTACTGGGTTTGTCTCCGTAAATCACTAGGGTTTCGTGATTCGGAAGACGAAGGCGAACGGCCTTCTCATGACACATAATTTCAGCATGGTGGGGGCTTAACCAATCCATGCCGATAATTACATCGAAACTCCTAATTGATACTGGCATTAGGTCTATTCGAAAGACATGCTGGTTAAGGGTTAGGGTACATCCAGTGTAGATTTCCCCAGTGGACTCGGTTTTCCCATTGGCCATTTCCATCGTATAGGCTTCATTTAGCTTTTGGGGGAGTTGTTTTAATAAGTGCTTAAACTTATTGCTTACGAAACTTCGTTCCGCTCCGGTGTCAAATAAGATGCATGCATAAGCGTGGTTTAGGAGGAACGTACCGGTCACAACTGCGGGATCCTGGACTGCATCACTCTGACCCATAGTCAGCATTCTTCCTGCTCCTCTGTTTCCTGAGTTGTTGTTAGGGCAATCTCGGCGGAAATGCCCCGTCCTTCCACACCCGAAGCAGGTGTGGCTAGGCCCTGCATTATTGCCGCCGGCATTGAGGTTGTTGTTATTGTGGTAGTGTTGTTGTTGTTGTTGTTCTGGTTGTTTCCCTGACTCTGGTTCCTGGGAGGGTACGTCCTGCAGAACCTTGCAGTGTGTCCCTTTTGGTTGCAACTGGTGCAATGGAGTTCCCTACATTCGCCGTGATGGTGGAGGCCGCACTTATTGCAACTAGGAAGATTACCGGAGTAGGGTCTTGGAGCATTTGAAGCAGCTGAGGCTGGAGCATGTGGTGTGACTGGAACCGGTGCGGTGACAGCGTTAACTGCCACTGTTTGCTGCCTTTTAGAGGTCTCGGGGCCCTGACGCCCCTTCCTCTTAGGGTTCTTCCCTCTCCTGCCATCACCCTCCTTTTTCTTCTCAGTCTCTATTGGCTTCTCTCCTTTTTTGTTATTATGGTCGTACAATCTTTTTGCCAGTCTCTTTGCACTGTCAAATGTTTCGGGGTTTGCAGCTATCACATTCCCTTGAATTGGTGATGTGAGTCCCCAGATGAATCGCTCAATCTTCTTTCCTTCCGAGGTGATCATACCCGGACACAGCAGAGATAGTTCGCTGAATCTCGATATGTAGGCATCGATATTCGCGTTCTGTACAGTGAGGTTCCATAGCTCTTGTTCCATCTTCTGTATTTCGCCTCGTGGGCAGTACTCTGCCATTAACATTTCTTTCATCTCCGTCCACGGCATAGAGTTGGCTACAGGGAGTGTCATGGATTCTACATGTCCGTTCCACCAGGTGAGTGCTTGATCCACAAAAGTGCAGGCTGCGAACTTCACCTTCATGTGCTCAGGGCAGTCGCATATCTCGAATACCGACTCCACCTTTTCGATCCATCGCTTCAGAGTGATCACTCCTCCAGTGCCATTAAAAGTTCGTGGTTTGGCGTTTGTGAAGTCCTTGTAGGTACATGCCTTGGTGGGTCCTTGATTCATTCCATTGTTTGAACTTCCGGCTCCTTGCCCATTGACTCCTCCGTTGTTCCCTTGTTGAATTTGCGCAATCGCTGCAGTGACTGCTATAGATACAGTTGCCTGGAAGGCGGCTGAGTCAACTTCAGGTGGGGTTGGTCCTGGGTTTCCGCGAGTAGGTCGGAGAGGCATCTTTCTGTGACAAAACGGAAAGATGTTGAGGGTATGTGGTTTCGGTGAGGTCGTGATCCTACTGACTAGGTGCGTGGTACAAACTTAAACACTACTACCATTTACCAATCAATAATAATATCTCAACACATAGCAATTTGCAATATCGTAATAAAACACGTAAAATTTATTAATATTATCCGCATTTGATACATGAAAATTTGCTCGTAGGAGCATACATGAGTGATACTAGTTCGACAGCATAACGACTCTATGAGTAGTGTAGTCACTTAAACATAGAGTCGGAGTACATAGCATATTTCCTAACGACCTACTATGATAAGTCTATCCCTAACCGCGATGAGCTGCGTCCTACTATAATGGTGAAATCATATGCCGAAGTGCTGAGCTAGCAGCTGCGCCATCTCTGTCATGTCTACAATGACCTCATCCCTCTCAAGCTCTGCTCGCACGGCTCGTGCTTCCATGGCAAACAGTTGTTGTCGTAAGTCGGCAATCACGGCTTTTGGGGAGCGATTCTCCCTCCATGACGACTGAGAGAAAGTATGCGAATAAGCTATCACTTTCCTATGATTCTAACGCTATGGCACAAGCTAAACCGACATTCCCTTCTTGGTGGTAGGGGTATAGTTTTAGGTTCCCTAGCTATCCCGATCTCATCAAGACGTGTGCTAGTTTTACTTTGGAGAGAATGTAGTTGATCAGGCTACATTCACTCCTTGGTATCACTAAGAACAGTCTCGAATTAACCGAGATACCAGCATTATTGTGTTTGATTCGGCGTTAGGTTCTTATTCCTAATGCAAGCAAGTGTGTTTTGTTTACTTGTTTTGTTAAGAGTTCTCTTAGTCCCTCTTTTTGGTTTATAGTTGCATATCAATGTGTGGTTCGACATGCTAGTTCACTATAATCAAAGCTCTGATACCAACCTGTCACACCCCCAAACCAGGCGGCGGAAACGTTCGGGGGCTGTCGTGACTCAATTGAATACCATAACATTGTATATATATATGAAACGTAACAACATTCGTCACCATGCATTAATATTGTACAACCAGTAAAGTTTACATGAAGTACATTGTTTAAACATTACATTTCCAAAATAAATTGTTCGATTCCTACATAAATAAAACTGCGAGCCATCACTGAATACGATTTCCTTTGATTCACTGGTTTCTTGAGAATACAAGTATTTTGAAAAACATCAACATATGAAATGTTGGTGAGTTCATAAGTTGTATTTGAAAAACAATGTTTCGTGTCGTTTGAAAACCGCCAGAAAATCCGATATTTTCTGAAAATAGTATAGTCAAAAAGGTGTGAAGATCTATAAGTATGCTTGTTTGTTTTCTATACTTGTAAAAAAATTGTTCATTGAAATCGTATGTATTTTGAATCTGTATGTATTGAAAACCCTAGGAAAACCCGATGTTTTCCTAATTCTTTGAATTCCATGAATTTACTTTGAAACCATTGCAACGCATGAAGTTATCATTACCAGACGACATTGGATTATTTTCGAGCATGATTATCTGCTACAAACACGCGTTACACAAATGACTAGTCTATAGCAATACTAACGATCTCGTAGGCGTCGTCCGTACTAATCACGTTATCCAACCGTCCTGACTACGTGTAGTCCCACATCCGAAGAGAAGGAGGACACGAAGGCCTCGACGACTCCATTAGCCGGTTGGGGATAAAAAGGTACGAGGGGTCCCAGACCCGCCTCGCAAAAAGGCAGACTCTACTAGCGACACTAAAGGACCCTTGGGGACCATTAGTCTACAAGCCATTGAAAGTCCGGTTACGTCGTGTCGGATTGGTAAAACCCAACACTTCGTAAGATGAAGTCTTTGGGCCTTAAGATCAGGTCGTCGGGCTAGCTAGGCTCAACGAACAAGATTTTACACTTGTGGGGCCCAAAGATAGTGCGTAGACGTCTGTGCACATTTGCATGTATAATGAATTCCCAATCGTTAGTTGTATGAATCGTAATATTGAATTATCATAGCGTCGTCGTGTTAGTGGTTTCGGATTTTTATTAGTTCGAGACCGAACCAATTCGTTTAACAACGACTTTTGGTGTTGTAATGTATTGTATTTTGTCGATAGTCGTAGTACCATTATTTGGTCAAATTGCATGTATTGAATTAGTCTTGGAAATTTTCTGTTTTCAGCCCCTCCTTGTTTGTAAAATTTACTTTTTCAACCCTTTATTTAAAATACTTTCCGGTTTGGTCCTTAAATCAATTTTCTTGACATTTTAACACCAAAAATTATTAAAATAAATATCCAGCATATTTTTCATAGAAAACAGCTTAAGTCCCTAAAATTTCAGTTTTTCTCGGTTATAACCCTTCTTTTCGCAATTTTGACAATTTTGGCCCAAATTGTAAAAATTTTTGCAACTTTGGTCCTTTTTAAATTTAAAAAGCATTTTAAACCTTTTAAAAGGACTTGGATCACTTATGGTCCACTGTTTTACAGAAAATCACAGTTTTGGCCCTCCAAAACAGAAAAATTCGCATAATGGGCCTCATTGGGCCGAAATTGTCATTTTTAGCCCATTAAGCTTGAAATTTATGTTTTTAACCTTCTAAATGAGTATAATTCCAGAAATTGTTTTATTGAAACTGTTTTGACACACTTCATCCATCAGAATTCGTGAAATGTCAATTTGGGCCCTTAATTTTGTATTTTTCACATGTTAGGCCCAAAATTTGTGTTTTTAGCTTAAAGAAAATTGTCACTAAACCACTTAGCTATTTTTCTTGAAACACTTTGTATGTAGAAATACATTTGATGCTAAAATCATATAACATACGTTATATCTCGGTTTTGAGGAGTTTTATGGCTAGATCCAACATTAAAGCACATAAAAGCATACATATAAGCATGGAAATCATACAAGGCATATAAACACATATAGATCTACACTTTCACTTGTATTCCCCCCCCCCCCCCACAAAACTCATAAAAACAGAAAATAGGGGGTATGAAGCTCACCTTGGGTGTGGGGGCTCGGTTTTGCAAAGAAAATGGAAGGAAAATGAAGTGTTTTTGGCCTTAACCTCCTTCCTTGGTAGATCTCGAGTTTGAGATGGTTCTAGGGTGCAAAATCACGAATTTTGCATAGATTAGGATGGGATTTTGATAAAACAAAGAATTTAGTTCATAGATCCAAGCAACTCTTACCTTAGATGGAGAATTTTGTGGAAATTTCCTCTTGAATGCCTCCTAAAACTCGAGATTTTTGAGTGGAGAGGAAGGAGAGTTCTTGAGTGATCTAGAGAGAATTTGTGAGAGATTTGTGAATGTGTGTGTGTGTGTTTCGGCCGAGAGGGAGAGGGAGGAGAGAAGAGAAGTGATTTTGAAGTGATGTGCATGGAGGTATGTGAGATATTTTGCATGGAAGTCCTTTGGATAATAATGATGTGGCACAATAAGTCAACTCTTTCATCTTCTTGGGCTTGTGCATTTGGGCCGACAATTTGGCAAGAAAAGGAAAAATTTGAGCCTTTGCCCCTAAGCCCAACATTAGAGTTAGTTAGGGTGTGTTTTATACCTAAAAGAATGTGCTAGGATTTTTACATTTTTGTTGGACTAGTTTAGGTTATTCACGGAGCAAAGCTTTTAATTCATTTCATTCTAGGCCCAACATGGCCCAAAATGTTGAAATAAACTAGTGTGGGTCCAATTAGAGTCCAATTAGGGTTCTAAGCCCTTGATAGCCAAATTGGAAGCTTATTGGTCCACGTGGATCCAATATGGGAGTCCTAATCCAACATGGACTTAAACAAGGACTTCTTGGATTTCCAATTGTTTGATGACTATTTGTAGTACTTGTATGATGTATTTGATTGAAGTTTTGATTCACATTAGCTTGAATGTATAGATTACATGACACAAAATTTCCAGTTGTGACATAATTTCGTTATACAATATAAGTTGATTATTTAAATTAATTTTGTAAATTATCCTGTAAATAATCTTGATTAGGTCAAATTTAGATAATCATTAAATTAATTGTTTAATTTAAAATTGCTATTTGATCCTTTTGTGTTTTGAAAAGGTTTCAAAACTTGCCCTAAAATTTTGGAATTTAAATTTTTTATTAAAAAGTTTAGTTTTGAAATATTTAAATTCTGAACCCTTATGATTTAATATGTTTCAAAACTTGTCATCCAGTTTTAAATTCTGAAAAAAATTCAAATTGCACCCTTATGGTTTTATTAAATTAATTACATATATAATTAAAAGAGAGTTAATGAATCCATCAGGATATGATTTACATTTAATTAAATTAAAAGTGTAATTTGTTAAGTTAGACCACATACTATTTTAAAAGTGTAAAATACTCCCTTATACTATATATAACATTAAAAGTCTAATATTATATATGTATAACTTAAATTGCTAGTCTTACCGTTAGTAGACCACATTCACAAAGCCAAACTATTAGGGGAGTATAATATTATGGCCTATAAAACGGCAATTTAATGGGTATCCACTCTCACCCACCGCTTCCTTGATTGGTGGAGGGTCATTAGCCAAACGGGTAGGATAGGGCAAACCCTTTCCATTAAAAGTATAAGCAAATATGAAGTAACTAAATGTTTTACAAAATTCCTAATCTTAGTTACGTTAGGCAAAAGTGAATTTGATGTAATTGCATTAAATTACACTTTGTACCCTTGAGAAGACATTAGTGGAGCGTGTGTGGTTAACCGACACACTAAACGGGCTCTAAGAAAAGGTGGAAAAGGGTGACTTGTTGTTTTTCATAGTTCGATGGAGTGTGTGTGGTTAACCGGTACATCGAATAGGTAACTGTAACATTGGGGGCACCATGTATATTTGCATGGTTATTCACACCTTGTTTTGTGATCCTCAGCATCCCTGTCACAAATCGAGGGGCATATTGAGATTTAAACATATCATTGAAAAGTTCAATGTAACTCAAAAGATCTAGGAGTTTTCAATACATTTAAAACTTAACCACTTTTTTGTTTTTCATGGTGGAAAATTAGTGAATCGCCATTCACTTACTTTAAAATGTTCTGTAATTTGGGTTACGACATCCCTCTCATAAGTTGTGGAGTATTGTGTTGGGTCCTAGCCTTAATATCTCATTTGGATGATTTATTAAGGACTCAATTAATCAACTAACTTGAATTTTCTCCCGTTTTGTAGAGGTCTGAATCTAACTGTGGTCTTCCCGAATCCCATGGAAATGGTTTTCCTGCTCAAAGTGAAAGTCTGTTCCACAATGATAGTGAAATATCGATCCCTGCCTTGTGGAATAGCTTTGTTTCAGTTCCTCCACCCCTCTTATTGTTCTCCCAAACTCACAAGATTGAAGAATTGAAAATTCAAAATCACTCAAGCCCTGTTGGCAATGAAACATGAAGATGGAAAACCTGTGTGTGCTCACGTCCTAGGGATGAAATTACACATCAATAGGTTGACAATGTTGGGTGCATCTTTTCCGAAGAAGTTGGCTGTAGACTGGGTTCTTCATTCACTCCCTAAATCATATGATAAGTTCATAAGAGAGTATTATATGACGGATCTTGACGCAACCCTCATTGACCTAACTTACAAGCTTATTGTTGTTGAATCAGAAATGATTTGGCAAAGTAATGGAGAATATTTGTTTGGTAATTCAACCAACCATGCTTCCGTGGTCGCTCCAGGAGAAGCCACATGTTTCTACTACCAAGAGAAGGGGCGTTGGCTACAAAGCTGCCCAGAGGACTTGAAGAATCCAAGGGATGGGAGAGTCAAGGAGTATGGTCCTGCTTCAGGTAAAATCCACTATCTAACCTTGTTAAGTTCCTATTCATTGATTCTTAATGCATGATGTGATAAGATTACATTTGGATGTTTTTGTAGGATCAGAGAAAAGAGAGGAAGCTTAATGGAAGAGCAAGATGAGTCTAATCACGAAGAAATATTGCATGGATTCGAAGATCAGATTTTGAGCTTAGGAAGTTATGATAGATTTGTTAGGAATATTTGATTACATAATTTTTCAGTTGATTTTGCATTGTAAGGACGTGTTTTCGACTGCTTTATGAATAAAATAAATTTTTTGGTTTGTCTTATTTATATATAACCTTGCTATGAAATCATTGTGAAAAAATTATGTTTGTGTATTTCTATAAATGGATGTGATTCTTAGTTATGATATTTATGGAAGTGTCATAATTTTCTAAGTATGGAATGATTCCCATCGCCCAAGTTTCAATTGAAAAGAAACTTGGAATCGTACAACTTGTATTCTATGATGTATGGAAATCTTGGTACTTAGGTAATTAAAACTAATTCCTTGATCATACAAGTATGTGAGTCAAGTAGAGGACTAAAGGAATAGAACACAATGTTGTGCACTAGTCAACTCCACCACAAATAACAATAAGACTATTCGTCATAATTTACTAAAAGTATAGTAGATGTGGTTATTCTTACAAGATTAAGTATAATTCTGAATCATTGAAAAGTTACAATAAATGGCAGAATCAATAAGAAGAACCAATTAGGCTGAAAGATAAAAGGTTTCTCGAATCTAAGAAGAAGGGAGAGTACTTTTGTATCGTGTTTTGTGATCGTCTTAATGATTAAGAACCATATCACACTTGATCCTCTAAGGACATCTTAGTACACTAGTATGGCTGAGAAGAGGAATCAGAAAATTGTTGAAATGGTTAAATCAAAAGGATTGGTCTTACTTCGTTCCAAAATCAAGTCTTAGAGTCATACTCCAAGACTGTGAATTAGTGATACATCATAAGAAGTTCTAACACACTCATCAAATGTGAAGTAGAAAAATTGTTTTTTTCTTACTCTTGTGCGTTTGAAATAGGTAAATTGTGATGTCTTGGATAAGATAAAGACCAAATAATACCAATTGTGTGTAGCGTTTGTATTGATAAGAATCCGCACTAACTCTTGAATCTTTGTTTGTGAAGAAATGTTTTCTTGACAAGAAAATCGTATATGTCAAGAAGTCAGTGGGAGTCTAAATGATCTTGAAAAGATTCAAGAACTAATCAAGAGTAAACCTATTATTAAACACTAGCACACGATTTGATGTTTGTAACCTCTCGTGTTGACGTATTCTTGTTTCTATGCCAATCCAATTCAGTTGATTATGCATATGAGTTCTACGACTTCTTAGTAGATTGCATAAGGGCAAACTCCTTGACTGGCATAACTGAGTTGCTAAATAACTTGGAAGCAATGGTGGGATCCTTGATGGAAAGAAATTAAGAATGAACAAGTTCTATCTATAAGAGTTTGAATTTGTCACGAACATTATCTTATGATTATGGTTATGACAAATTCACATGGATAGGAACACATGCACCATAAAATCTCAGTGTCATAAGGTTTCTCTCCTTCATGAAAATGATTTTGTGGAAACGCTTTCACTAAGAGAGATTTTAACGAGATAGCGATTATGTAAATTGCATTGTCAAATTTTGATTATGATTACGACATCCCTCTTCATATTTCGAATATTGAGATTTGACAATTAATCTGAACGTTTGGGACTTAGTAGTATAAGTTCTGAATTAGTTCAGACACACATGTGAGCTGTCTATGGAAAGGTGTGTGAGTTTGAGAAACTTAGATAAAGGCTTATCGAAGCACATCATATTGGAAATATGAACTTTGGAAGTCATTAAGTATTGTCTTTTAGAATTCCAACTGTTTTCTGAATACGTTTCAAAGCTAGTGGGAGTATAAATGTTATGCTGAGATAAATATAATCATCATGTTAATTGGAGAATGATTATTATTTAAGTATTGCAAGTTGGAAATATTAACTATAGAAAAACAAAAATTTCACTATGCAAAGTTGCAGTGGTTGAAAAACTGTTTTTGCTATAATTAAAGGAGAGAATTTTATACTTCATCTGCAATCTAAAAGCTTAGATTGAGAAATTTTAATTGAATTTGGTCAAAGATATATTTATTATTTGCATTCTCAAAGTTCGATTATGATTACCGCATCCCTCTTCATAATTCGAATTTTGAGAACACGACAAATAGAAATATTATGGCATTATTATAGCAAGAAACAGGTAAAGTATCACGTTTTTTATTATGAATCATATCCCATATGCTTCGTACATAGGATCGATTGCATATGCTGTAATATTCGACCGGTCTAAAATTTTCCAAATGCCTAGGGCATTTAGAGGAAAAAAGGAATAGAACCGGATTTGACTAAAATAATTAAATTGTCAAGGACAATCTAAGGTTCGCCAAGGATGTTCCAAGGAATGTCTAGATTAGAAACCTTTATGCAACAAGGATGTTCAAAGGAATGTACTTTGAATGTGAGACTTCATGACTATGGAATTGTCTTGTAACAATCTCCAACAGAGTACTTTGTAATTTTATTGGCAAAGTCTTGGTGACTTTGGCGCCATGATATTACGAAAGGACTGTTGCATAAAATGTTAGAATCTAACATATTCTATAAGTGGCAAGAATTTGATATTGTTACACTTATGGTAAGGAATGGGAAATGTGAAATGAGTGTGATTGAAAATGTTATTAAATTATACTATTTTACAAAGTAAGGACTATGGATAAACATAGTGTGCATGCTAAGAGCATGGGCCAATTGTTGTTATAATTCAAGTAAGAAGTTGATTACCTGAAACAACAAATAATATGGTGAATATATAAAATGTTTTATTTATAATCAAAGGTTTGGGACCATATAGTTTTAGTATTATTCTTGTGTTTCACTTTGCATGTTTTGACTTCCCGAATAATAAGATTATTCAAACTCTCCACAGTCACTCATTCTTTGGAAGTAGGAATGAAAGAAGACTGTCATGAATATGACTGTAGATTGTCTAAAGTGTTTTAGAGATGGCGAAAGTTTGTTGTAAGGTTCATGAGTGCTGATATAAGATTTAAGTATTGGATTAAACCCACGTTCACTTGGATCGCTTCATGGATTTTATCATGAGTGATTGGTGAGACGGTAATATCTTACATTCTTAAAACCGAGATGTGTGAGTTGTATCTTCCGAGTCAGTTGCACGTTGATAATATGTAAATGCACCAGTAACTTGGTGTTATAAAACATATTGTTGTGTGTGATTCGGTGAGTGAGTACAAGCGAGCATTGAGTCGAAGTTTATCCGTTCCTTTTTCCCAAAGTGGGATAAAAGCGATATATGTGGTCCCCTTGATGATTTAGTGATGACACCCTAAGCACTTGGCTAAGCCGAGACTAAGTTGATGTGTTCAACTGTAGTCTGTTGTCAGTCATCATAAATCAGAAATTGAGAAATAACACATAGACTGAGAGACTGATTTCAATCTGTGTCTCACATCTACATGATATCTAGAATGGAGGAATATATAATCCCTTATCTAAAGGACAGGTTGTTGATAAGATCAGAGTTTGACAATGTATCTGAGAGCTATGATTGCTAATCAGATTGTACTTACATTATAGTTACTAGACTTATCCAAGTGGGAGACTGTTGGATTAGTGTCTAAGCCCGTAACTATATTTGGTAAGTACTTAACCCGGTTGTGCATGGTCCTTTTGGGTTGCCTTCACCATAGCAACTTAATAGGGTAATTTTTGGAGAGAGAGGATATTATGGTTTATTAATATACTGTAAGAATAATATATTAAAGGAGAAATCATGTTATTTGATTAATATAGATTAATCAGAAATTAATTTGGTGACTAGAAGAGATTAATTGAATAAAGGGGACTTAAATTGTAAATGTGTGATAGTTGTATTTTGGGATGGAAAACCTAATGGAATAAAGGGGCGAACGAAATTATGATGGGATCCCATCATATTTTCGTCCATGGCCTTATTCCAGAAGGTTACATGGGCTGCTTAATGTTTAAGTTGTCCATTAGGGTTTTGACGGAAACCCTAGCTGCTCATAGTATAAATAGAAGCCCTAGGCTACAGAAATCGGCCACTGCTTCATTGAGAACCCTAGAGCCAATTTTGGGTGCCTCCTCCCTCTCTCATATACTACCCTCTTGCTAGTTGGTGTTTGTAAGCCATTAGTGGAGTTACACCTGTGACTCTAATCTCAAGGAAGAAGAAAGATCAAGAGTTCTTGAAGAGGTAATCATCTAGATCTTATTACTTACATTAATTTTTTAATATGTATGCTAGATCTAGGGCTATAAATCTTGGATGAATTGCATGTACAATAGAGAAACCTAGATCTGAGTATTAGGGTTTGCATGTGCACACATGAAAGTTCTTTTGTGTAAAACCCATCAAAAACAAGGAAATAAACTTATAAACTATAATAGGTATACTTTACATATTAAGTATACTAAATCGTACCGGGTTTGCACTAACGGGGTACAAATACAACGTACCAGGTTGTGCACGAACGGCGTACAAATACATCGTACCGAGTTTATATTAAACGGGGTACAAATACAACGTATCGGGTTTATATTAAATGGCGTACAAATAATATATCATACCGGGTTTGTATTAAATGAAGTACAAATACAACATACCTAGTTTATTTTAAACGGAAACAAATAATACATCATATCGGATTTATATTAAACAGGTTACAAATACAACATACCGTGTTTATATTAAACGGGGTATAACTAATACATCTTACCGAGTTTATATTAAACAGGGTACAAATATTACAACGTACCGGGTTTTTACTAACGGGGTATAAATGCAATGTACCTCAGGGGGGGAGGGGATAACTCTGTGATTACTGAGTCCTTATGTCAAGGTTATATAAAATTATTGTCCGGTAGAAAATGGAGTGCGTGATTTTCGCCTCATTTCCTGTTCCTTGTTTGGTTGTGGGCTTAGGGCAGATTCAACCAATTGATTGGCTGTTCGATTTTGATTTTATATAAAAGTATGTACTAAGTAATCATAGGAGGGTATTAACTTCATATCTAGTTTACAGTGCAATCACCTCTTCAATTAGTTTTACTTATGATTAAAACTACATATCATTAAATTAAGTATGGCTATAATACTTGTACTTTTCGGTCTTGGAAGGTTTAAACCTACAATTTGATTTTATGGAAAATAAGGATTTTACAGGACAAACATCATTATCATACAAAAGGTTTAATACTTATTTACAAACTCGTATGACAAAAAGGACCTTTAATTGTTCATTCTATGATTTCCTTATCTTATACATCAGAGCTATATATAAATAATATCTGATAGGAAGTGGAATGTGTGACTTCCGCCTTACTTCCTTTTCCTTGTTTAGTTGTGGGCTTAGGGCAGATTCATACATCCAGTTGTCCGTTCGATATTAGATTATATATAGCTAGTATAAACTAAAGTGATCGTAGAAAGAACTATTATGGTCACCATCTTACTAATAAAATATAGGGTTTTCTTAATGAATACTTTCATCATATCTCAAAGAGCTATTGCAGTTAATTCTGTAAGTACCTAGTGAACACGTCAGGGTTATATACAATAAGGATCCAACAAATAATGGGATGTGTGATTTCCACCTCATTTCCTATTCCTTATTTGGTTGTGGGCTTGGGGTAGAACTACACAATCGATTGATTGTTCGATCTAGATTGTATATAACTTGTATACACTAAATACTCGTAGAAGGAACTAGTAAGAGTCATTTTACTGATCAATCATTACATCAGAAAATATAGGATTTTTTGGAGCAACACATCATGTTTTACAAAGAACAAAGAACCTGTTTTCTAAAACAATATACTTATGAACTCACCAACTTTAATGTTGACACCTTTTCAAACCACTTGTATTCTCTGGAACTTAGTAGGCAGGTAGCCTCTCAAGTGTTTCGAAGACGGAGATTTACTTATTAACTTTTGTTATAGTTTTAATGTAAATCAAGTAATGTTCTGGAAACAATGTAAACTTTTTATTATTAATATAATGTTTGTTGTTGCTTTGATTACTATTATACAATTGTTGTGATACCTAAACATGACGTCCTCCGCCCTCGAACGTTTCTGCCATTTTGGTTCGGGGGTGTGACACACCGTCTCAGTAGTCTGACAGAGATCCTGGAAATCTCATGCCAGCTGCTATAAATCAATCACTGGTTCAAACTCTTCTCGGAACCTGGTCAAGAAATCACTCCAGGTCATTGAATAAATAGCAACATCATCTCCAATAGCATGCCTTAACTCTTCCTACCAATCACATGCCTTGTCCTTCAGGAGGCAGGAAACTAGTCTAACCTTGTCCCCCTTGGGACAATGGCTGGTACGGAAGGCGTTAGCAACATTTGACAACTACCTGCTACTTGCAATTGGGTCCCTCGCCCAATGATAGTCTGGCGCTCCACATGCCCAAAACTCCTTGAAGGTCAGAGAGCGCGTCCCGACCAAAGCCAAAATCTCAATGCGAACGGTGCTCAATCTATAATCAAGAATCTCTAGAACACCCTCCTTGATTGTGCCAAATATCACACGAGTCTGATATAGGATACTGTGTGGAATCTTAGACGAGATGAACTCCCTCGTCTAGTCATCAAGCTGCCCAGCTCCAGATCCTGAGCCCGAACTCCCTAGCACCGGAACTACCCATTGGCCTGCCTCGCAATACCACCATACTAAAAATAGACCATAAAAACTATGAGAATATGCATCAATACACATATCGGGGAAACCACAACCCACAAGCTTCCTGCCTTCATTTCATCCCTCCTTGAATTGAGTACGGATCCTCTTCTTCCATTAGTACGAGCTCATACTACCTTTTCACATCTATCTATACTTTCCTCAAGAAGTGCCTTAACTCAGCCAATTTACTTAATAACCAATAATTTCCTCATAGATAAGGCTCCGAACACTAAATATCATCCTAGGTTTTCCTACGGAAAACTCCACACCATGCTCCGCCATCAGCTATAGAAGGAACTCACGCTAACCTCCTATAATTAAATTGCAGATATAATTACATATTACAAAAGCTATATAATTCTCTGAAAGAGAGGTGTCTCACTACAACGATTGGACTCAAGCAATAGTTGCGTAATATAGTTAAACCAGGCCCTCTAAAATTATTTAGTTTCCATAATATGTAACTTAGCATACTCGCTTACTAATTAGTTGAAGCTAGCAAAAACTCCTAAAAGAACAAACCAAGCAGCATTCGAGCATCAAGTAATCAGAATAAAGCATAACCTAATCAAGACATCCTATTACTGTTTGGTCAGTACTAGCATGCAAATCTATAAGCTCGTAAAGCAGGCATACAAAGGCATCTTTCTTAAATCATCAGCCCTAATCTAGCATGCAATTCACATATTCACAATTCAAAACATATCATAAACATTTATGGGTATTTTGGGGTAAATTGCTTGAGCTCGACTGATTTCATGCACCACACCCTTTTTCTCTTTTAGAAATCCTTTTTATTAAAATGCATTTCTTTTGAGACTTTCTACCAAGTCCTTAGTTTGAGTTCAAACACACCCGGGAGTGTCCCCGAATCTCTCAAACCAAGGCTCTGATACCAACTTGTAACATCTAAAAATATGGTCCCAAAAATTTCATTTTTTTTTATCATAAATAAAATAATATTTTCAAATATCAAAAATTCATCACAACAAAACCAATGTATCAAGTGTTATGAAAATCAGAGTGAATGTCAGATGCGAAACTCCAATGGTGTGTGCAATGCAGTTAACTCGAGCCCTTCCCTTTGGAACCGAAAGTACCTGAAACAAAACTAGAAACCGTAAGCACAAAGCTTAGTGAGCCCCCCCCCCCCCACCCTAAACAACCATATACCATACATGCAAGAAACATAGAATGGGCCCCACCCAGTCATCGAACCCCGCTTGGTCATCGAGCTGAGCTCGGTAACCCCACATGCATATAACATATATCAAATAAACACATACGCATGCAACATAGATGCACAGCATACGAATAGTCATCGGGCCCCACCCAACATCAGACCTTATCCCCAAAAGCATATAAACATATACACATGCAAGAGTCATGATGAGAAATAACATACTAACATAGCATAAACATCGGCGACATTAGTGCCTTCGACTCGCTAAATCCAGTGAGGAAACTCACCTCGAAAAGATGAATCTCACGGAAAGAAATATCTAGCTGCTGCCATGACGACCCACTGAGCTGCCAATGCTAAAATACAAGATCCAGTAAACCATCTCAGGGTAGAATGGCCATTTATCCCTGCTCTAATTTGGTTAACGACTAAGGCCCAAAACCATAACATAAAAGGTCCATCACTAGATAATCTTCCAAAGCCCATTGGTAGCCTACTTATGGTCAAAATTTTCCAACTTGAGCCCAAACTCCTCTAATGGGCTTTACCCTAAAGCCCAAGCATATACATATCCCAAAAACCTAATTTTTGATGGTCCATTAATGCACAAAGCAACAGGGTCCAAGAAAATGGACCAAGGAAGCCCACTGTTAGATCACGAGCCTCAGCCAGAACGATGGGCGTTCCATGACTCAACGTGCAGTATTCACATACTGATGCCCAAAAGTGCTTATTAAGCACTTAATGCCTAAAGCTACATGACCAGAACCTAGATCCAAGTCCTAAAGATCATATAGAACCATAAAATTACTAACTTGGTGGCTATGCATGCCCCAAAAGGTCCCAACTTCAAGATATAACATTCAACTTCCATAAAAAGGTGTTAATCTCATGCATGGGGCTTATATAACTCTAAAGATGCAAATTTTATAAATCTAATAACATAAAAAATGCCAAGAGGAGCAATTCAAAGCTCCTAGTGTGATCATAATTACAAGATCTCAACCATGCAACCAAAAGGGACCAAATCAATAAAAACTTAGATCTAAGCTTCTAATGAGCAAGGTCAGAGCTTTATACCTCAAATGTGCTGGAAATGGAGCAGAGAACCAAGATTCATAAGCTCATACTTGAACCACCACATTGCACCAAAGTTCTCTTCCTTGAACGAGCTTCAAACATACACTAAAACACACAATGAGCTCACAACACTCAATAAGGCTCTAGGGCTTCGAGATTAGGGTTTAAGGGTATGGGGTGTAGAGTCTATGTATTGTAAAAGTCGAAGTAGTTGTTTCTTTTGTGTTTCGCATATTAGTTATTTTACTAAGTCATGGTTTTATGCGAAGCATATTGTAATAGACTTAGTATATTTTTTGTATAGTTAGGTCTCCTATAAATAGGGACTGAGGATAGAAGTAGAAAGAACTTTTGAACTCGAGTATTCTTTCTGCTTAAAGCTTTGTAATCAGTCTTCATCAATATAAGATCTGATTAATATTTACTCGTTTTGTTCTTACTTTTCAATCATTCAATCATAATTGCTTTCATAATCTCGATAACAATTCTCTTCAATTGGTATTAGAGCAGGATTCAAACTGCATCGATCTGATTTTCGTGTTAGAATCATTTGTTTTTGAGTAGTAACTTTACTTCAAATTTTCCGCGCATTTTGGTTCTGAAAATCACTTTTGATCTTCAAATTTGAATCGATTCTGCCTTTGGATTGTTTAATCGAGTGATCGATTAGCAATCTGTGATCATTTTTGTTGATCAATTCTCAAATTCATCAAGTTTTTTAAGCTTTCTGAAATTTTCGTGTTCATCAATGGCGAACTTCAACATGAATACAATGATTTCTTTCTCTCATTTGCTTGGTTCTTCAACCAAAATTCCGATGTTAATCCCTGAATACTATGATCAATGGGCTGACAAAATGGAGGATTACTTAAATGGAATAGATGAAGAACTTTGGAATTGTATCAATGGAACAGTTCAAGCTCCTGCTAATGTTCAAGCAATTGGATCATCTACTACTTCTGTTGAAGTTGCTGAACAACAAAACCGTCTGAAAAAGAATGAAAAGAGGTGCATGAGGGAACTAAGAGGTGCTCTACCTCCTGTAGTTTACAATTACATCCGTAGTTGTAAAACAGCCAAGGAGATCTGTAACACTCTGAAAGAGAAGTATCAAGGTAGCAAAAAGACGAAGATCAACTCTGTGAAGCAATGTCTTGTTGATCTAAAGGAATTCAGACAAAAGGATGCTGAAACTCTTGAAAGTTACTATGATCGTCTGAATGAGCTTGTGTATCGCTGCAATAGGTATGGAATCACTAGGTCTCTCATGAAGTTCAATTTAACATTCATCATTGGCATCCGCAAGGAATGGAGAAGTGTGAGTATGATGATAAAGAATCAACAATGCTTTGATACAACCAGCCTGAATGATCTCTACAATCAGCTAAAAACACACGAAAGTGAAGTCTCAGAAATGTGTGAAGAATCAAAACAAAGTATAGGAGGTCCTTTGGCTCTTGTTTCAAAGGTAGCTGAAGTTGATACTAATGCAATAGATGGTTCAGAAAATGAAGGTATCTTAATGAACTTTGATGAAGAAGCTGTAGCATTCTACTCAAACAACAGAGTTAAGAAATTTTTCAAAAAGCGTTTTAATCCAAAAGGAAAGGAAAATGATGCGAAGAGTGGAGTTGCTAAAGTTGGAGGTGAGGAGAAGAAGAAAATGGAAAAAGTTGATGAAAAGCAAAAAGATGCGAAAGATGTGAAGAAACTGAAAGGTAATTATGGAATCTATTGTCACTACTGCAACGGTGCGAATCACTTCGCAGCAGATTGCATGTTGCGGAAGAAAGAGGAGAAAAAGTGCGTGCGAAGGCGAAAGGAATGTCACTGTTTGCAAAGGGTGAATCTGATGAGGAAGAAAGTGGAACATATCAAATATGGTCTTCAGGATCTGATGATGAAGAAATAAGGCATCCAACTCATGGAGCAATGTTCGCAAACTTTGAAGATCATTGCGAAAAGATTGTTTCAGGTCGGTGCTCCGTATCCAAGTCCACAAACAAATCACCAATGACTACCAAGGTACGTGCTATTCTTGAATATTTTAATATTCCTTTATCTACTTATGATGCTGAAATTACTTCTTTGGATGATACTGTTGCTCATTTTGATTCTATTATTGTGTCTGCTAGTACTGAAGCTTAAAATTTAAATATGCAACTAGTTGAGACACGAAGAGAGTTAGAAATAAAATGAAGCAGAGTAGACAAACTTGAAATGCAAATCAAAAATGTAAATTGTGATAGGGACAATCTTGGAAATGAAGTTAAGTTGTTACTAGCACAAAGAAACATATATTGTAACTCTGCTAAGCGTTTGTATGCAAAATTAACTGCTTTACATCATTCATCTGACATTAACAAAGAACAACATAGGAAACTTTTACCTTTTCTTGAATATGATCGTGAAAAAGTTGATGTTGTGTCTTATGATTGCGACAACAAAATTCCTCAATTTGACAAAATACCTGATTATAAATTTGCATATGGTATTGTCAAAATTGATGAATACTTGAATGCTGATGAGTTGGTTAGTATTGTCAATGAAAGTTTGACAAAGAATGAAGAAGTGAAAATCTTAAAGAAAACTGAAACCTCAATTCTTGATTCTCAACTCAATTATGCTGTTGTCGATGACAATTCAGATAATGTGAGTGAAATCAGTGAGATTGAAGAGGAAGAAGAGGTTGATTGTTCACAATTGTCAATCATTAATATCACATCTAAGATCAAACGTAAAGAAATTATAGTTGATTCGATACTCAAAAATGACATTGAAAATCCCTCTACTTCGCAACATTGTAATTTTGATAATGTGGAAGTTGAAAGCTGGAAATTTGATGACACTGATGAAAACAAAGAAGATGTTAAGAATTCACATGAAATACCTCCACGAGTTGTGGTTGAACAAGTATTTAGTGATACAAAAGAATTTGACAAAATTTTAAGTGACAAAGGTGCACATTATTTGGAAACTAACACTGTGGTTTATCCAAATTTTATATGCACAAATAACACAATTTTTCCAAATCAAGCATTTGTCACTACTGGGAATGATGAGAAAATTAATCCTGAATTCAACAAAATTGTTGAAAATGAAAACCAAAGGACAACTACTGAAGGTTTCTTCACAAATCAAAATACTGTAGAAAACAATTTGACTCAAAATTTTTATGTTTATCGAAATCAAAAATCATCACAAAAATGGGTGGTTAAAAAAGAAAAACCAACCAAAGTTTTTGAGAATGTTTCAAAACCAAAGATTGAAGTGAAATTAAATTCTCGTGAATTTAAATTGATGGTTGGAAATTATTCAACAGAAAATAATGTTTCAAAAAGAAAAGCAAGAAAAGAAATTTTTTGGCAAGTTGTGTCCAATGACAAATCAAAAGTTGAAAAAGAACATATTTCAAAGTCAAAATCATCAAAATTTCAAAGAATGGATAAACAAAAAGATACAAGTTTTCACAAACCAATATATTCTGTTGACAAAATTCCAATGACAAATAATGATGAATTTGTTCGCAAAAATGACAACAATCGAAAATTTGAGACTTCGTAAAAATTTGTGAACCATCAAAAGTTTCGAAATGTTGACAAATTCACGAATAATTCATCAACTTTGAATGTCACCAATCAAACCAAAATGAAATTTACACCTACACAACCAAATTTTCCAAATCCTTCAATTTCAAAACCGACCAAAGTTTCGTATACAAAAGGAAAATCTGATGTATGTATGGTAAATCGTTGGCTTGAAGGGAAAGGAAGACAAAATCAAAATGGAAAGTTTTCAAAGCAACAAATAAAGAATGCATTTGAGAAGTTCAAAAATCACTCTTCCAATGCTAGTTATGTTGGATTAATGTCTAATTCCATAACTATATTTTGTATGTACTTGACCTGACCCGGCATGGTCCATTTGGGTTACCCTTCACCAACACAATTTATATGGATAGTCTTTTGAGAATAGTATATTTATGATTAATATTAATATATTATAAGTTCTAATATATTAATATGGAATCATATTATTTAATTAGTATTGATCAAGAATTAAATTAGAATTAATTAAGTGATCAAAATGAACTAATTAAATATGGACTCTTATATATACGGAATGGTCCAAGTTCATTTAGGTTGGGATAGGCTCTCATGGATAGTCCATGGAGTGTTTAACCCATGGATCATATGAAATGAAAGGTCATGGGTTTAACCCTAGTCTCCATACTATATAAAGATGTCATTGGTTGGTGAAATGGGCACTAGTGAGGGTACACTAAGAAGGGTTAGCCGATTTCACTAAAGAGAACCAAGTATTCATATTCTCTAAAGTCTTCCAAGGTGTTTTGGTGATTTTTGATTCCACTTGAGGCTTCCACACTATTGGGGCTAAGCTCTTAAAGCTTGAAGACATCAAGCTACATCAAAAGGTATGTTATCTAACTAGTACTTTGTAGTATAAGAACTTCATAATATGCTAGTTAGGATTAAATCCTTGGAAAGTTCTTATTTGCATGTATAATAGAGAAAACATAGATCCAAGGTTTATAGGGTTGCATGTACACCATAGGAGTGTTAGAATGCTCAAAACCGAACAGTGGTATCAGAGGCTAGGCTTGTTTTCTTGTTATACTTGCAAAACTACTTAAAAAATCGAAGTTGTTTGCTGTCTAATCATCAGACTCGGCGAGTCCATCTGGAGACTCGGCGAGTCCATGCATAAAAAGTGATCAAATCGATCCAACTCGCTGAGTTGGTTCATGCACTCGACGATTTGGACCCCAAACAGCATGAATTCGACTTTTTTGGCTGGAATTGGACTAGGAACATTACCCTAAGATGTTTCTGGACTTATAAACTTGTTTTTGATGTGGTAATGTTCATGCTAATCCAATTTCAATGATAATTGTCAATATATTCGTGTTTTGTATTAGTTTAAGGTTTAGACTAATTACATGAAATGTTTGATTTGAATTATCTTGTTCTTATGAGTTGCTTAGATTAATAGAAAAGTTGAGTGAAATAGTTGTTTTCAGTCCAAATTAATCTAAGAGTTGACTCTAAAATGTGTTTTGTAACTTGTCCTCAAGTTATATGAAAAGTCACATTTAAGTTTCATAAAACTCATAAAAGTTGGCAATGGTTACAAAAAATGGAGAGTCTTGTCATCATTAATTGTATTTATGACTCCATAACTTGTCCTCAAGTTATGGAGGTTCAAGAGTCACTTCATTAAAGAATAAAGTGTGTAACCTTAATAATTCCATAAATTATAAAATAAAGAAAAGTTACATTCTTTTATTAAGTTTAAAGTCTTCCATAACTTGTCTTCAAGTTATGGAACTTGAAGAGTTTTTGGATTAAAACTACTTTAAACACATAAGTTATGGAATTAATTAGTTTTGAATAATTTCAAAACTTGCCCTCAAGTTTTGGAATTTGAAAAAGTGTTCTCTTATGAATACTTTAATTCCAAGTTAGCCCTTAGAATTTTAAAAGTTAAAATTCAACCCTTATACTTTATAATATTATAAGTTAATAATATATATATATATATATATATATATATATATATATATATATATATATATATATATATATATATATATATATATATATATATAAGAGTAAAGTCAGTCTTACCGTTAGTAGGCCTCATTCACGAAGCCGGTCTATAAGGGGGGTATAAGTTTACTGCCTATAAAATGGCAGTTTAATGGGTGTCCACTCTCACCCACCGCTTCCTTGACCGGTGGAGGGTCGTTATCCAAACGGGTTTGACAGGACTATAATTCTCCCTTCATTAAAAGTATTAATGATAAATACTAAGTAACTAAACTCTTAATAATACCCAATATTAGTTACTTAGGAAAATGTGAATAAGGTGCTAATCCATGAAATTACACTTTGCACTTTGTTTAAGTCGGTTAGTGGAACGTACGTGGTTAACCGGCACACTAACTCGTATTTAACAAGGTTGGTAAAGGGTAACTTAATGTTTATCATAGTATCGATGGAGCGTGTGTGGTTAACTGGCACATCGATTGAGGGGTAAACACTTAAGGGTACCAAGTAATTTGCATGGTTACTTCACACCTTGTTTTGTGATCCTCGGCATCCCGGTCACAAAAACTGAAGGGCACACTCGAGATTGAAACATGCGATTGAACAATTCAATGAATCTCAAAAGATCTAGGAGTTTCAAATCCAATCAAAACCTAATCATACATTTCGTTTATCTTGGTAGAAATTGGTGAATCGTCATTCACCTACCTTCAAATATTTTATAGCTTGGATTACGGCATCGCTCTTCTAAGTTATAAAATAGTTTTTTGGGTCCTAGCCTTAATATTTCATATTGGGTGTCATATTAAGGACTTAAGATCAACTATCTTGAATATTTCCCAAAAGATATCTGGTCTAGACATCTATGATCTTCCCAAATCCCTTGAAACAAGCTTTCCTAAATGAAGATGATGTCCTTTGGAAATCATACTTCTTTAACCTCCTCCAATTATTCTCCCTAACCCATAAGTTCAAGGTTATTCAAGCCCTATTGGCAAGGCAAGGTCTAGGTGTGATCATATCTTACAAATGTAGTCACATATTGACAAGTCGGGAGAGTTGGGTGTCAAAGTCTTGAGAAAGTTGGTGGTTCAACTACTTTCTAAGTCACATAGTGAGTTCTTTTGGAACACCTATGAAACATACTATCACAAGACCCTTAATGATCTTATCTATTTGCTAAGATCAACTTCCTAAAACTTTATGGACATTGACAATGATGACATTGGATATCTAGTAAAGCTCTCTCTTCTCAGTGGAAAGGGATCGACCATAATCAACTCGGTTGACCAAATATTAAGGAGAAAGGCTAAGATTGAGATAGTCCCGTGTACCATTATCAAAGGCCCCATATGTTTATATTGCCACAGGAAGGGTCATTAGTTGCGAAGTTGCCAAATTTACCTAAGGTTGTTAAAGTCAATAAGTTTGACTCTACTTCAGGTAAAGTCCACTGTCTAACTCTGCTAAGTTTCTATTCTGAGATTCTTGATACATGATGTGACTGGGTCACACAACATGATGTGACTGGGTCACAAGGTGATGTTTTAAGAATCAAAGAAAAGGGAAGCAACTTAAAGAAAGAATATGTTGAATCTAATCGCGTAGATGGATTTCTATCGCGTAGTTTGAAGATCGGATTCTTGAGCTACTTCTTAGGAGTTATGAGATATTGCTTAGGAATAGATAACAACAAGTTTTCATATGGATTGTAAGGATAAGTTTTTCCGCAAAAGTTTTAAAATAAAAAAAATTGATTTTATTTATTTTAAAATATCCTTACAATGGCATTTGAGGAAAAATTGTTGCTTATATGATTCCATTAATAGCAAGAGTAGAAATATGAAATTGATTTTTTCATTTGTGGTAATGACTAAATTGACCAAAATAAGGAAAGATTCTCATCACCCAAGTTTCAATTGGACCGGAACTTGGATTCATGCAAGTTGTATAGCATGATGAATGAGAACTTTCAAGTATTGGAAAATTAAGACTAATTACTTATTCACATGGATGTGTGAGTCAAGTAATGGACTAAGGGATCGAGTACACATTCTTGTGCACTGTTCAAGTCCACCACAAAAGATCAATATGATTATTCATCATAATTTACTAAAGCTCAGTACATATGGTTATACTTACAAGCTTAAGTGTAATTCTGAGACATTGGAAAAAGGTTCCAATGTATGGCAGAGTGAATAAGAAGAATCAAATTAGGCAAAAAGATAAAAGTGTCTCAAATCTGAAAAGATGGGAGAGTACTTTGTTATCCGTTTTGTGATCATCTTAATGATTAAGAAACCATAGCACAATTATTTCTTAATTGGAATCTTAGTGCATTCTTATTACTAAGAAGAGGAATCTTGAATTGTTGAACTGGTTAAATCAAGAAGATGAGTCATACTTCATTCCAATACAAGTCTTAGAGTCATACTCCAAGATTGTAATTTGAGTGATATGTCTTAAAGAAGGTTTAAAACACTTGGCAAATGTAAGAGTAAAAGGTTCCTACTCTTGTACATTTGAAATTGGTAAGTTGTGATGTTTTGGATAAAACAAAGACCAACTAAGGCCAATTGTGTGAAGTGTTTGTCTTGATTAGAATCTGCAATATCTCTTGGATGTTTAACAAGGGAATGTTATAGGTCAAGAGGACAGTGGGAGTCTTAAAGGTCTTGAAAGTCTCAAGAACTAATCAAGAATAAAACCTGAAGTTCTTCACTAGCACACGACTTGAGGTTTATAACCTATCATGTTGACATATTCTGTGCCTATTCCAGTTAAAGTTGGCTTTGCATATGAGTTCTTAGAGTTCTCAATTGGTTTCACAACAACTTGGAAGCAATGGCAGGCCCTTGAGCTGCTAGGTGGCAAGAAATCAAGATTGAGTTCAGTCCATATGAGTTTGGATTTGTCATTATCCTTGTCTTGTGACTATGGTTTTGACAATTCACATGGATTAGAACACATACACCAGCGAATCTAAGTGTCATAAGGTTTCTCTCTGATTCATGAAAATGATGGTTAGGAAACTCTTTCACTAAGTAGATTTTAGCTAGATAGAAATTGTAATATTTGCATTCTCAAAGTTGTTAGTGGAGCGTGTGTGGTTTACCGGCACACTAACCTGGACATGTGAGAAGTGGCAAAGGTCTAAACAATCGAGACTATGATTACGGCATCCCTTGTTCATAGTTCTTAAAAAATTTCAGACACACAAGTGTGCTATCTAAGGCAAGGTGTATGATTTTGATAAAGTTTTATCAAAGCAATCTAGTATCAGAAATCTGAACTTTGGTAAGAAAGTCAATAAAGTATTGCTTTCTAGAAGTCCAGTTGATTTCTAAGTGCATGTCAAAGCTAGTAGGAGAATAAGTGTTATGCTATTAATCATCATGTTAGTGGGAGCATGATAATTATGATAAAGGTTGCAAGTTAGCAATGTTAATTATAGAAAAACAAAAGGTCTCAATTGGGAAAAAGTTGTTTTGCTATAATTAAGGGAGAGGATATTATACTTCATCTCAAATCTAAAAGCTTAGATTGAGGTTTTAATCGTATTTAGTCAAGAATATATATGAATTTCATGTTGCAATGGCTCAACATAAGGAAATTCTATATATGGGTCCATTATTTGCGTTCTAAAATTCGATTATGATTACGGCATCCCTTTTCATAATCTGAATTATGAGAACTTGGCAAATAGAAATGGAAATATTATAGCAAAAGACTGGTTTAGTCTTTATGTGAGACATCATGAATCGTGTCCCATATACTTCGGATATAGGATCGATTACATATGCTATATTCATCCTTTCTAAAAAATTTCCAAATGCCCGGGGCATTAAGAAAGGAAAAGTTGTAGAATTGGATATGACTAAAATGATTAAGCAATTGTTGAGGCCAATCTAAGGTTTACCAAGGATTGATTGCTCAAGGATAGTTGGAAGTATAGTGTTGACTTTGGAAGGACCATATTGACATAATCTATAAGGAGGTAGCTCTTGTTCAAAAGTGGCAGTTTAAATGGAATCTGGAAATGTTTCAAAGTTAGAAATTATTCACTCTATGTGAGATTAGGAAACTTAATGCAAGAAGGATGTTTCCAAGGAGCTGATCTCCTTTGGAATATTATGTAGTGATTGGTGCCAAGTCTTTGTGAATTTGTGCATAATCATTACAAGATGATCAATGCATATAAGTTTAGAATCTAACAGATTTCCGTAAATGGCATGAGTTTGGAATTATTGCATTTGCAGTAAGGATTTGGGATTGTGAAAAAGGATCATTGGATTTATGTTCAGTTAATATATTTCACAAAGTAAAGATCATAGACAAACATAGTATGCATACTTGGTGTATGGCATGACTAGTGTTTAGAAAACATAGTGTACATGCTTGGACCATGGGACAACTAGTGTGTTAAATTGAAGAATAAAATTGATAGCTGAAACAGCATACAATGAATAATGTGTAATCATATGGTGATAAATAAAAGGTGTTTTATTTATGTTTATAGGTTTTGATACCATATTGGATTCAATTTTTATTGTGTTTCATTTTGCATGTTTTGACTTCCAGAATAAACTAGGTTATTCTTCTAGAATGACTAAGTTATTCAAACCATCCACAGTCGGTCATATGTTGGAAGTAGATATGAATCAAGACTATCATGGGTTGGCTTGTAGAGGTCTAAGTTGTTGGACAAAGGGCTACAACACTCATGAGTGCTCATAAGTTCTGAGTATTGGATTCAACCCACGCTCATTGGAATCACTTCATGGGTTTTATCACAAGTGATCATGAGACGATAATATCTTATATTCTTCAAACCTAGAGATATGAGTTGTTACTATGAGTTGGTTGTACATTGATTGCACGAAAATTCATTCGGGAACTCGGTGTTATAAAACGTGCCTTTGTGTATGATTCAACAAGTAGTAGAACAAGACATATGAGTCAAAGTTTATCCATTCCTTTTACCTTCAGGATAAAAGCGATATATGTGGGCCCCTCGATGATTTAATGATGACACATGTGAGTGATTGGCCAAGCTAGGACTGATTTGATTTGTTCAATTAGTCAGTCGTCATGAATCGGAAATCGGGAAACAACAAATGGACAGAGAGAATGATTATAATCCATGTCTCAGTCTATATGATATCTAGAATGGAGGAATATATGATCCCTTATCTAATGGACAAGTTCGTTGACAAGATCAGAGTTCGACAGCGACTTTAAGAGCTATGATTGCCAGTTAGGTTTTGAAGTCATACTCAATAATATTTTTAGACTTATCCAAGTGGGAGACTGTTGGATTAATGTCTAAGTCCATAACTATATTTGGTATGTACTTGACCCGACCCGGCATGGTCCATTTGGGTTGCACTTCACCAACAAAATTTATATGGATAGTCTTTTGAGAATAGTATATTTATGATTAATATTAATATATTATAAGTTCTAATGTATTAATATGGAATCATATTATTTACTTAGTATTGATCAAGAATTAAATTAGAATTAATTAAGTGATCAAAATGAACTAATTAAATATGGACTCTTATATATATGGAACAGGCCAAGTTCATTTAAGTTGGGATAAGCTCTCATGGATAGTCCATGGAGTGTTTAACCCATGGATCATATCAAATGAAAGGTCATGGGTTTAACCCTAGTCTCCATACTATATAAAGATGTCATTAGTTGGTGAAATGGGCACTAGTGAGGGTACACTAAGAAGGGCTAGCCGATTTCACTAAAGAGAACCAAGTATTCATATTCTCTAAAGTCTTCCAAGGTGTTTTGGTGATTTGTGATTCTACTTGTGGCTTCCACATTATTGGGGCTAAGCTCTTAAAGCTTGAAGACATCAAGCTACATCAAAAGGTATGTTATCTAACTAGTACTTTGTAGTATAAGTACTTCATAATATGCTAGTTAGGATTAAAGCCTTGGAAAGTTCTTATTTGCATGTATAATAGAGAAAACATAGATCCAAGGTTTATAGGGTTGCATGTACACCATAGGAGTGTTAGAATGCTCAAAACCCAACAAGTTCATCATCTTATAATTCGCAAGTTCAGTACAAAAATGGAAACCAGTTATCAATGTTACGAATGTTGTGAAAGATGAGATGAAACTCAATGAAAATTTAAAATTGTCGAATGACTATATTTCAATATCTCGATCTGATGATGTTGATATAATTGACAGTGTAACAAACAAAGTGAAATCATGCTTTTTAAATTCGAAGCATTTGTTCAAAACTACTAATATAGGACCCAATAAGTCTTGGGTTCCTAAATTTTTGCAATAAATGCAGGTGATGTGTGACGAGCAATATGATGCAAAATGGTACATTGATAGTGATTGCTCTCGTCACATGACTGGAAGGAAGGAAAACTTGCGAGATTATAGAAACTTGGAAAATGATGGAGTAGTCAAATTTGGAAATAATCACAAGTGTCAAGTGAAAGGTTATGGAAAAGTCACGAATGGACAATTCACTGTTAACAGGGTTGCTTATGTTGAAGGTCTTCAACATAACTTGATTAGTATTTCGCAACTTGTTGTGGGTACTAAAATCAAGTTATTTTCAATGATGAAGGAAGTATCATTTCAAATGCGAAAACAAATGAAGTACTTCTCAAATCCAAAAGATATTGTGATATGTTTACACTGGATATCAAACTAATCGTGGGCAAACCTACTGTGTGTTTACTATCAAAGGTATCTAATGATATTAGCTGGCTTTGGCATTGAAGATTGTCTCATTTGAATTTTCGCAACACTAACAAACTTGTCACTGAAGATTTAGTTGGAGGTTTACCTATACTAAAATTTGACAATGATACTTTATGTGCAGCTTGCGAACAAGGAAAACAACAAAGAAAAGGTCATCTGATTGTGATAGATTGAAAAATTGTAGAACCATTGGAACTTCTTCAGATTGACTTATGTGGACCGTCGACTGTTGCAACAATCAATAAAAAGCAGTACATTTTAGTTATTGTTTATGATTTTTCTAGATTCACATGGGTATTTTTTTCTCAGGTTAAAATCTGAAGTTGCTCTAACGATGATTGATTTTATTAAAAAGATTGAGATTAGCCTTAAAAAGAATGTTCGCAAAGTTAAAAGTGATAATGGTTATGAGTTTAAAAATCAAACACTAGACTCTTTTCTCATTGACAAAGGTATTTCGCATAATTTCTCTTCACCATATACTCCACAACAGAATGGTGTTGTTGAAAGAAGAAATAGGTCTTTATGCGAAGCAACCAGAACCATGTTGACATATGCGAACTTACCTTAATATCTTTGGGCTGAAGCAGTATTTACTGCTTGTTTTACTCAGAATCGGTCATTCATTCATTGCAGATTCAATGTCACTCCATATGAAATACTCAACAATCGAAAACCTAATGTCAAATTTTTCCATGTTTTTGGTTGCAAGTGTTTTATAATGAATCTAAAAGACAATCTGACCAAGTTTCAAACTAAAGCTGGTGAAGGCATATTCTTAGGATATTCGCAAAATTCAGTTGCATACAGGGTGTTAAACAAGCGAACAAGAAAAGTTGAAGAAACTTTCAACTTAACGTTTTATGACTACTATCTTAAACAAACGGATAGTAAATTTGAACATAAATCAATTCTTGTTAATTCAGATACTAACATTGATAATTAAAAAGTAAATGATTTTGATTATGACTTAATTTTTAGAAATCCTGACAGGGCAATTGATGCAGAAACGAATGCTCCTGATAATCAAACATCAAAATCCTGAAAACATAATGATGATTCAACAATCACTTCAACGTCGATAACTTGCAAAAGTGTGCCTGGAGTTGATGTGGTAGAGCAAACTTTCGAGGGGGAGGAAGAAAATATGAATCATCAAGTTGAGGGGGAGCATTCGCAAAATTATCAGGAATATCATTTAGAAGGGGAGCATCAAGATGAACATCATGTTGAGGGGGGCATGATGAAACAGAGACAATTAATCTTGATGAAAATGATGAGTTTCATGAATTAAATGATAATTTTTCTGTTGCAGGATCTGAAAATGAAGATATGTATGAAGATGCACCATTGGAATTTAATCCTGATTTTCCACCACTTGAGAAATGGACAAGAAATCATCCCAAAGAACAGGTAATTGGAAATCCACAAGATGGTGTGTTGACAAGAGCTCAAATTCGTGCGAAAAATGAGGTACTAAATGCGAACCAAGAATTGTATATGTTTAATGTTTTTATTTCGAAAATAGAGCCAAAGACAGTAAAGAATGCTATGGAACACTCAGATTGGGTTGTTGCTATGCAATCTGAACTGGCTGAATTTGAACGAAACACGGTATGGAGATTAATTCCTAAACCTTCTGATGTTTCAATTGTCGGATTAAAATGGATCTTTAAAAATAAAACTGACAAAGATGGCAATATTATTCGAAATAAAGCTAGACTAGTGGTTAAAGGATATTCGCAACAAGAAGGAATATACTATGAAGAAACATTTGCTCCTATCGCAAGACTCGAACCAATTCGCATATTTTTAGCTTATGCAGCTTACAAAGACTTTGACGTTTTTCAAATGGATGTTAAATGCGCATTCTTAAATGGAGAACTTGAAGAAATAGTGTATATTTAACAACCACTGGGATTTATAAATGAGGAACATCCTGATCATGTCTACATTCTGGACAAAGCAGTTTATGGGTTAAAACAAGCACCAAGAGCCTGGTATGCAACACTTACAAGTTTCTTGAAACAATCTATTTTTAAACAAGGATCAGTTGACCCTACATTATTTCGCAAGAAAGTTGGAAATCATCTCATGCTTGTTCAAATTTATGTTGATTATATTATTTTTGGCTCAACTGACCCAGCATTGTCACTTGAATTTGAAAATCTAATAAAAATTCAATTTGAAATGAGTATGATGGGAAAAATGAATAATTTTCTTGGTTTGAATATAATACAGAACAGGGATGGAATTTTAATCAATCAAGAAAAATACACAAAGAACTTGCTTGAAAAGTTTGGAATGACCAACAACACGAAGTTGCAAGTACCAATGGCAGTGGGAACAAGACTAACTCCTTCATTAGATACTCCTGCTGTGGATTTAACTCTTTATCGAAGCATGATAGGGTTTTTATTGTACTTCACTGCAAGTAGACCTGATATTATGTTTTCGGTATGTAATTATGCTAGATATCAAGCTAATCCCAGGGAACCTCATTTAACTGCAGTGAAAAATATTTTTTGCTATCTTAAAGGAACAATTTCTTTAGGACTTTGGTATCCTGCGAAATCGGGATTTTTCATTCAAGCTTTTTCAGACTCAGATCTAGGAGGATGTACTTTAGATAGGAAAAGTACAAGTGGTGGATGTTAACTGTTGGATGGAAAGTTGGTGAGTTGGCAATCAAAGAAGCAAACTTGTGTTGCTATATCAATTGTTGAGGCTGAATACATTGCAGCTGCTGCTTGCACTTCGCAAATCATTTGGATTCAGAGTCAACTTCGTGATTATGCTATCAATATGAAAAATGTTCCTTTGTATTGTGATTCTCAAAGTGTAATTCGCATTTGTGATAATCCAGTACAACACTCAAAGACAAAACATATAGCTCTTCGATATCATTTTATCAAAGATCATGTGGAAGATTGGAATATTGAAATTCATTTTGTTAAAACCACGGAACAACTTGCTGATATTTTTATTAAACCTCTTGATGAAAAGTCATTTGTAAGAATTTTAGCTGGTTTGGGAATGATTGATGTGAATTCAGTTTCAAAATCAATAATTCAAGGATGAAAGGTCCGGTCAGAAGCTCTAAGTCGGAATTCTTAAGAAGTTACTGTTCATTCAGAGGCTTCGCATGGCTTCGCATCCATATTTCTTTAATCCGCACATATAACAACTAAGAGGTTAGGTTTACTTTTGATTCATTTTCATTTTCGAAAAATAGAAAAACTTGAAAAATCAAAAATATTTTCTTTTGTTTTGTTCTTGTTTTCGAAAAATTCAAAAATCACAAAAATATATTTTTTTTGTTCACCTTGTTCTTTAAGGGTTGTGTGTTTTTAGTTAGTCCAGTGCTGAATGCGAAGAGGTCATGCTTGTATGTTTCTATGGGAAGGTACTATTTCTTTCAACTTTGTACTAGTTAGGATGTCCCTAGAAGCATATTGCAGCATGTTGTCTCAAGCCTCATAATACTTTATGTGTACGAAAGGAAAGCCTTAATGAAACTATCGCATGAAAATTTCTTCCCAATAAGGCTTATATTCGCATTAGTCAAAAGAGCTACCTTACTCTTCTCAAATGAGTTAAGAGTTTTCTGTTTGGTCCACACATAACAGAGGTACATTAGGTCTTATCACAAATCTTTTTCATCATAAAATTATTTACACAAATCACACACAAAGACGTATGTCCGAGAGGTCTCTGATCAAACCCTTCGAGACTTAGATATACAAACATATTGTGTTAAGAATCTGACATCATGAGACCGTGATGAAAGTGAAACCCAAAATCTAAACTTTGAGGAATTGACGGCAGAAATTTTTTCCAGATATTAACGAAACTTTTGTTTCAGTACCAAACATTCGAAACTCCAAATCATATTCAATTCGCATGTGTGGTCTTCATCAAACATTCACAACCCACGATGTTTGTTACCCAAAAAGATCTAGTACAACAATTTTTATGAATATGATTTATGTGTGGGTTTCATTCGCAAATCCTAGTCATGATAAATATTTTCAAAAGCCAACTTGTCACTGACTACACTGGTCATACAAGTAATTTCAGTTGCAATTTCTCACCTTATGTTAAGGTTGATATGTAATGAAATTTGAAACCAACCCAAGATATCTTTCAAAAGAAGCCCTTTGATACTTATCAAAAAGTATTCAATTGTAATTCACGGGAACATACACAAGCTGTTGATCATCTCTCTTGATGATTAATGAAGCAACCTTTATCTGCGGTTTAACTGCCTTTGTGTCAAATTGAATTTTTGACATCACAGAATTCCAAAAAAAAAAAAAAAATTGTTTGTTTCTTATCTTATTTCTTTGGAACACTGCACTCACGAAATCCTGGAGGTTCTGAGTAATACCAACTCAGGCTGATGATTTCGAAAAATCTGGCACATGACTTCACTTTATATCCCAAAAATGAAAGAGCCTTGCCTCCATGTGAAGGGTTCTAACGGTTATAATTCAACAAAGGAATATTGATAGGCTGTTTATACGTGACGAATGGTATTCAGTCTGGGTTTCTAGGAGATGTGACAGTCGCTTTTCCACATGTGGCTAACTTTTGCAGTAATGGTCCGATTATCAAGGTGTCACGTTGGATAACATTAAATGCATCCCACTTTAATTTCAAATCGATTCGGGTTACCTATAAAAGGGGATTCAAGAAGGTATTAAACGGGTACGCGATCAAAACAAAAATTCCTAAATTCTCTGATTCTTTCTCTTCTTCAAACCCTAACAATGGCTGCTACTCAATCTAACACTGATGAAGTTCTCTCACAATCACTCATGAAGATCCAAAGAACGAACTACCATGTTGATCCTCGAGTTTCAGCTTACCCAGAAGAACTCAAAATGTTGATTGTTGCCTTGAAAAGATCTCCTTTAGAAACTGCCATGTTCAGTTGCTACCCCGTTCCGATGACATGGTTGTCTTTGGCAGCATCAACCGCATCCCACAACTATGCCACTGATGTCATAACCTTTCAACTGGTGAACAATAAGTGGGTTCATTTGAACAAGAAGATGTTCATTGAGTTCTTGAACATTCCTAATAACCCTCCATTTTTCAAACCCATCAATTCCCAAGTCATCTTTATGTTCAATGAGATGCGACATCAACCAGCACTTGAGAAGATCAGTGATTTCTAAAAATCTGGATTACCATGTATGTGGAACTTTCTATTTAGCATTTTTCTCAGATGTTTGACAGGAAGAAAAGTTGGTCTTGACAGGGGGCGTATGGAAGTGTATGCGATGGTGATGGGATTATACTATGACATTAGTGTGGATTACGGAACTCAATTGTGGAAGGAGTTCGTAAAGAGTCTTGAAAATACAAATTCTGAAAAACAAATTTCTTGTGCAAGATATTGGAGCCGTATTCTTGAAAAGATTTATGAAAAAGAAGGAATTCAAGTTCGTGAAGGTGCTGAGGTTGGGGAATTTTTGTTGTATCAATTTCCAAAGGTAGTGGAAGATGATGAAAATATCTTTACACATTTTGCTCGCATTCCGGATGCGATGCTTAGAAAAGTCTCATCCGCTCACAAAGTCTTGGTTAAATACATGAAGATGGTGGATCTCGCTGTGCAGACTGGGATTCTATTGGAAATTACTGACAAAACCTCAAAGAAGAAGAAGACCACTAAGAATGGTGAAACAGGTCAATATTCAAAACAAACTCAAGAAGAAGAGGTTTAGGTAGAGGAAACATCTTCAAAATCGAAGAAGGAAACTATACCCTCAAAATCTGGGGTACTAAAGACAGTTTGCAAATCCTCCTCTCCTATTCGCAAGGCAAAAGTCAGAAGTAAAGGGGTAACGATTAGAAGTGTTCCAGCTCATTTTTCTCCAGGTTCAAAGAGGAAAAGAGATCAGGATGTTGCGAAACATATGCAATAGACACTTTCCAAGAAACGAAAGTTGGTTATTCGCAATGAGTCTTCTAATGAAGAGGTGGTTCCAGAGACTCCACCAGTTTCTTCACTGGTAACTGTTTCTATTCCACCTGTTTCAATTACACCAATTTTGCAAATCTCTACAACAACTTCCATTCCACTTGAAGTAGTCACTACCAAATCAGTTTCTGAGGAGGTACCTACTTCTGATATGGTTGTCAACGTATCTGATACGGGGGCACCTATCACAAGTGTCGAAACCACACTACCTATCCGCTTATCTGCTTCTTTACCCATTTCTTCTGAGAATATATCTACTTCATTGCCACCATTTTCTCTTCCAATAACTACACTTACTACTTCATCTATTTTTGAACATCCTTTGCAAAATCCTTTCACCACCTTGTTTCCATCACAATCACGCGAAACTCCTAAACCTTTGCAACCCATGTCCGATGATGAAACCGTAGGAGGAGGTTTTGGAGGAGTATTTGAAGATTTACATTTTGATTCAGAGGAGGAGGAGATAGCTGATCATATGCTTATCACAGGAAAGCAATTCAAAATCCCGAATCAAAAGTTGAATGTCATTATTCAGTCACAAGTTGATTCTGGTAAAACATCCTCTATGTCAGGTTTGGAGGTTGAAGCTATGATCAAGTCTATTGAAAAGAGAATACTTGATTAAGTTTCTCAATCAGATAAGAATAATGAGCTTCGCATTCAAACTCAAGCGAATTCGTTTAATGATGTTGTTAAGGACTTGAAGATTGTTGGAAGAGAACGTCATGTTCTTTTTGTGCAGGATGTAAAGAAGTTCAGGGAGGATGTTAATTTTAAAGTTGAGGAATTAAAGAAAGAACTTGCCAAGGAACTTCAAGATATTACTTCTCAAAATTTGGAAGTAAAGAAGAGGGTTGAAGTCATTACAGCAGGCCTGAACAAAGTTTTCAATTATTTTCAATCTCCTGTTCCAATTCTTGCAGCAAATCATAAAGAAAACAAAGATAGATTTGATCAGTTGATTTAGTTGATGACTGAATTGAAAGCTTGGTTTCGCAATCTTCATCACAGACAATTCTCACTCCTGAATTCTTGTCTCTCAAAGTCAATACTTTGGAACAAGCAATTCAGAAGACACTTATTCCTCTTGCGAACTTTACCTCTTTACTACCGAAGAATGCCCCACCTGCTGTCACAGGGGTGCAAGGGGGAGAGAAGAATACAAGTAAAGAGGATGATGCGAAAACTGTGGGGAAAGTGATATCCACTCAGCTCAAAATTACTCTTCCAATGTTCACAATGCCAATTTCTTCAACCACAGTAACAACAAGGCCAATTCTCAAGGGAATTGTAATTGGGTCAAAAGGAGGAAGTTCAAGTGCGAAACCTCCAACTGATGATGCGGGAAAAGGAAAAGGAATTTTGTATGAAAAGTCGAAGGAGGAGAAGAAAGCTGAAGCTGAGGCTGAAATGGAAAGGATGAGACATGTACAGAGCATTATGAGGCAAAGGGCAAGTGATCCTCCCACAATGAATAAAGGTGATCCTACGAAGCTTTATTCTTATGAAACTATAGAGTCAAATGTGGTGGGGAAGGAGATGTATGAATTTGAGAAAAAGCAGAAGAGGAGTTATGATATTGTGAATTCGGACAAATGCCAGTTGGACTTTCCGATTAATGAAATGCTATTCATAACAGCTCAGTATAAGATAAGTGAGAAGTTTAAAAGTGTTGATGACTACATACACATGAAAATTAGATTTCATGTTGTATTGGGGAAGAATCCAGATGAAATATGGTCATTGTTGAAGATCAAAAAGGTGTTGATAATTAAGAAGGATTTATTGTTTGAAGACATGCTTCAGAACTTTCGATATTTTGTCACTAGAGTTGATAACAAACAATATGAATTCACTATACCTGACTTCCTTCTGATGAACAGCAATGATCTTATCCAAGTAGCTCTTATTTTGAAACACACGCAAGATCAAAAACTCAAAGGATCTGAAACTGAAGTGTTTAGATTCGGTTTCGCACATGTCAAGATTTTTATTGATAACTACTTTGAATGTTTGACATTAACCGATGAAGAACTCGCAACAACTTTAGGAAAGGAAGTGAATGTCCCTTGGGAAGATACTTTGACCCAATAAGCATTATCCAAATATGCTGATGGTGAAATATGCCTGAAACCTTTTGGCATGGTATTTTCAGGGAAGGATACAAAAGGAAAGCCCAAGAAATTTTTGTTCAAGATCTCAGAAATTGAAAGATATACTTCTTCACAATATACGAATTTTATTGTTCGTATGAATAACTGCAAGAAGAATAATGAAGAAGACAAGAGGGAGCTTATAAAGGTGATTTCTTGGTATAGTGAAGTGCGAAAGACAATCTACTCAGCTGTTCTGAAACTTATGGACTGAATACCTTTGATTGTTTACAAAGGGGGAGATTGTAGAGTCTATGTATTGTAAAAGTCGAAGTAGTTGTTTCTTTTGTGTTTCACATATTAGTTATTTTACTGAGTCACAGTTTTATGCGAAGCGTACTGTAATAGACTTAGTATATTTTTTGTACACTCAGGTCTCCTATAAATAGGGACTGAGGATAGAAGTAGAAAGAACTTTTGAACTCGAGTATTCTTTCTGCTTAAAGCTTTGTAATAAGTCTTCATCAATATAAGATCTGATTAATATTTACTCGTGGTGTTCTTACTTTTCAATCATTCAATCATAATTGCTTTCATAATCTTGATAACAATTCTCTTCATGGGGGCTAGGAAATGAGGCCAACAGGTGGGACTTAAGGTGTTTAAATAGGTCTTAAACCCTAAAAAATAGGATTTGAGCTCTAGGAAAAAACGCCATGCGTTCGAGCATTGCCTCCAAAAGTCAAAATTTGGCTAGAATGGTCCCTCCTCTCCCACAAACTAGCAAAACAAGGCCAAAAACAATAACTTAATATACAATGGACCAAAAATGAACAATACATGGATCGGACGTTACACTAAAATATAAAATTAATTAAAAAAATATTTATACTTATGAAAAAAATGAAAAACTAATAATAAAAGTTTTTTTAGAATATTGATTTTTCATCATTTTATAATAACATAACACATTTTTATGATAGACAAACAAATAATAATATATCAAAGTAGTGTTTTAGAAAAGTTGTGTAATTCTTATGCGTATTGAAAAGTACTAGTATATACATATAAAAATACGTATTTCATATGAATACATATAATATGTGAAAAAAAACTTATTTTTAGCTAAAATGTTAAAAATTAAAAATTTAAAAGTTTTTTTAGTTTGTAATTATGGTATCCTACAAAACCTAAACCTATGGTAATAGGTACATGTTTAATATAATTTTGAATTAACAATAATTATATATATATATATATATATATATATATATATATATATATATATATATATATATATATATATATATATATATATATATATATATATATATATATATATTAAAAAAGTTCAAATTTAGGAATAGTGAACATGCATGTTTTTTTTTGTTAATTTTGCCTCAATATTCTTTATTCATTTTGATATATTGGCTCATTGCAATCAATTATTTTATATTTTTTTAAGAACATTTTAATATTCAAAGTTTGACCACAAAACTTTAAGGAATTGATGATTTTGATCATTTTTCTAAAAACTTGCTTATTTCAACCCCTTTAATTCTTTAGTGATTTTGACACTTTTGGTCCTTATAGTCTAAACTTTTATATTTTTTTATAAAAAACACAAAAAATGGTCTGAGGCACAGTCCGGGTTTGTCCTCATATTTAATTTTTTTTTTGTTTTTTGCCGTCCCTTGCACGTTCTACCGTCTGTCATTTTCTTTTTTAAGTATATTTTTTATATATTGTTCCGCATAATTATTATTTTTTGTTTTTTTTATTGCTTCTATCTATCAGTCTCCGCTGTGAAAATTAAGGATCGAATTATCCCACCTGCATCTTTTAACAAAACGAAATTCAAATCAGAGTCACACGGCCCATGAAGAGCATAAGCAACATATTTATTTATTTATTTATTTATTTATTTATTATTATTATTATTATTATTATTATTATAAGCACATAGAACCTTCATATTGGTTTTGTGAGGATTATGTAAGATTTTGGAGGAATTGGGACATACGATTTTGGTGGAATTGGAAACTAACTTTAGTAAAAAATATGTTAGATGGACAAAAGAAAGAAATTAGAATTTTAAAAAATTATTATATTAGGTATACTAAAATAAATTATAGATAAAAATATACTTCCATCTATTTTTTATTTTAGCCATAATTCAACCAATAAAATTATGATAAAATGACAAATTTAGCAAATTTCACTAATGATCTTACAAATTTACCCAAAAAAAATCGAAATTACAAAAATGATCATTGATTTCGCAGATGGAATAGCCATATCTGCGATACGGGCTTGCCATCTGCGAATGTACAAGCGGCTAAAACACAGTTGTGCTCTATCCGCTTGTACATTCGCAGATGACAAAGTCCATCAGTGATTTATTGTACACCATCTGCGATTTTATGCGTATTTTGTTATATAAGGTTTTTTTCTTATTTTTCAATCTTTATTACATAAAAACTCTCTCTCGGGAATTCCTTTTGATGATTTTTTGAAGAAAATGAAAGATTATTTCAACAATCCTGCAAATATGGTTAGATTTTAACTTTTTTATTGTTTCAATTAACATTTATTTAGTATATGTCTTTATTATTTTATTATTTATTGTATTAGTTAGTGTAAAAAAAATGAAATTATAATGTTTGTGAAATGGTAATTTTGTTGTATTTCATAGTTTTAATATTTGTTATTAGTAAACCTGAAGTTTAATGCTATTTTGTTAGTGGTTGTATGAATGTACCAATAGAGATGTTGTATGAATGTACAAGTAGAAACCCCGTAGAGTATGCATCGGGTGGTTGTATATTTAGTAAAATGGTTAGAATATGCTCATTTTTTAAGTTATTATTTAAATAAATTGTTAGAATAATGTTTACAATATGTTATTTGTAGTTTGTATAGTAGTTGTATATCTTGAAAAATTGTATATTATTATTGTGTAATTGTTTTTATAAATTGAAAAATGGTTAAATTATAGTATGTGTAGAATAATTTTTTGTATATATATTTGTCGTATAAGTTGAAAATATATATATATATATATATATATATATATATATATATATATATATATATATATATTTGTTTTTGAAGTATAAAACTTTTTATAGTATCTTTAGAAATTGTTTGTATTTGTCGTATAAGTTGAAAATTTATATATATTTCTCGTATAACTTGGAAAATTGTTAATTTACTTGTCGTATTATTTGAAAATTTGTTTGTTTATATGGTTGGAAAATGTTATTTAATATAATTAGAAAGATAAAAATTGTTTGTATATTTGTCGTATAACATGCAAATTTATTTATATATTTGTCGTTTAAGTTGAAAATTTGTTATAGTATGTGTATGTTATTGTTTTTTATCGTAAATATATAAATTATTTATTAAATATTTGTATTCGCATTGTTATTATTGTTTATGTTATTATTGCACTTAATAATAATATATTTTAAAACGAAATATTTGTTTAGTTCTCTAATTTGTTTTTATGTTTTATGCAGCATGATATTAATTATTTTAATATAAAATCAATTGTAAACTTAAAAGGCTCGAGGTGTAATATATAGGAAGTATTTGAAGTGTTAGATGGTGTTAGGCGTTACATATTTAGAGATACCATATTTGGTTCTTTGTTAGATGTCCCTCGTTTACAAGGGGACGGATTGTTGTTCTATAAAATGTTCCTTCGTCAGATCCGATCGGACGCTGTTTTATCTCCAGATGGAATAAAATGGTTATATTTTAGAGTAGGCGATACGAAAATTGTATATGGGTCGGAAGAGTTTTGTTTGATAACCGGCTTCAATTTTGGGGAGTATCCAAAAAACATCAGCAACAAAGTGTCAGTAAAAATAGTAACTAGTAAAAAAAGATGTTTATTGCGTGAACGGCTATTTCCGAACTATACAAATAGTTCGGTGAAAATCGGGGACCTGAAAAGTTTTATTTTGAATGAACCATTCTTAGAAGTTGACGACGCCGATGCAGTTAGAGTATGTTTGATATACAATTTGTGTGAAGGTTTTTTTAGGGAAAAGAAATAAATGATCGGGTGCCACAAGATTGACTTTTTTTGGCTGAGAATTTGGATGTCTGGAACAGGTATATTTTATTTACGTTGAAGGTTTAATATTATTAATGTTAATTTATATTATAACTTTTTTTTTTTTTTTGTTAATTTCGCTTGAGGTAGCTATCTATGGGATTTTACGTATGATGACCTTGAGGATACATGAAACAAGATAAATAAATATTTATCACTTACTGAGCGTCGTCAAACTTTAAAATACTTCGTCTCAGGATTTACGGCTACAATAAGGGTATAAAATAAATGTTTACTTATATTTAAATTGTTTTATTGTTATGTTTTTTATTTTAATTTTAACTTTTATTACTATAATTGTAAAAATTATAGATATGGATATATGAGATGCTTCCGGCTGTTCGTGCATGTGGATTTGTATTGAGAAAAAATAAAAACATACCTCAGATGAAATGATGGAGTGAGACAAAAAAATTGAAATGGGTTGATGTGAACAAGATTTTTTCAAAGATACAGGTTTATAAATATTTTTTTTATTATTAATAAACTTCATTATTATACTTTTATAAGCATTTTTAATATCTTAAATTTTTTAGGAGGGACAACCACCAAGACAAAACATGTTACCGAGTGATGGTGAGATGTCATCTTGTTATTATATGTCATTTCAAGAGTATGTATATGGTGAACGGAAATCAGTTCCGTCCCCAGTACGGGACCATTTTAGGAGACAAGACGAATCTTCGTCTAGTATGTCGTCCAGTGGTCGCTCTCATGGTAGAGGTAGGGGCAGTGGGAAACACAACCTAGACGAGTTGTTGAAACTGTTGATGTATATTGTAAAAGTCGAATAGAGTGTTTTGTATAGTTTCGCATTTTATGTTATTTTACTAAGTCATCTTTTGTGCGAAGTTAAAATGTATAGACTTAGTATATTTTTTGTTGTTCCCTATAAATAGGGACTTAGGCTAGAAGTTGTAGAACAATGCTAGAACTCACTTCTGCTTAACTTTGTAATCAGTCTTAATCAATATGAGATCTGATTAATATTTACTCTCTGTGTTCTTCATCTTAAATCGTTCAAATCTATCTTTTCTTTTCTAAATTCTCGATAACAATTCTCATCAATTGGTATCAGAGCAGGATTCAAACTGCCTAGATCTGATTTTCGTATAAGAATCATTTGTTTTTTTGAGTTATAAATTTACTCAAAATTTTCCGCACATTTTTGGTTTTGAAAATCACTTTTGATCTTCAGATTTGAATTGATTCTGCATTTGAATTGTTGAATCGAGTAATCGACGAGTTGGACCCCAGACATCATATTTTCGAGGTTTTTGGCTAGAAATGGACTAGGAACATTACCCTAAGTTGTTTTTGAACTTATAAACTTGTTTTTAATGTGGTAATGTTCATGCTAATCCATTTTCAAAGATAATTGTCAATAGATTCATGTTTTGTATTAGTTTAAAGGTTAGACTAATTACATGAAAAAGTTTGATTTGAATTATCTTGTTCTTATGAGTTGCTTAGATTAATAGAAAAGTTAATTGAAATAGTTGTTTTCAATCTTTTTTAATCTAAGAGTTGAGTATAAAATGTGTTTGTGTAACTTGTCCTCAAGTTACATGAAGAGTCACATTAAAGACTCATAAAACTCATAAAATTGGCAAAGGTTACAAAAAATGAAGAGTCTAGTTCTAATTAATTGGAGTTATGACTCCATAATTTGTCCTCAAGTTATGGAGGACCAAGAGTCTCTTCATTAAATAAATATAAAAAAAATAATGTAACCTTAATTAATTCCATAAGTTATAAAAATAAAGAAAAGTTAATTCTTTTATTAGTTTAAAGTCTTCCATAAGTTATGGAACTTGAAGAGTTTTTGGATTAAAACTACTTTAAACACATAAGTTATGGAATTAATTAGTTTTGAATAGTTTCAAAACTTGTCCTCAAGTTTTGGAATTTGTAAAGTTTTCACTTATGAATACTTTAATTCCAAGTTAGCCCTTAGAATTTTAAAAGTTAAAATTCAACCCTTATAGTTTATAATATTATAAGTTAATAATATATATATATGTATAAGAGTAAAGTCAGTCTTACCGCTAGTACGCCTCATTCACGAAGCCGGTCTATAAGGTGGGTATAAGGTTGTTGCCTATAAAATGGCAACTTAATGGGTGTCCACTCTCACCCACCGCTTGCTTGACTGGTGGAGGGTCGTTAGCTGAACGGGTTTGACAGGACTATAATTCTCCCTTCATTAAAAGTATTAATGATAAATACTAAGTAACTAAACTCTTAATAATTCCCAATCTTAGTTACTTAGGAAAATGTGAATAAGGTGCTAATCCATGAAATTACACTTTGCACTTTGTTTAAGTCGGTTAGTGGAGCGTGTGTGGTTAACCGGCACAATAACTCGTATTTAACAAGGTAGGCAAAGGGTGACTTAATGTTTATCATAGTATCGATGGAGCGTGTGTGGTTAACCGGCACATCGATTGAGGGGTAAACACTTAAGGGTACCAAGTAATTTGCATGGTTACTTCACACCTTGTTTTGTGATCTTCGGCATCCTAATCACAAAACCTGAAGGGCACACTCGAGATTGAAACATGCCATTGAACAGTTCAATGAATCTCAAAGATCTAGGAGTTTCAAATCCAATTAAAACCTAATAATACATTTCGTTTATCTTGGTGGAAATTGGTGAATCGTCATTCACCTACCTTCAAATATTTTATAGCTTGGATTACGGCATCCCTCTTCTAAGTTATAAAATAGTTTGTTGGGTCCTAGCCTTAATATTTCGTATTGGGTGTCATATTAAGGACTTTAAAATCAACTATCTTGAATATCTCCCATAACATGTCTGGTTTAGACATTTATGATCTTCCCAAATCTCTTGAAACAAGCTTTCCTAAATGAAGATGATGTCCCATGGAAATCATAATTCTTTCTCCTCCTCCAATTAGTAATTATTCTCCCTAACCCATAAGTTCTTGAAAAGTTTAAGGTCACTCAAGCCCTATTGGCAAGGCAAGGTCTAGGTGTGATCACATCTTGGAGATGTAGTCACATATTGACAAGCCGGGAGAGTTGGGTGTCAAAGTCTTGAGAAAGTTGGTGGTTCAACTACTTTCTAAGTCACATAGTGAGTTCTTTTTGGAACACCTATGAAACAGACTATGACAAGACCCTTAATGATCTTATTTATTTGTTAAGATCAACTTCCTCAAAAACTTGATGGACATTGACAATAGTGACACAGGAAATCCAGAAAAGCATTCTCTTCCCAATGGAAAGGGATCGGCCATAGTCAACTCGGTTGAACAAATGGTAAAGAGAAAAGCTAAGTCTGTGATAGTCCTGTGTACCATTATCAAAGGGTCCATATGTTTATATTGCCAAAGGAAGGGGCATTGGTTGCGAAGCTGCCAAGTTTACCTAAGGATGTTAAAGTCAATAAGTTTGACTCTACTTCAGGTAAAGTCCACTATCTAACTCTATTAAGTTTCTATTCTGAGATTCCTGATACATGATGTGACTGGGTCACATGGTAATGTTTTAAGAATCAAAGAAAAATGGAGAAACTTAAAGAAAGAATATGCTGAATCTGATCACGTAGATGGATTTCTATCGCGTAGTTTGAAGATCGGATTCTTGAGCTAATTCTTAGGAGTTATGAGATATTGCTTAGGAATAGATAACAACAAGTTTTCATATGGATTGTAAGGATAAGTTTTTCCGCATAGTTTTAAAATAAAAGAAAATTTTTTATTTTAGTTATTTTAAAATATCCTTACAATGGCATTTGAGGAAAAATTGTTGCTTATATGATTCCATTAATAGCAAGAGTGGAAATATGAAATTGATTCTTTCATTTGTGGTAATGTCTAAATTTACCAAATAAGGAAAGATTCTCGTCACCCAAGTCTCAAGTGGACCGGGACTTGGAATCATGCAAGTTCTATAGCATGATGAATGAGAACTTTCAAGTATTGGAAAAATTAAGACTAATTACTTGTTCACATGGATGTGTGAGTCAAGTAATGGACTAAAGGATCGAGTACATAGTCATGTGCACTGATTAAGTCCACCACAAAAGATATAAGGCTATTCGTCATAGTTTACTAAAGCTCAGTAAATATGATTATACTTACAAGCTTAAGTGTAATTCTGAGACATTGGAAAAGGTTCCAATGCATGGCAGAGCGAATAAGAAGAATCAAATTAGGCAGAAGGATAAAATTTTCTCAAATCTAAAGAGATGGGAGAGTACTTTAGTATCAGTTTTGTGATCATCTTAATGATTAAGAAACCATATCAAAATTAGTTCTCTAAGGAAGTCTTAGTGCATTCTTATGACTAAGAAGAAGGGATCTTGAATTGTTGAATGGTTAAATCAAGAAGATGAGTCATATTTCGTTCCAATACAAGTCTTAGAGTCATACTCCAAGATTGTAATTTGAGTGACATGTCTTTAAGAAAGTTTAAAAACACTTATCAAATGTAAGAGTAAAAGTTTTCTACTCTTGTACATTTGAAATTGGTAAGTTGTGATGTTTTGGATAAAACAAAGACCAACTAAGGCCAATTGTGTGAAGTGTTTGTCTTGATTAGAATCCGCACTATCTCTTGGATGTTTGACAAGGGAGTCTTATAGGTCAACAGGACAGTGGGAGTCTTAAAGGTCTTGAAAGTCTCAAGAACTAATCAAGAATAGAACCTAAAGTTCTTCACTAGCACACGACTTGAGGTTTATCACCTATCGTGTTGACATATTCTGTGCCCTTTCAGTTAAAGTTGGCTTTGCATATGAGTTCTTAGAGTTCTCATTTTGTTGCACAACAACTTGGAAGCAATGGCAGGCCCTTAAGCCGCCAGGTGGCAAGAAGTTAAGATTGAGTTCAGTCCATATGAGTTTGGATTTGTCATTATCCTTGTCTTGTGACTATGGTTTTGACAATTCACATGGATAAGAACACATACACCATTAAATCTAAGTGTCATAAGGTTTCTCTCCGATTCATGGAAATGATGGTGAGGAAACACTTTCACTAAGTAGATTTTAGCTGGATAGCAATTGTGATATTTGCATTCTCAAAGTCGTTAGTGGAGCGTGTGTGGTTTACCGGCACACTAACCTGGACTTCTGAGAAGTGGCAAAAAGGTCTAACCATTATGATTACGGCATCCCTCTTCATAATTGTTTAGACATACAAGTGTGCTATCTAAGGGAAGGTGTATGATTTTGATAAAGTTCTATCAAAACAATCCTGTATCAGAAATCTGAACTTTGGTAAGAAAGTCAATAGAATATTGATTTCTAGAAGTCCAGCTGATTTCAGAGTACATGTCAAAGCTAGTAGGAGCATAAGTGTTCTGCTAATAATCATCATGTTAGTGGGAGCATGATAATTATGATAAAGATTGCAAGTTAGCAATGTTAATTATAGAAAACAAAAGGTTTCAATTGGGAAAAGGTTGTTTTACTATAATTAAGGGAGAGGAAATTATACTTCATCTCAAATTTATAAGCTTAGATCGTGAGGTTTTAATCATTTAGTCAAGGAAATATATATGAATTTCATGTTGGAATAGCTCAAAATAAGGAAATTATGTATATGAGTCCATTATTTGCGTTCTAAAATTCGATTATGATTACGACATCCCTTTTCATAATCTGAATTATGAGAACTTGGCAAATAGAAATGGAAATGTTATAGCAAAAGACTGGTTTAGTCTTTATGTGAGACATAATGAATCGTGTCCCATATGCTTCGAATATAGGATCGATTACATGTGCTATATTCATCCTTTCTAAAAGTTTCCAAATGCCTGGGGCATTAAGAAGGGAAAAGGTTTAGAACTTGATATGACTAAAAGGATTAAACAATTGTCGAGGACAATCTAAGGTTTACCAAAGATTGGTTGCTCAAGGACAGTTGGAAGTATAGTGATAATTCTGGAAGGACCATATTGACATAATCTGTAAGGAGGCAACTCTTGTTCAGAAGTGATAGTCGAAATGGAATCTGGAAATGTTTCAAAGTTAGAATTTTCAATCTGTGTAAGATTAAGGAAACTTAATGCAAGAAGGATGGTTCCAAGGAGTTGATCTCCTTTGGAATACTCTGTAATGATTGTTGCCAAGTCTTTCTGACTTTGTGCATAATCATTACAAGAGGATCAATGCATATAAGTTTAGAATCTAACAGATTTCAGTAAATGACATGAATTTGGAATTATTGCATTTGCAGTAAGGATTTGGGAGTGTGAAAAGAGAATCATTGAAGTTATGTTCAATTGATCTAGTTCGCAAAGTAAAGATCATAGACAAACATAGTATGCATACTTGGTGTGTGGCATGACTAGGGTTTAGAAAACATAGTGTACATGCTTGGAGCATGGGACAACTATTGTTTTAAATTCAAGAATAAAGTTGATAGCTGAAATAGTATACAATAAATAATGTGTAATCATATGGTGATAAATAAAAGGTGTTTTATTTATGTTCATAGGTTTTGATACCATATTGGATTCAATTATTATTGTGTTTCACTTTGCATGTTTTGACTTCCCGAATAAACTAGGTTATTCTTCTGGAATGACTAAGTTATTCAAACCATCCACAGTCGGTCATATGTTGGAAGTAGATATGAATTAAGACTGTCATGGGTTGGCTTGAAGAGGTCTAAGGTGTTGGACAAAGGGCTACAACACTCATGAGTGTTCATAAGTTCTGAGTATTGGATTCAACCCGCGCTCATTGGAATCATATCATGGATTTTATCACGAGTGATCATGAGACGATAATATCTTATATTCTTCAAACCTAGAGATATGAGTTGTTACTATGAGTTGGTTGTACATTGATTGCACGAAACCGCATTTGGTAACTCGGTGCTATAAAACGCGCCTTTGTATATGATTCAACAAGTAGTAGAACAAGCCATATGAGTCGAAGTTTATCCATTCCTTTTACCTTCGGGATAAAAGTGATATCTGTGGGCCCCTCGATGATTTGATGATGACAAATGGAAGTGCTCGGCCGGGCCAGGACTGATTTGATTTGTTCAATTAGTCAGTCGTCATAAATCGGAAATCGGGAAACAACAAATGGACAGAGAGAATGATTATAATCCATGTCTCAGTCCATATGATATCTAGAATGGAGGAATATATGATCCCTTATCTAATGGACAAGTCATTGACAAGATCAGAGTTCATCTACTAGGTCAGAGTTCGACAGAAGCTTTTGAGAGCTACGATTCCAGTTGGTTCCTGAAGTCATACGCAATAATAGTTTTAGACTTATCCAAGTGGGAGACGGTTGGATTAATGTCTAAGTCCATAACTATAATTGGTAAGACTTGACCCGACCCGGCATGGTCCATTTGGGTTGCATACCATCATGCACTTGGATAGACTATAATGAGAGAAATAAGACACTTATGGTTATTAATATATTATAAGTTCTAGTATATTAATAATAAGAATAATGAGATTATTTAATTAGTATTGATCAAGAATTAATCTAGGATTAATTGAGTGATCAAAAGAAGACTAATTAAATATGTGGGTTGATTGTGTAAATCATCCATACTTGTATAGTGGGCTAATGCTCCATGGATTATCTAGTTGGGCCAAAACCCATATGATGCTCCATGGATGCTCCATGGTGTATTTGAACCCATGGATCCAAGGAAATGGAAAGTCGTGACAATTAGGGTTTACCCTAATTGTATAACTATATAAGCATCTTATTCTTGAGGAAAATCGGCCACTAGAGAGACTAGTATTATTCTTGAAGAGGGCTAGCCGATTTCATGAAGTGTAGAATTCTCTCTTAGTTATTCTAAGTGTTTTGATGATTGTGAACCATTTGAGGTGTCACACTTGGGGCACTAGGCACTCAAGCTTCATGAAGACAAGCACCATCAAAGAGGTATGTATTCTATCTTGTTATATTGATAGTTTTGTATGCTAGTTTAGGATAATACCTTGGATATTCATATTTGCATGTATAATTGAGAAAACATAGATCCAAGGTATTTAGGGTTGCATGTACACTTAGGAGTGTTAGAATGCTCATAACCCAACAGAATGATCTTTACAATCAACTGAAAACACATGAATGTGAGGTCACAGAAATGTATGAAGAATCAAAACAAGCTATTCGTGGTCCTTTGGCTCTTGTTTCAAAAGTATCAGAAACTGAAGAAAAAGATGGTTCAGATGTAGAAGGATTTTTGATGAACTCCGATGATGAAGCAGTAGCATACTATTCGAACAACAGAGCTAAAAAGTTTTTCAAAAAGCCTTTTAATCCAAGAGGAAAGAATAGTGATGTGAAAAATGATGTAACAAGAACTGGAGGAGAAAAGAAGAAGAAAATGGAGAAAACAAATGGAAAACAGAAAAATGCGAATGAAGAGAAAAAGTTGAAGGGTGATTCAGGAATTTACTGTCACTATTGCAATGGTGCGAATCATTTCGCAGCTGATTGCATGTTGCGAAAGAAAGAAGAAAAGAAAGAAAAAGTCAAAGATGAAGCTTACTATTCTGAAAAGATTGAAGAATTACGTGCAAAGAACAAAGGAGTGTCTTTGGTTGCTAAGGGAGAATCTGATGAAGAAGAAAGTGGAACTTATCAGATCTGGTCTTCAGGATCTGATGATGAAGAAATGAGGCATCCCACACACGGAGCAATGCTCGCAAGTTTTGAGGATTGCGAAGAGAACATTTTAGGGAAATGTTTTATGTCTAAATCCACAAACAAGTCTCCCATGACAACCAAGGTACGTGCAATTCTTGAATCTTTTAATATTCCTTTATCTGCTTATGATGCTGAAATTGTTTTGTTTGATGATACTGTCGCTTATTTTGATTCTGTTATTGTGTCTGCTAATAATGAAGCTAAGAAATTAAATGAGCAACTTAGTGAGACATGAAGGGATTTAGAAATAAAGAAGAGCAGAGTTGAAAAATTAGAAATGCAAGTCAAAAATATAGATTGTGATAGGAATAATCTTTCTAATGATGTTAGGTTCTTACTAGCACAAAGAAACATATATTGTAATTCAGCAAAACGATTGTATGCAAAATTAACAGCTTTGCATCATTCTTCTGATATTAGCAAAGAACAACATAGGAAACTTTTACCTTTTCTTGAGTATGAGCGTGAAAAAGTTGATGTTGTTTCTTATGATTGCGAAAGTACAATTGCTCAGTTTGACAAAATACCTGATGATAGATATTCATATGGTATTGTCAAAATTGATGAATTTCTGAATGCTGATGAGTTGGTTGACATTGTAAATGAAAGTTTGATAAAAAGTGAACAAGTGAAAATCTTAAAGAAAACCGAAAGTTCAACTCTTACTTCACAATTCAATTATGCCGATATTGATGAAAATTCTGATAATGTGAGTGAAATCAGTGAAATAGAAGAAGAAGAAGAAATTGATTGTTCTCAATTGTCGATCATTAATATCACATCTAAGATCAAAGGTAAAGAAATAATAGTTGATTCAATAGTAGAGGATAAAGTTGATAAATCTTCAACTTCGCAACATTGTAAGTTTGATAATGTGGAAGTTGAAAGTTGGAAATCTGATGATACTAATGAAAATAAAGAAGAACAGAAAAATTCAATTGAAACACATCAAAGGGTTGTGGTTGATCAAGCGTTTAAAAATACAAAAGAATTTGACAAAGTTTTAAATGACAAAGGCGTACATTATTTGGAAACCAACACAGTGGTATATCCAAATTTTGTATGTACTGATAAAACTATTTTTCCAAATCAAGTTTTTGTCACTACTGGAAATGCTGAGAAAGTTCATCCTGAGTTCAATAAAATGATTGAAAAAGATAATCAAAAGTCCACACCTGAAAGTTTCTTCGCAAATCAAAACACAGTAGAAAACAATTTAACTCAAAATTCTTATGTGTTTCAAAAACAAAAATCATTACAAAAATGGGTGGTTAAAGGTGAAAAATCAAACAAACCTTTTGAAAAAGCTGAAAAATCAAAGGTTGAAGTGAAATTAAATTCTCAAGAATTCAAATTGATGGTTGGAAATTATTCAACAGAAAATAATGTATCAAAAAGACAAGCAATAAAAGCAATATTCTGGCAAGTTGTGAATAATGAAAAAGAACAAATTTCAAAAACATCATCAAAATTTCAAAATAAAAACACTCACACAACTTCGAGTTTTCATAAACAAATAAATTCTGTTGACAAAGTTCCATATATTCGCAAATATGACAACAATAGAAAATTTGAGAATTCGCAAAATTTGCAAATAATCAAAAGTTTCCAAATGTTGACAAATTCACAAATAATCATCAACTTTGAAGAACTCAACTTAAGTAAAAGCGAAATTTTCACCACAACAACCAAATTTTCCAAATCCTTCAATATAAAAAATAACCAAAGTTTCATACATCAAATGAAAGTCTGATGTAAATATGATCAATAATTGGTTTGAAGGGAAAGGAAAGAAATATCAAAGTGCAAAGTTTTCTGAACAAGAAATCAAAAGTGCATTTGATAAGTTCGCAAATAATTCTTCAACTGCTAGTGCATCATCCCATAATTTGCAAGTTCCGGTACAAAAATGGAAACCAGTTATCAAAAATGCAAATGTTGTGAAGGATAAGATTACAATCAATGCGAATCCAAAAGTATTGAATGACTATATTTCAATATCTAGAACTGATGATGCTGATATTATGGATTCTGTTACAAGCAAAGTCAAAACATGGTTTTTAAGTTCCAAAAAGTTGTTTAATTCTATTAATGATGGACCCAATAAGTCTTGGGTTCCTAAATTTTTTCAATAAATGCAGGTGATATGTGACGAGCAATATGATACAAAATGATATATTGATAGTGGTTGCTCTCGTCATACGACTGGAAGAAAGGAAAATTTGCGAGATTATCAAAGCTTGGAAAATGCTGGAGTTGTCAAATTTGGAAATAATCACAAGTGTCAAGTGAAAGGATATGGGAAAGTCACAAATGGAAACTTCACAATAAACAGAGTTGCTTATGTTGAAGGACGTCAACACAATTTGATAAGTGTATCAAAACTTGTTGTAGGTACTGGATCTCAAGTAGTGTTTAATGAAGAAGGAAGTATCATCTCAAATGCAAAGACAAATGAAATACTTCTGAAATCCAAAAGATATGGTGATATGTTTACACTGGACATCAAACCAATTGTGGGAAAACCAGTTGTGTGTTTACCATCAAAAGCATCCAATGATCTCAGCTGGCTTTGGCATAGAAGATTGTCACATTTGAACTTTCGAAATATAAAAAAACTTGTAATTGAAGATTTAGTTCGAGGTTTACCAGTATTAAAATTTGACAATGATTCTTTATGTGCAGCTTGCGAACAAGGAAAACAACATCGAAAAGGTCATCCGATTGTCATAGATTCAAAGATAGTAGATCCATTGGAACTTCTTCACATTGATCTATGTGGACCATCAACTGTTGCAACAATAAATAAAAAGCGGTATATTTTAGTTGTTGTAGATGATTTCTCTAGATTCATATGGGTATTTTTTCTCAGGTTGAAATCTGAAGTTGCTCAGACGATGATTGATTTTTATCAAAAAGATTGAAATTAATCTGAAGAAGAATGTACGAAAAATTAAAAGTGATAATGGTTCGGAGTTTAAAAATCAAACTCTCGACACTTTTCTCACAAACAAAGGTATTTCACATAATTTCTCATCACTATATACTCCACAGCAAAATGGTGTAGTTGAAAGAAGAAATCGATCTCTATGTGAAGCTGCCAGAACCATGCTCACATATGCGAATCTACCTCAATATCTTTGGGCAGAAGCTGTGTCCGCATCATTTTTTACTCAGAATAGATAATACATTCACAGAAGATTCAATGTTACTCCATATGAAATAATCAATAATCGGAAACCTAATGTAAAATTCTTTCATGTTTTTGGTTGTAGGTGCTTTATTATGAATCTCAAAGATAATTTGTCAAAGTTTCAAGCAAAAGCTGATGAAGGCATTTTCTTAGCATATTCGCAGAATTCAGTTGCATACAGAGTGCTTAATAAACGAACAAGAAAAATTGAAGAAACTTTCAATTTAACATTTGACGATTACTATCTTAAACAGATTGATAGTAAATTTGATCAGAAACCAATACTTGTGGATTCAAATACTCATATTGATAATTCTGAAATTAATGATTTTGATTATGACTTAATTTTTGGGATTCCTGATAGGGCAATTGATGCAGAAAATAATGCTCCTGATAATCAAACATCAGAATCCTCAAAACATACTGATGAATCAACAATCACTACAACGTCGATAACTTTTGAAAGCACACCAAATGGTCATATGGAGGAGGAACACACAAGTGTTCATGAAGAGTGTATACCAACTTTTGAGGGGGAGCATTCACAACATCAACAAGAACATCAAGTTGAGGGGGAGCATTCACAAAATCAACAAGAACATCAAGTTGAGGGGGAGCATTCACAAAGTCAAGATGAACATAATTTTGAGGGGGAGTATCCAAATGCGGATCATGTTGAGAGAGAGCTTGATGAAACAGAGACAAATAATCTTGATAAAAATGCAGACTTTCATGAATTTAATGATAACTTTTCTGTTGCAGGATCTGAAAATGAAGATATGCATGAAGATGCACCATTAGATTATGATCCAAATTATCCACCACTTGCGAAATGGATAAGAAATCATCCACAAGAATAGGTAATTGGTGATTTACAAGAAGGTGTGTTGACTAGAGCTCAAATTCGTGCGAAAATTGAGGTACTGAATACTAACCAAGAACTTTGTATGTTTAATGTCTTTATTTCGAAAATAGAGCCAAAAACAGTCAAGAATGCTATGGAACACTCAGATTGGGTTGTTGCTATGCAATCTGAATTGGCTGAATTTGAACGAAACAAGGTTTGGAGATTAGTTTCTAAACCTTCTGATGTTTCAATTGTTGGATTAAAATGGATTTTTAAAAACAAAACCGATAAAGATGGCAATATTATTCGAAATAAAGCAAGACCAGTGGTTAAAGGTTATTCGCAACAAGAAGGCATTGATTATGAAGAAACATTTGCACCTGTTGCAAGACCTGAAGCAGTTCGCATATTTTTAGCTTATGCAGCTCACAAAGACATTGATGTTTATCAAATGGAAGTTAAATGTGCATTCTTAAATGGAAAACTCGAAGAAACAGTGTATGTTGAACAACCACCAGGATTTGTGAACATTGAGCATCCTGATCATGTTTATATTTTAGATAAAGCTGCATATGGGTTAAAACAAGCACCAAGGGCCTGGTACGCAACACTTACAAATTTCTTGAAACGATCTAAATTTAAACAAGGATCAGTCGACCCCACGTTATTTCGCAAGAAAGTTGGGTGTCATCTAATGCTTGTTCAAATTTATGTTGATGATATTATCTTTGGTTCAACTGATCCAGCATTGTCACTTGAATTTGAAAATTTAATGAAAAGTCAGTTTGAAATGAGCATGATGGGAAAAATTAATAATTTTCTTGGTTTAAACATAAGACAGAACAGGCAAGGAATCTTCATTAATCAAGAAAAATATACAAAGAACTTGCTTGAAAAGTTTGGAATGCTTAATAGCACGAAGCTCAGAGTCCCTATGGCAGTAAGAACACGACTAACTCCTTCGTTAGACACTCCTACTGTTGATTTAACATTGTATCGTAGCATGATAGGGTCTTTGTTGTACTTAACTGCGAGTAGACCTGATATTATGTTTTCGGTTTGTTGTTGTGCTAGATATCAAGCAAATCCAAGAGAACCACATTTGACGGCAGTGAAAAATATCTTTCGATATCTAAAGGGAACCGTTTCTTTAGGACTTTGGTATCCTGCCAAAACAGGATTTTTCATTCAAGCTTTTTCGGATTCTGATTTAGGAGGATGTACATTGGATAGAAAAAGTACGACTGGTGGGTGTCAATTATTGGATGGAAAGTTGGTGAGCTGGCAATCAAAGAAACAGACTTGTGTGGCTATATCAACTGCTGAGGCAGAATACATATCTGCGGCTTCTTGCACTTCGCAAATTATCTGGATTCAGAGTCAACTTCGTGATTATGCAATCAACATGAAAAAGATTCCTTTGTATTGTGACTCACAAAGTGCAATTCACATTTGTCATAATCCAGTGCAACATTCAAAGGCAAAACACATTGCTCTTCGATATCATTTTATCAAAGAACATGTGGAAGATGGGAATATTGAAATTCATTTTGTCAAAACAACTGAACAACTTGCTGATATTTTTACAAAACCTCTTGATGAAAAATCATTTGTTAGAATTTTAGCAGGTCTGGGGATGCTTAATGCGAATTCAATTTCATCCACACAAGAATAAATGTTTTGTTCAGCAGATGCGTTAACATTATTCAGAGGTTACTGTTCATTCAGAGGCTTCGCATGGCTTCGCATCCATATCATTTTGCATCTGTGGTAATATCAACTTAGGTAAGTTTTACGCATATTACTTTATTTTCTTTTGAAAAATCAAAAATTCAAAAAGATTTTCATTTTTTTTGTATGTTCTTTTGAAAAATCAAAAATCCAAAAAGATTTTCATTTTTTTTGTATTTTCTTTTGAAAAATCAAAAATCCAAAAAGATTTTATTTTTCTTTGTTTTTTCAATTGTGTGCTGAGAATTTAATTCAGGGCTCAAATGCGAAGTGGACATACATTTTGTTTCTATGGGAAGGTATTATTTTTTTTTTAAGACTAGTTAGGATGTCCCTAGAAGCATGCTGCTGTATGTAGACCAAAAGCCTCAACATGACTCTATGTGTGCAAAGAAAGCCTTAATGATGTTATCACATGATAATTTCTTCCCAAAAAGGCTTATATTCGCATAAGTCAACATGAGCTACCTTATTCTTCTCAAATGAGTTAAGAGTTTTCTGTTTTGTCCATTATAACAGAGGTACACTTCGATTCTTATCCAATCTTTTTAAACCAAACAAATCTTTCAATCCAATTTTTTTTTTTGAAAAGATTTGTCCTTGAGGTTTTTGATCAAACCAATCAAAACCTAGACAAATCACAACTCTGTGTTTATGATCTCTCATCATGAGTCTGTGATGAAAGTGAAACCCAAAAATCATACACATTAAGGAATTAACGGGGAACTTTGTTCCAGATTTCTACGAAACCTCTGTTTCAGTATCAAAAATTTCGAAACTTCAAATCATATTCAATTCGCATGTGTGGTCTTGATCAAATATTCCAAACCCAGAATGTTTGTTACCCAACAAGATCCAGAACAAAATTCTATTTTGAATATGATTTAAGTGTAAGTTTCATTTGCAAATCCTTGTCATGATAAATATTTTCCAAAGCCAACTTGTCACTGACTACACTGGTCAAACAAGTAATTTCATTTACAATTTCTCACCTTATGTTAAGGTTGATATGTAATGAAATTTCAAACAAATCCAAAATGACTTTTAAAAAGAAGCCATTTGATACTTTTCTACAAGTATTCGATTGTAATTCACGGGAAACTATACAAGCAGTTGATTATCTCTCTTGATAATTAACGAAGCAACCTTTACCCGGGGTTTTATTGCATTTATGTCAAATTGAATTGTTGACATCACTACATTCCAAATATCTTTGTTTCTTATCTTATTTCGTTTGGCACAATGCACACACGAAATCCTTGAGGTTCTGAGTAAAACCAACTCAGACTGATGATTTTGCAAGTCTGGCATATGACTTCACTTTAAATCCCAAAAGTGAATGAGCCTTGCTTCCATGCGAAGGGTTTTACTGGTTCGAATTCTATAACGGATACTTGACAGGCTGTATACTCAAAATCATTGGTATTTTGTCCGGTTTTCAAGGAGATGTGACAGTTAATTTTTGGAATGTTGTTACCTTTTGCAGTCATGATCCGACTTTCAAGGTGCCACGTCGGATAACATTAAATGTATCCCGCTTCAATTTCAAATCAATTTTGAGCAATCTATAAAAGGGGGTTAAAGAACCCTGTGTACGGTTACGCAAAGAAGAACTCTCACAAACACTTCCAAGATTAAACCTTGATCCAAACTTCAACTTTCTTTTTCAAACCCTAACAATGGCAGCCACTACTTCCAACACTGATGAGGTTCTTTCTCAATCCCTGATGAAGATTCAAAGCACTAACTACCAAGTTGATCCGAAAGTTTCCGCTTATCCAGAAGAGTTGAAGATGCTGATTGTTGCTCTGAAACGCTCATCTTTAGAAACTCCCATGTTCAGTTCTTTTCCGGTTCCAATGGTATGGTTGTCACGTGCCGCTTCAACGGCTTCATACAATCACACGGCGGATGTGATTACTTTCAACCTAACCAACAACAAACGAGTTAAATTGTCAAAGAACTTGTTTGTGGAAATTCTGGAAATTCCAAACAACCCTCCATTTATCAAACCTGTCAACTTCCAGGTTATTCATATGTTTAATGAAATGGGGCATCAACCGGAGTTGACAAAAATTAGTGATTTTAGAAAGTCTGGGTTGCCATGTATGTGGAATTTTCTCTTTGGATTCTTTCTCAGATGTCTTACAAGAAGAGTAGTCGGGTTGGATAGAGGAAGAATGGAAGTATATGCTATGGTGATGGGCATATACTATGACATTAATGTCGATTATGCAACACAGTTGTGGAAGGAATTTGTAAAAAGCCTAGAAAATACAAATTCGGAGAAGGGAATTTCATGTGCAAGATACTGGAGTTTAATTTTTGAACATGTGTATGCGAAAGAAGAAATTCCGATGCTGACCAATGTTGAAGTTGCTGAATTTTCTTTATATCAATTCCCAAAAGCTGTAGAAGATGATGAAGCGATATTTACTCATGTGGCTCGTATTCCAGATGTGATGCTTCGCAAAGTTTCTCCCACCCACAAAATTTTGGTGAGATATTTGCAAACTGTTAATACAGATGAGCAGACTGGAGTTTTACTCGATGTTGCTACTCCATCTAAAACAAAGAAGGTTAGCAAGAAACCTGTGAAGGGTTCATCTTCATCAACCGTACCAGCTGAAGTCATTCCAACTGAGGAACCTTCAAAGAAATCGAAGAAGGAACTCTTACCTTCCAAGTCTGGGGTATTGAAGCAAATTCGCAAAGCGGAAGTGAGTAGTAAAGGTGTTACTATTCGCAATATTCCAGCGCCAGTATCTCCAACAAAGAAGCGACAAAGAGCTGAAGACGTTGCGAAAAATATGCAACGTACAATGGTGAAACGAAGGAAGATGGTGATTCGCAATGAATCATCTGAAGAAGAAATTGTCCCAGAAACTCCACCTGTCACCACTATGGTACCTATTTCTTTACCCATCATACCAACTTCGCAAATTTCTACCACTGTTTCCCAAACCAAACCACTCGAAATAGTTCTTACCAAATCAGTTATTGAGGAGGTTCCTATTTCTGATATGGTTGTCAATGTATCTGATACGGGGTCACTTATCCTGAGTTTTGCACCATCGATTCAAACATCCTTACCCATTTCATTACCTGTTACCACTTTATCTACCACTTCAAACTTTTTTGACCATGCTCTTCAAAACCCATTCACCACACTTTTCCCTTCGCAATCACCTGAAAATCCCCAACCTTCGCAACCTTTGCAACCGTTGTCTGATACAGAAGTCGAAGGAGGTGCTTTTGGTGGGATACTTGATGATATTCCTTTTTGTTGGGTTATGAGCATTCTAACACTCCTAAGTGTACATGCAACCCTAAATACCTTGGATCTATGTTTTCTCTATTATACATGCAAATATGAGCATCCAAGGTATTATCCTAATCTAGCATACAAAACAATCAATAAAGCAAGATAGAATACATACCTCTTTGATGTAGAATGTCTTCATGAAGCTTGAGTGCCTAGTGCCCCAAGTGTGACACCTCAAATGGTTCACACATCACCATAAACACTTGGAATAACTTAGAGAGAATTCTACACTTCATGAAATCGGCTAGCCCTCTCTAGAATAATCTAGTGACCGATTTTGGGAAGAATAATATCTTTATATAGTGTTACAATTAGGGTAAACCCTAATTGTCATGACTTTCCATTTCCTTGGATCCATGGGTTCAAATACACCATGGAGCATCCATGGAGCATCATATGGGTTTTTGCCCAACTAGATAATCCATGGAGCATTAGCCCACTATATAAGTATGGATGATTTACACAATCAACCCATATATTTAATTAGTCTTCTTTTGATCACTTAATTAATCCTAGATTAATTCTTGATCAATACTAATTAAATAATCTTATTATTCTTATTATTAATATACTAGAACTTATAATATATTAATAACCATAAGTGTCTTATTTCTCTCATTATAGTCTATCCAAGTGCATGATGCCATGCAACCCAAATGGACCATGCCGGGTCGGGTCAAGTCTTACCAATTATAGTTATGGACTTAGACATTAATCCAACAGTCTCCCACTTGGATAAGTCTAAAACTATTATTGCGTATGACTTCAGGAACCAACTGGCAATCGTCGCTCTCAAAAGCTTCTGTCGAACTCTGACCTTGTAGATGAACTCTGATCTTGTCAATGACTTGTCCATTAGATAAGGGATCATATATTCCTCCATTCTAGATATCATATGGACTGAGACATGGATTATAATCATTCTCTCTGTCCATTAGTTGTTTCCCGATTTCCGATTTATGACGACTGACTAATTGAACAAATCAAATCAGTCCTGGCCCGGCCGAGCACTTCCATTTGTCATCATCAAATCATCGAGGGGCCCACATATATCACTTTTATCCCGAAGGTAAAAGGAATGGATAAACTTCGACTCATATGGCTTGTTCTACTACTTATTCAATCATACACAAAGACACATTTTATAACATCGAGTTACCAATGCGTTTCGTGTAATCAATGTACTATCAACTCATAGTAACAACTCATATCTCTAGGTTTGAAGAATATAAGATATTATCGTCTCATGATCACTCGTGATAAAACCCATGAAGTGATTCCAATGAGCGCGGGTTGAATCCAATACTGAGAACTTATGAGCACTCATGAGCGTTGTAGCCCTTTGTCCAACATCTTAGACCTCTACAAGCCAACCCATGACAGTCTTAATTCATATCTACTTCCAACATATGACCGACTGTGGATGGTTTGAATAACTTAGTCATTCCGGAAGAATAACCTAGTTTATTCGGGAAGTCAAAACATGCAAAGTGAAACACAATAATAATTGAATCCAATATGGTCTCAGAACTTATGAATATAAATAAAACACTTTTTATTTATCACCATATGATTACACATTATTTATTGTATATTGTTTCAGCTATCAACATTATTCTTGAATTTAAAACAATAGTTGTCCCACGCTCCAAGCATGCACACTATGTTTTCTAAACACTAGTCATGCCATACACCAAGTATGCATAATATGTTTGTCTATGATCTTTATTTTGTGAACTAGATCAAATGAACATAATTTCAATGATTCTCTTTTCACACTCCCAAATCCTTACTGCAAATGTAAAAATTCCAAATTCATGTCATTTACTGAAATCTGTTAGATTCTAAACTTATATGCATCGATCCTCTTGTAATGATTATGCACAAAGTCAGAAAGACTTAACAACAATCATTACAGAGCATTCCAAAGGAGATCAGCTCCTTAGAAACATCCTTCTTGCATTAAGTTTCCTTAATCTTACACAAATTGAAATCTCTGACTTTGAAACATTTCCAGATTCATTTTGACTATCACTTCTGAACAAGAGTTGCCTTCTTACAGATTATGTCAACATGGTCCTTCCAGAATTATCACTACACTTCCAACTGTCCTTGAGCAACCAATCTTTGGTAAACCTTATATTTTCCTCGACAATTGTTTAATCCTTTTAGTCACATCCAGTTCTAAACCTTTTCCCTTCTTAATGCCCCAGGCATTTGGAAACTTTTAGAACGGATAACTATAGCACATGTAATCGATCCTATATCCGAAGCATATGGGACACGATTCATGATGTCTCACATAAAGACTAAACCAGTCTTTTGCTATAACATTTCCATTTCAATTTGCCAAGTTCTCATAATTCAGATTATGAAAAGGGATGCCGTAATCATAATCGAATTTAAGAACGCAAATAATGGACCCATATACAGAATTTCCTTATGTTGAGCCATTCCAACATGAAATTCATATATATCCTTGACTAAATGATTAAAACCTCATGATCTAAGCTTATAGATTTGAGATGAAGTATAATTTCCTCTTCCTTAATTATAGCAAAACAACTTTTTCCCAATTGAAACCTTTTGTTTTCTATAATTAACATTGCTAGCTTGCAATACTTATCGTAATTATCATGCTCCCACTAACATGATGATTATTAGCATAACACTTATGCTCCCACTAGCTTTGACATGTACTCAGAAAGCTCGACTTCTAGAAATCAATACTTTATTGACTTTCTGACCAAAGTTCAGATTTCTGATACTAGATTGTTTTGATAAGACTTTATCAAAAACATACACCTTCCTTAGATAGCTTATGGGTGTGTCAAAACAATTTTAAGAACTATGAAAAGGGATGCCGTAATCATAGTCTTGATCGTTTTGACCTTTGCCATTTCTCACAAGTCCAAGTTAGTGTGCCGGTAAACCACACACGCTCCACTAACGACTTTGAGATCACAATTGCTATCTAGCTAAAATCTACTTAGTGGAAGTGTTTCCTCACCATCATTTTCATGAATCGGAGAGAAACCTTATGACACTTAGATTTAATGGTGTATGAGTTCTTATCCATGTGAATTGTCATAACCATAGTCACAAGACAAGAATTATGACAAATCCAAACTCATATGGATTGAACTCAATCTTAACTTCTTGCCACCTGGCAGCTCAAGGGCCTACCATTGCTTCCAAGTTGTTGTGCAACACATTGAGAACTCTAAGAACTTATATGCGAAGCCAACTTTAACTAGAATGGGCACAAAATATGTCAACACGATAGGTTATAAACCTCAAGTCGTGTGCTAGTGAAGAACTTCAGGTTTCATTCTTGATTAGTTCTTGAGAATTTCAAGACCTTTAAGACTCCCACTATCCTCTTGACCTATTAGACTCCCTTGTCAAATATCCAAGAGATAGTGCGGATTCTAATCAAGACAAACACTTCACACAATTGGCCTTAGTTGGTCTTTGTTTTATCCAAAACATCACAACTTACCAATTTCAAATGTACAAGAGTAGAAAACTTTTACTCTTACATTTGTCAAGTGGTTTAAACCTTCTTTAAGACATGTCACTCAAATTACAATCTTGGAGTATGACTCTAAGACTTGTATTGAAACGAAGTATGACTGATCTTCTTGATTTAACCATTTCAACAATTCAAGATCCCTTCTTCTTAGTCATAAGAATGAACTAAGACTTCCTTAGAGAACTAATTTTGATATGGTTTCTTAATCATTAAGATGATCACAAAACTGATACTAAAGTACTCTCCCATCTTTTCAGATTTGAGAAACTTTTATCCTTCTGCCTAATTTGATTCTTCTTATCCGCTCTGCTATGCATTGGAACCTTTTCCAATGTCTCAGAGTTACACTTAAGCTTGTAAGTATAATCATATTTACTGAACTCTAGTAAACTATGACGAATAGCCTTACATCTTTTGTGGTGGACTTAATCAGTGCACATGACTATGTACTCGATCCCTTAGTCCATTACTTGACTCACACATCCATGTGAACAAGTAATTAGTCTTAATTTTTCCAATACTTGAAAGTTCTCATTCATCATGCTATACAACTTGCATGATTCCAAGTCCCAGTCCAATTGAGACTTGGGTGATGAGAATGTTTCCTTTATTTGATAAATTTAGACATTACCACAAATGAAAGAATCAATTTCATACTTCCACTCTTGCTATTAATGGAATCATATAAGCAACAATTTTTCCTCAAATGCCATTGTAAGGATATTTTAAAATAAATAAAATCAAAAATTTTCTTTTATTTTAAAACTATGCGGAAAACTTATCCTTACAATCCATATGAAAACTTGTTGCTATCTATTCCTAAGCAATACCTCATAACTCCTAAGAAGTAGCTCAAGAATCCGATCTTCAAACTACGCGATAGAAATCCATCTATGCGATCAGATTCAGCATATTCTTTCTTTAAGTTCCTTTACTTTTCTTTGATTCTTAAAACATCACCATGTGACCCAGTCACATCATGTATAAGGAATCTCAGAATAGAAACTTAACAGAGTTAGAGTAGTGGACTTTTACCTGAAGTAGAGTCAATCTTATTGACTTTAACACCCTTAGGTAAATTAGGCAGCTTCGCAACTAATGACCCTTACTTTGGCAATATAAACATATGGACCCTTTGATAATGGTACATGGGACTATCACAGACTTAGCTTTTCTCTTTACCATTTGTTCAACCGAGTTGACTATGGCCGATCCCTTTCCATTGGGAAGAGAATGTTTTTTCTGTATTTCCAGTGTCACCATTGTCAATGTCCATAAAGTTTCAGGAAGTTGATCTTAACAATAGATAAGATCATTAAGGGTCTTGTCATAGTCTATTTCATAGGTGTCCCAAAAGAACTCACTATGTGACTTAGAAAGTGATTGAACCACCAACTTTCTCAAGACTTTGACACACTTCTCTCCCGGCTTGTCAATATGTGACTACATCTCCAAGATGTGATCACACCTAGACCTTGCCTTGCCATTAGGGCTTGAGTGACCTTAAACTTTTTAAGAACTTGTGGGGTAGGGAGAATAATTGGAGGAGGAGAAAGAAGTATGATATCCATGGGACATCATCTTCATTAGGAATGCTTGTTTCAAGAGATTTGGGAAGATCATAAATGTCTAAACCAAACATGTTATGGGAGATATTCAAGATAGTTGATCTTTGAGTCCTTAATATGACACCCAATATGAAAATATTAAGGCTAGGACGCAACAGACTATTTTATAACCTAGAAGAGGTATGCCGTAATCCAAGCTATAAAACAATTTAAAGGTAGGTGAATGACGATTCACCAATTTCCACCAAGATAAACGAAATGTATTATTAGGTTTTAATTGGTTTTGAAACTCCTAGATCTTTTGAGATTCATTGAACTGTTCAATGGCATGTTTCAATCTCGAGTGTGCCCTTCAGGTTTTGTGACTGGGATGCCGAGGATCACAAAACAAGGTGTGAAGTAACCATGCAAATTACTTGGTACCCTTAAGTGTTTACCCCTCAATCGATGTGCCGGTTAACCACACACGCTCCATCGATACTATGATAAACATTAAGTTACCCTTTGCCTACCTTGTTAAATACGAGTTAGTGTGCCGGTTAACCACACACGCTCCACTAACCGACTTAAACAAAGTGCAAAGTGTAATTTCATGGATTAGCACCTTATTCACATTTTCCTAAGTAACTAATATTGGGTATTATTTAGAGTTTAGTTACTTAGTATTTATCATTAATACTTTTAATGAAGGGAGAATTATAGTCATGTCAAACCCGTTCGGCTAACGACCCTCCACTAGTCAAGCAAGCGGTGGGTGAGAGTGGACACCCATTAAGTTGCCATTTTATAGGCAACAACCTTATACCCACCTTATAGACCGGCTTCGTGAATGATGCGTACTAGCGGTAAGACCGACTTTACTCTTATACATATATATATATATATATATATATATATATATATATATATATATATATATATATATATATTATTAACTTATAATATTATAAAGTATAAGGGTTGAATTTTAACTTTTAAAATTCTAAGGGCTAACTTGGAATTAAAGTATTCATAAGAGAAAACTTTACAAATTCCAAAACTTGAGGGCAAGTTTTTGAAACTATTCAAAACTAATTAATTCCATAACTTATGTATTTAAAGTAGTTTTAATCCAAAAACTCTTCAAGTTCCATAACTTGTGGACAAATTATGGAAGACTTTAAACTAATAAAGAATTAACTTTTTCTTTATTTTATAACTTATGGAATTAATTAAGGTTACATTTTTTTTATATTTATTTAATGAAGAGACTCTTGGTCCTCCATAACTTGAGGACAAATTATGGAGTCATAACTCCAATTAATTAGAACTAGACTCTTCATTTTTTTGTAACCTTTGCTAACTTTATGAGTTTTATGAGTCTTTAATGTGACTCTTCATGTAACTTGAGGATAAGTTACACAAACACATTTTATACTCAACTCTTAGATTAAAATGGATTGAAAACAACTATTTCATTCAACTTTTCTATTAATCTAAGAAACTCATAAGAACAAGATAATTCAAATCAAACTTTTTCATGTAATTAGTCTAACCTTTAAACTAATACAAAACATGAATCTATTGACAATTATCTTTAAAAATGGATTAGCATGAACATTACCACATCAAAAACAAGTTTATAAGTTCAAAAACAACTTAGGGTAATGTTCCTAGTCCATTTCTAGCCAAAAACCTCGAAAATATGCTGTCTGGGGTCCAACTCGTCGAGTGCATGAACACAACTCGGCGAGTTGGATGCATTTTGCCTTGGACTCGTCGAGTCCCTTCATGGACTCGGCGAGTCTGCTGGGCTGACAACATCAATTTCGATTTTTCAGCTTCTATTGCAAGTATAACAAGAAAATAAGCCTAGGCTCTGATACCACTGTTGGGTTATGAGCATTCTAACACTCCTAAGTGTACATGCAACCCTAAATACCTTGGATCTATGTTTTCTCTATTATACATGCAAATATGAGCATCCAAGGTATTATCCTAATCTAGCATACAAAACAATCAATAAAGCAAGATAGAATACATACCTCTTTGATGTAGAATGTCTTCATGAAGCTTGAGTGCCTAGTGCCCCAAGTGTGACACCTCAAATGGTTCACACAACATCATAAACACTTGTAATAACTTAGAGAGAATTCTACACTTCATGAAATCGGCTAGCCCTCTCTAGAATAATCTAGTGACCGATTTTGGGAAGAATAATATCTTTATATAGTGTTACAATTAGGGTAAACCCTAATTGTCATGACTTTCCATTTCCTTGGATCCATGGGTTCAAATACACCATGGAGCATCATATGGGTTTTGGCCCAACTAGTTACCCATGGAGCATTAGCCCACTATATAAGTATGGATGATTTACACAATCAACCCATATATTTAATTAGTCTTCTTTTGATCACTTAATTAATCCTAGATTAATTCTTGATCAATACTAATTAAATAATCTTATTATTCTTATTATTAATATACTAGAACTTATAATATATTAATAACCATAAGTGTCTTATTTCTCTCATTATAGTCTATCCAAGTGCATGATGCCATGCAACCCAAATGGACCATGCCGGGTCGGGTCAAGTCTTACCAATTATAGTTATGGACTTAGACATTAATCCAACACTTTTGATTCAGATGAAGAAGATATTCCTGATCATATGCTGATGACAGGAAAACAGTTTAAAATACTGAATCAAAAGTTAAAGACCATTATTCAATCACAAGCTGATTCTGGTCGAATGTCTTCAATATCTGCCATGGAGGTTGATATCATGATTAAAGGAGCAGAGAAAAGAATCATGGAAAAAATTGCTCAATCTGATAAAAACAATGAGCTCAGAATTACGTCACAAGGCAGTAATTTTAATTCTGTAGTTCAAGATCTTCGCGCAGTTACAAAAGAACGTCATGTTCTTTTTGTACAAGATGTTAAGAAGGTTCGTGAAGACGTCAACTTCAAAATTTAGGAGTTGAAGTCTGAACTTGCGAAGGATCTTCAGCATGTCCACATGAAACAAGAACAAGTTCAAAATCAAATTGTGGACATTTCTTCTCAACTTCAAAAGCTCAATAATATTCCTGTTATTGCCGATAATAAAGCAGAAATAATGATGAAGTTTGATCAGCTCATCCAATTAGTCACGGATCTAAAAGCAGCTCTTTCGCATTCTTCATCCTCTCAAATCCTTAATCCTGAATTCTTGTCTCTAAAGATTAATACTTTAGAACAAGCTATTCACAAAGCCCTTACTCTACTCACAAATTTCACTTCTTTACTTCCGAAGAGTGCTCCGCCTGTTTCCACAGGGGTGCAAGGGGGAGAAGAAGGTCGAAGCAAAGAAGAGGATGCGAAAACTGTGGGAAAGGTGATATCAACTCAGCTTGTTGCTACTCTTCCAATTCCTTCAAAACCAATTTCTGCAACAACAATTACTACAAGAACGATTACCGAAGGTATTGTTATTGGAAGAAATGAAGGAGCTTCAAGCTCAATGCCTCAAAAGGATGTTGTTGGAAGAGGAAAAGGAATATTATATGAAAAATCAAAAGAAGAGTTGAAAGCAGAGGCTGAGGCTGAGATGGAGAGAATGAGGCAAGTTCAGAGCATTATGAGACAACGGGCAAATGATCCTCCCTCCATGAACAAAGGAGATCCTGCAAAACTTTACTCTTACGAAACCATAGAGTCAAAAGTTGTGTGTAGGGAGATGTATGAGTTCGAGAAGAAGCGAAAGAGAAGTTATGATATTGCGAACTCACATCATTGCCAGTTGGACTTCCTTATAAATGAAATGCTGTTCATCAATGCACAATACAAGATCAGTGAGAAATTTGATAATCCGAATGATTATACTCAAATGAAAATCAGATTTCATGCTGTCTTGGGGAAGAATCCAGATAGAGTTTGATCTTTAATGAAGATCAAAAAGGTGGTGATGATAAAGAAGGATATTCTGTTTGAAGAGATGCTACAAAATTTTAGATACTTTGTTATCAGAGCTAACAACAAACAATATGACTTCACAGTTGCTGACTTTCCTTTGATGAACTACAATGACTTAATTCAAGTAGCACTGATCTTGAAGCATACGGAAGAAAACAATCTCAAAGGCTCTGATAGAGATGTGTTCAAAGCAGGCTTCGCACATGTGAAGACTTTCATAGACAATTACTTCGATTATCTAGCCCTTACAGATGCTGAATTAGCACATGTTGTGGGAAGGGAAGTGGAAGTTCCATGGGAGGAGACTTTGACACAATCTGCTTTGTCAAAGTATGCTGTTTGAGAAATCTGCCTAAAACCGTTTGGCATGGTGTTTTCTGGCAGAGACACAAAAGGCAATCCGAAGAAATTTTTGTTCAAGGTCTCAGAGATTGAAAGATATAATTCTTCGCAATATACGCACTTCATTGTACGTATGAATAATTGCAAGAAGAATAACGAAGGAGACAAGAAAGATTTGAAGAAGGTGATCTCCTGGTATGGAGAAGTGCGAAAGGCAATTCACTCTGCAATTCAAAAACTTATGAGTTGAATTGTATCGACTGTTTACAAAGGGGGAGAATGTTGATGTATATTGTAAAAGTTGAATAGAGTGTTTTGTATAGTTTCGCATTTTATGTTATTTTACTAAGTCATCTTTTGTGCGAAGTTAAAATGTATAGACTTAGTATATTTTTTGTTGTTGCCTATAAATAGGGACTTAGGCTAGAAGTTGTAGAACAATGCTAGAACTCACTTCTGCTTAACTTTTTAATCCGTCTTAATCAATATGAGATCTGATTAATATTTACTCTGTGTGTTCTTCATCTTAAATCGTTCAAATCTATCTTTTCTTTTCTAAATTCTCGATAACAATTCTCATCAGAAACGAGAACCTAGATAGGTTTTTTTTGAAGAAGTTTTTGTTGAAGAAGTGAGAACCTAGAGAGGTTTTTGAACCGAGAACCTAGAGAGGTTTTTGTTGATGAAGTGAATAATGAAGAATTTTGGAATGACATATGTTTTGAGGAGCATGCAGTATTCCAAAACAAATTTGATGAACCGGTTAGTTACACGCTACATTATTTTTTTAATTTTATTAACATATATGAATATTTATCTTCATATTTTATATTTGAAAATGTAGGTTGTACAAGATGAAGTGATGAATAAAAATAATACAACTGAAAATACTTTTAGTGATATTAAAGACGACAATGTTGTTCTAAATATTACCTTTACGATTTTAATAATTAATTTTTAATGTGTCTTTCGTTAATAAGTATAATGTTTTATTTTTAATGTAGGAGTTGGAGGAGAGGAATGACAATGCGGGGAACAAATTTGATGATGATGTGTTTGATGTAAATGATTATAATGAAGCTATAGAGGTTCTTATACTTACATTTATTTTTATTTTGTTTTTAGTAGATTGAAACATTTTTTTAATTAGAGAATATTGCTTATTAAATTAGGTGTCGGACAAAGATGAAGTAATAATTACGGGAAATGTAGATTATTATGATGATTATGCTTTTGATGGCAAAGAAGTTACACTCGATAAACTGAGGACTCGAAAACCATCACAGTCTTTGTGCCCTCCTTACACCGAGGTATTCGTTTAATTTATAAACTTATAATTTTATGTTTATGTGAATTATCTGAAAGATAGAGATTTAAACATTTGAATATTATTTTTAATTGCACATGACACCGATGCAAAAAAGAAGAGCAAAAAAGAAGGTTGATATCAAATCAACAAGCCTCGTTCCTTCTCCAGCTTTTGCTATTGCTCACGACTTCTCCATGTTGCGCCTGCAACCTTACGTAGCAGGCGGTGAGGTTGTCATCCAGAATTATTTATTTCATTCATATGATGCCTATCATCATTCGCTTAATTTCGTGTTAGATAGAGATTTTTAGAGCGCCTTGTTTGGGCATACACACGACAGATGGTTGGAGTCATCGGTAAAATAATTGTTAATTTATTATTTAAAAAGTAATTGTTTTTTTAGTCAATAACAAAAGTATCATAATTTTGTGCAGCATATAACCATTTGGTATAGACTATTGATGGAGATACGGTTTGAAGGCGACCGGCATACAATAATGCCTCCAAATTTTTTTGTTTGTCATGCTTTGGAAGAAGAGCAGGATTGGAGGGCATTTATGGTTGGTATTGCTATGTACCCCAACTTCATGGTTGCTTGGTGGGATGTCGATATGGTAAACTTGATTTTTTCATTGAAAATATGATCTTGATTATCGTTATGTTTTTGTATTGTGATATAAAAAACATAATTTTATTTTCTAATCCTTATACATGTCCTATTGCCGATTCATTCATCCCCTAATCACTGGCTATTTGGGGAACTACGATTGGAGTCAATGGAAGTCCATATTTATGACAGTCTCGGTAGAGTGGCTTATGAAAAATTCAAATTTGATGGAACCTTTAACAAATTTGAATCTCGGGTGGCAAATTATTTGGACAAGATTAACCATTGGGCCCAAAGGAACATCCCAAGGATTCCATTGAATATGCAATTCATTTATGAAGAAAATGTTTCCCAACAAAGTAGTCATTTGGGAGATTGCATTGTTTTTGTTTGTATGTTTATGGAACAATTTTAGTTTCAGGGCAACCAATACGTGAACTTATTGACCCAAAGAATGCATCTTTAGAGTTTAGCCAACGGATGGCAAAAATTGATTAGGGGTCGAGTCCTGGTCCTATGTAGTTGGATTATATTTCTGTATATGTAAATTAATATTGGATTTGATTATTAGTGTATTTTTAGTTTTAACGCTACAAGAATTACAACAAATTAATGACCTACTAATAACTTATCAATACTTACAACATAAGAACGACAACAAGATGTGTTTTAATGTTACAAGTACACTGTTCTAAACATAATAACAAATACAACAATTTATTGACCTAACAACTTCAAATCTATCAAAACAATATTAAAAAGCTTACAACTTGTAAACAAGAACTGCCAAGAACAACACCTAACTACAAATGAACGCTATCTTTAACTTCTTATTTTCTGATTGAAAGAGCTTATTAGAGTTATCTACTTTAGCTATTACCATAGATGATTGGTTCTTCTCTTCATCAACCCAACTGATAAATCCGCATTTTGGTCCCTGTAAATTTAAACATTGACAGTAAGAATTGTTGCCATGTAAACACGAGGGTTTAAATATGAATGACGTTAAGAACATGATACCGAATATGGGCAAGCGTAAAACAATCTTCCTGGGTTTTAGCTGTAACCGAAATCCTAACGATATGTTCACCTCCGCAATTGCAGTATGCCATTAACCTTATTTTGCTATTAAATATGAGTTACTTTCTCAGATTAATTTCTCATAATTACTTTACACACATTTATAGAAGAAATTATATTACAGACAATTATGTTTGACAATGAAATGAACTTGTTTGACTATGAATTCAAAAAGTTGAACTATGAATTGCAGACAAGTACATTATCTTGTCTTGTCTTGTCTTGTCGATGTAAGATGTTTGACTATGAAATGGATTTGTTTGACTATGAATTCAAAATGTTGAATAATGAATTGCAGAAAAGTACATTGTGTTGTGTTGTCTTGTCTTGTCTATCGATGATGTTTGACTATGAAATGAATTGGTTTGACTATGAATTCAAAAAGTTGAACTATGAACTGCAAACAAGTACATTGTCTTGTCTTGTCTTGTCAGTCAGTGATTTTTGACTATGAAATGAACTGATTTGACTATGAATTTAAAAAGTTGAACTATGAACTATGAACTGTAGAGAAACATTAATTTCAATATAATTATAATTGCATTTGTGTGATGATTGTAAAACACTTTCATTGGTTGTGAAAATGAGTACTTACACCGAAAGAAGCTTTTCTAAGCTACCAATATTCTTGCATAATCTTCAAAGAACAAATCCTAATACCTTCACATCCATTAAGAAAACGGATACCAACCGCTTTTTTTGTGGCTTTAGGTTGTGTGGTATAACATATTTATTTTATTGATTTATATAATATTTCATGGTCATGTATATCAATTACTTTTTGCTTATGACTAATATATGTTTGTCTTTTATGCAGATTCGTACCTTCCTTAGGTGCATGATACCATTAATATATGTGGGTTATTTACCCCTAATTGGCAACTATCTGACAACAATGTACTTCGCAGTGGCTTTGGATGGAAACCATGAACCTCTACTCATAGCAATTGGTTTAGGGACCTTAGAATGTGAAGAATCGTGGAGATGGTTCATGATGAAGTTAAAAGAGTGTTTAGGTGAGGATATAGAGGTTGGTTTCATAAGCAACCTATGTGATAAAATAGACTTTGCTATTCATAGTGTCTACCCAGATTCGTATCATGGATATTGTCGTAAAGATATAGCCAGAAAAATACGATATTCTGTCGGACATAATGATACTGAAGTCGAAACGTTGTTTTGGAAGTCATGCAATGCATATAGTGTTCATGGTTTTTATTTGTGTCTGGAAAGGTTGCAAAATGCTTGTAGGGAACCACCTTTTTGCACCTTGCTTAGGAGTCCAATTTTCTGGCTTGACGATATAGCAATTTCAAAATGGACACGATCATTTTTCCCAAAATTACGTTACAATGTTAAATTGATTGATGTCCATGAAATGTTGAAAATTCTATCCACATCCACACGAGATTTTCCTATAACAACGATAATTGAGTTAATCAATACGTCGATACAAACAACGTATGCTGAACGGGCTGAAGTAGCAGGTAACTTTATACTAATATTTGGTTTTTCCTTGTATTATTATTTTAAAATTAACAAATATTGCAGAGAGATTGTCTGGTGGGGTGACCCCTTATGTTGAGATTTGAACGTAGGGTTTTTAGTTGTGGGAAATGGAAAAAAAAAGCGGTATACCATGTGGCCACGCTATAGCATGTATAAGAACTCGTACGTCTGAATCCATTCACGAAATGGTTGATTATAAGTTTTATGCTATCGTGTACCGTGTTGCATTTGAATATGAGTCGGTGAATTCTGTACCATCACATGTGCACTGAGAAATTCCAAATGAAAGGGTGGTCATGTCATTGTACAACATTGCATTTTATGTTATGTTATGTACTAGTTATGGGTTAATGTTTTAATGAATTGATTATGGACGTCTAATCTTAATTCTTTTTTAACTGTCATTGAGGTAACAACATACATTAAAAGTAAGGGAGATTTATTAAGTACAAAGAAAACACACGTACAAAAACAACCAATGAAACTAACGAAAAACACACAACTTAACCGACATGCATATTAAAAGTGAGGGACATTCTTTAAAAGATTCCATGCATCTCCTTGGGTAAACTCTCTACCATCAGATTCGAAACGATATAGTTCCAAAGCCAGCTGTATGAGAATGTCTTCATCCATATTCGCATGTTCATTATCCAGCTCGTTATAAATACATTGAAAATGCTTGACCTTTTTTTTCAAATCCAAAAACTTCGCTTTGACATCTCTTCTTCTTCGATATTGATTACGCTCCATATTATGGTGAAAAAAATGACAGAAACGGGACCAAAATGATCCAGCGCGAACTTCTAGCGGTCCTGTTGGAAAATCATCCTCTACAGTTACAATCCAAGTTTGAACGAAACCAACCTTCTCTTTGTTGCTCCATCTAAGTGGTATGGGCGACTCCATAGTTGCAAGGGGAAAAATTAATGTGATACAATTAAAAACGGTTTGAACAATTATTTATAGCGACTCGTTATTTTTCAAGCGCAATGGCTTGGCACTCAAGGAGTAGTGTATTGTGTTGTCATTCGATGCAATGGTTTGTCAACTCAAGAAGCAGTGTATTGTTTTGTCATCCAGATGCAATTGCTTGTCAACTTGAATAGTGATCTGTTGTGTTCTCAGTTAGTACACTGTGTTCTTCTGTTAACTTGGACTATGAATTGCAGACATAATAAGAAGATTTGACTGCGATATTGTGTATAAACTACTATAAATAGAATTTTAGTTAAAACAACATTTTAATAACCGATGTTACAATTATTCGTATATTATTTTTGAATATTTACTCTCTTTATTTCACTAAATATGAGTTCAATACCATGGAGCAATGTTCTTGGTTCTTCCACGTGCATATATTCATGTGTACGACACCAGCAAGTCGAACGATCCAATGTTTTGGACTCGTTTAACCAATATCCTCAATGCTGAAAACCGAATGACCACAACAAACGATCGTGACGAACTGGACATCATGGAAAGATGTTATGAAATGAAAACTGAAGTTCTATTCTTCAACGATATTTATACCAAAATTGACGATGCCCGTTAAATGCTTCCGAGGACGTCATCTTGGAAGATGCTATGGAGGAGTACAAGTCATTAAGTGACGGATCCAAATTCCAGTTTAAGGCCCACAAGACATCGAAAGCCAGGCCCATCCACATCGGGTTAACAACCCATGACCATCTGAAACGAATATGGAAATCTCACCACTGATCCTTTCTTTCTTCCATTTCTCTTCCCGGACACCCTCGGTTTGAGCCTCACTAATCAATCCCAAAAGTGAAGAGTCTATTGCTACCCTCATACACGATACCCCAACTGAAGACCCAACCAACTTGCGGTTTGCGGCATCCGCCACTACATTCGCTTTACCTATATGGTAAGGGATCTCATAGTAGTAATCCTTGTATACGTCTAGCCACCTGTGTTGCCTTATGTTCAGGTTCGGTTGATCCATAATATGCCTCAAACTCTTGTGATCCATGTAGATAGTACATCAGACCCCTTAAAGATAATGCCTCCAAATTTTGAGGGAAAAAACAAATGCCCCAACTCCAGATCATGCGTGGGATATTGCATCTCGTGCGACTTCAACCGCCGCGAAGCATAAACTATTACCCGTCCACTCTGTTTGAGGTGTCGAATATGTCCTCGCTATCGGGATCAACTCCTCTTAAATCCTACACATAAGCATCTTCGTTAGTTACCATTTCAGGGTCAACTTAGGTCAAAGTTGGGAAGTTTAGGCATTAACTCATCAAGTTCCTCATGAACTCGTCGAGTCCATGTTCATGCAAGGTGATGCTCTTACTGCTAGACTCACCGAGTTCTTCCTTGACTCACTGAGTCCATCTTTATATTCTTGGGACATAGCCTTGAACTCGTCGAGTTGGTTCAGACACTCGCCGAGTCCCGTGATTTCCAGGTCTACAATGAGTCTGTAACATACCAAAAATGACCCAAAAATTTTTTGTTGAATAATTACTAAAAACACCATAATAAAATCATAAGGTAAACTCGTACGTCAATATCCCACAAACAAAAGTAAAGTGTTATAAGTAAACTGAATCAGGAATGTATCAGTCACATCTATGATAAACAAAACAACTCCCAGGACAACTGAAGTTGTGGTGTGTGTGTGCGATGCCATCAACTCGAGCTCTTCCCTTTGCTTGCGGAAGTACCTGAAACCAAAACTGAAACTGTAAGCACGAAGCTTAGTGAACTCCCCTAAACTACCACATACCATATAATACATATAATCATTTACTGGGCCTTGCCCACTGCATCGGACCGAAGTACGGAAACTGCATCGGACCAAAGTCCGGAACTAACCAGGGCCTTGCCCCTTGCATCGGATCGGGATCCTGAACTACTGAGGCCTTGCCTCCTGCATCGGACCAAAGTCCGAACTACTGCATCGGACCGAAGTTCGGAACTGACTGCATCGGACGGAAGTCCGGAACATACTGAACATAGCATCACATAAGCATATCAACTAACATGAGTACATAGATAGCATACTACATCAGAAGTAACCCGGAACACATAACACAAAATACTGTCTGAGCCACGAAGGCATCAAACATACTAAAATCTGCATCGAACCGAAGTCCGGATACTACTGCTAGCTAAACGGGCCGGCATTGTGGCCTTAGAGCCGTTCCTACTGAAAGGAAACTCACCTCGTGATCTGGCTGATGAGTATGTGACTCCGGGAACTATCTGCTGCTGCTCTGGTATCTCCCCAGCTCAAAGAACTCTGATTTTCCCTTGGATCTTTGCACTACTCCTCTTCTCCTTGCTCCTTTCTTCTTCTCCTTCTTCAAGCCTTCACAAATCAACACAAGAACACTTAGTTCACTCAAGGATGGAATAGGGTTTTCTCACAGCGTTCTGAGGGTGAAGGAGGCAAGAATGGGGGTTATAAGGTGGATTAAATAGTGAGCAAACCCGAAGATTTAGGGTTTCAACCTGGCATGCCGACTCGCCGAGTCCCGAATATGGACTCACCGAGTCGCCGATCTATACGCTGATCAAAAACGCGACCCTACTCGACGAGTCGGGACATAGAATCGCCGAGTTCCTCTATGAACTTCAAAAAATATATATACTAAAAACCACATACCAGATACGGGTCGTTACAACTCTCCCCCACTTGACTCAGACTTCGTCCTCGAAGTCTGCTGCTGCATCTGCAAATAACCCGGGATAATGTTCTCTCATCTCATCTTCAGCCTCCCACGTCCACTCAGACCCCTTCCGGTGCTCCCACTGCACCTTCACTAGCTGAATTACCTTGTTCCTCAAGGACTTTGCTTTCCGATCCAGAATCGCGATCGGCCTCTCAATATAATTCAAGCGGCTATCCACCTGGATATCCTCTAAAGGAACAACTGTTGACTCGTCCACCAAACACTTCCTTAACTGAGACACATGGAAAGTGTCGTAGATCTGGCTAAGCTCTGCTGGAAGATCTAACCGATAAGCAACCCGACCCACCCGGGCCAAAACCCTGAAGGGACCAATAAACCTGGGACCCAACTTGCCCCTCTTCCGGAACCTGATAACACCCTTCCAAGGTGAGACCTTCAGAAAAACCATGTCACCCACCCGGAACTCCAAGTCTGAACGCCTCCTATCGGTGTAACTCTTCTACCGATTCTGCGCAGTCTGCAGTCTACTACGGACCTGCTGGATCAACTCGGTCGTCTTGAGCACCACCTCTGTGCTCCCAATGACTCGCTAACCCACCTCGCCCCAAAAAATCGGGGTCCTGCACTTCCTCCCATAAAGCATCTCAAAGGGAGGTCGATCAATGCTCGCATGATAACTGTTGTTATACGAAAATTCCGCTAACGGCGGATACGTATCCCAACTGCCACCAAAATCCAAAACGCATGCCCTAAGCATGTCCTCGAGAGTCTGAATCATCCTCTCACTCTGCCCGTCCATCTGAGGGAGGAAAGCGGTTCTGAAGTGGAGACGAGTACCCATCTCGTCATGGAACCGCTTCCAGAATCTGGAGGTAAAACGGACATCTCGGTCTGACACCACCGATACCGGCACTCCATGGCATGCCACAATCTCACGCACATAGATATCGGCTAACTTTTCTGCCGATATACTTTCCTGGATCGGGATAAAATAGGCACTCTTCGTCAACCGATCCACTACTACCCATACCGAATCTACTCCTCGTGCGGTCTTGGGAAGCTTGGTGATAAAATCCATAGTGATGTCCTCCCATTTCCACACGGGAATGTCTAACGGCTACATCTTGCCGTGAGGCCTCTGATGTTCTGTCTTAACCTTCCTGCAGGTCAGACACCTCTCCACATACCAAACAACTGTTGGATTAATGTCTAAGTCCATAACTATAATTGGTAAAACTTGACCCGACCCGGCATGGTCCATTTGGGTTGCATGGCATCATGCACTTGGATAGACTAAAATGAGAGAAATAACACTTAAGGTTTGTTAATATATTATAAGTTCTAATATATTAATAAGGTTATTTAATTAGTATTGATCAAGAATTAATTTGGAATTAATTAAGTGATCAAAAGGAGACTAATTAAATATATGGGTTGATTGTGTAAATCATTCATTCTTATATATGTGGGCTTGTGATCCAAGATTCCTTATGTTGGACTAAGTCCATGGGGTGACCCATGGATACTCCATGGAGGTTAAAATCCATGGAGCATAAGGAATGGGTAAAGTCATGAGTTACATGGTGTAACCCTAATAGCCACCATATAAAAGAAACCCATGGCTCAAGAAATCGACACTATGTGTGTATGAAGGGCTAGACGATTTCATGAAGTGTAGAATTCTCTCTAAGTTATTCCAAGTGTTTATGGTGTTGTGTGAACCATTTGAGGTGTCACACTTGGGGCACTAGGCACTCAAGCTTCATGAAGACAAGCACCATCAAAGAGGTATGTATTCTATCTTGTTATATTGATAGTTTTGTATGCTAGATTAGGATAATACCTTGGATGTTCATATTTGCATGTATAATAGAGAAAAACATAGATCCAAGGTATTTAGGGTTGCATGTACACTTAGGAGTGTTAGAATGCTCATAACCCAACAGTGGTATCAGAGACTAGGCTTGTTTTCTTGTTATACTTGCAATAGAAGCTGAAAAATCGAGTTTTGTTGCTGTCTACCCAGCAAACTCGCCGAGTCCATGAAGGGACTCGACGAGTCCAAGGCAAAATGCATCCAACTCGCCGAGTTTTGTTCATGCACTCGACGAGTTGGACCCCAGACAGCATATCTTCGAGGTTTTTGGCTAGAAATGGACTAGGAACATTACCCTAAGTTGTTTTTGAACTTATAAACTTGTTTTTAACGTGGTAATGTTCATGCTAATCCATTTTCAAAGATAATTGTCAATAGATTCATGTTTTGTATTAGTTTAAAGGTTAGACTAATTACATGAAAAAGTTTGATTTGAATTATCTTGTTCTTATGAGTTTCTTAGATTAATAGAAAAGTTGAATGAAATAGTTGTTTTCAATCCATTTTAATCTAAGAGTTGATTCTAAAATGTGTTTTTGTAACTTGTCCTCAAGTTATATGAAAAGTCACATTTAAGTCTCATAAAACTCATAAAATTGGCAAAGGTTACAAAAATGAAGAGTCCAGTTTTAATTAATTGGAGTTATGACTCCATAATTTGTCCTCAAGTTATGGAGGACCAAGAGTCTCTTCATTAAATAAAAAAAATAATAAAAAAAAGTGTAACCTTAATTAATTCCATAAGTTATAAAAATAAAGAAAAGTTAATTCTTTTATTAGTTTAAAGTCTTCCATAAGTTATGGAACTTGAAGAGTTTTTGGATTAAAACTACTTTAAACACATAAGTTATGGAATTAATTAGTTTTGAATAGTTTCAAAACTTGCCCTCAAGTTTTGGAATTTGTAAAGTTTTCTCTTATGAATACTTTAATTCCAAGTCAGCCCTTAGAATTTTAAAAGTTAAAATTCAACCCTTATACTTTATAATATTAAAAGTTAATAATATATATATGTATAAGAGTAAAGTCGGTCTTACCGCTAGTACGCCTCATTCACGAAGCCGGTCTATAAGGTGGGTATAAGGTTGTTGCCTATAAAATGGCAACTTAATGGGTGTCTACTCTCACCCACCGCTTGCTTGATTGGTGGAGGGTCGTTAGCCGAACGGGTTTGACATGACTTTAATTCTCCCTTCATTAAAAGTATTAATGATAAATACTAAGTAACTAAACTCTTTAAAAATACCCAATCTTAGTTACTTAGGAAAATGTGAAGAAGGTGCTAATCCATGAAATTACACTTTGCACTTTGTTTAAGTCGGTTAGTGGAGCGTGTGTGGTTAACCGGCACACTAACTCGTATTTAACAAGGTAGGCGAAGGGTAACTTAATGTTTATCATAGTATCGATGGAGCGTGTGTGGTTAACCAACACATCGATTGAGGGGTAAACACTTAAGGGTACCAAGTAATTTGCATGGTTACTTCACACCTTGTTTTGTGATCCTCGGCATCCCAGTCACAAAACTTGAAGGGCACACTCGAGATTGAAACATGCCATTGAACAGTTCAATGAATCTCAAAAGATCTAGGAGTTTCCAAAACCAATTAAAACCTAATAATACATTTCGTTTATCTTGGTGGAAATTGGTGAATCGTCATTCACCTACCTTCAAATTGTTTTATAGCTTGGATTATGGCATACCTCTTATAAGTTATAAAATAGTTTGTTGGGTCCTAGCCTTAATATTTCATATTGGGTGTCATATTAAGGACTTTAAAATCAACTAGCTTGAATATCTCCCAAAAAGATGTCTGGATTAGACATTTATGATCTTCCCAAATCTCTTGAAACAAGCTTTCCTAAATGAAGATGATGTCCCATGGAAATCATACTTCTGTCACCTCCTCCAAATTATTCTCCCTACCCCACAAGTTCTTTAAAAGTTTAAAGTCACTCGAGCCCTATTGGCAAGTAAAGGTCTTGGTGTGGTCACATCTTGGAGACGTAGTCACATATTGACAAGCCGGGAGAGTTGGGTGTCAAAGTCTTGAGAAAGTTGGTGGTTTAATCACTTTCTAAGTCACATAGTGAGTTCCTTTGGGACACCTATGAAATAGACTATGACAAGACCCTTAATGATCTTATCTATTGTTAAGATCAACTTCCTGAAACTTTATGGACATTGACAATGGTGACACTGGAAATACAGAAAAAGCATTCTCTTCCTAATGGAAAGGGATCGGCCATAGTCAACTCGGTTGAACAAATGGTAAAGAGAAAAGCTAAGTCTGTGATAGTCCCGTGTACCATTATCAAAGGGTCCATATGTTTATATTGCCAAAGTAAGGGTCATTAGTTGCGAAGGTGCCAAATTTACCTAAGGATGTTAAAGTCAATAAGTTTGACTCTACTTCAGGTAAAGTCCACTATCTAACTCTGTTAAGTTTCTATTCTGAGATTCCTGATACATGATGTGACTGGGTCACATGGTAATGTTTTAAGAATCAAAGAAAAGTAAAGGAACTTAAAGAAAGAATATGCTGAATCTGATCGCATAGATGGATTTCTATCGTGTAGTTTGAAAAATTGGATTCTTGAGCTAATTCTTAGGAGTTATGAGATATTGCTAAGGAATAGATAACAACAAGTTTTTCATATGGGTTGTAAGGATAAGTTTTTCCGCATAGTTTTAAAATAAAAGAAAAACTTTGGTTATATTTATTTTAAAATATCCTTACGATGGCATTTGAGGAAAAATTGTTGCTTATATGATTCCATTAATAGCAAGAGTGGAAATATGAAATTGATTCCTTCATTTGTGGTAATGTCTAAATTTACCAAATAAGGAAAGACTCTCATCATCCAAAGTCTCAATTGGACCAGGACTTGGAATCATGCAAGTTCTATAGCATGATGAATGAGAACTTTCAAGTATTGGAAAATTAAGACTGATTACTTGTTCACGTGAATGTGTGAGTCAAGTAATGGACTAAGGGATCGAGTACATAGTCTTGTGCACTGATTAAGTCCACCACAAAAGATATAAGGCTATTCGTCATAGTTTACTAAAGCTTAGTAAATATGATTATACTTACAAGCGTAAGTGTAACTCTGAGACATTGGAAAAGGTTCCAATGCATGGCAGAGCGAATAAGAAGAATCAACTTAGGCAGAAAGATAAAAGTTTCTCAAATCTGAAAAGATGGGAGAATCCTTTAGTATCAGTTTTGTGATCATCTTAATGATTAAGAAACCATATCAAAATTAGTTCTCTAAGGAAGTCTTAGTGCATTCTTATGACTAAGAAGAAGGGATCTTGAATTGTTGAAATGGTTAAATCAAGAAGATGAGTCATACTTCGTTCCAATACAAGTCTTAGAGTCATACTCCAAGATTGTAATTTGAGTGACATGTCTTAAAGAAGGTTTAAAACACTTGACAAATGTAAGAGTAAAAGTTTTCTACTCTTGTACATTTGAAATTGGTAAGTTGTGATGTTTTGGATAAAACAAAGACCAACTAAGGCCAATTTTGTGAAGTGTTTGTCTTGATTAGAATCCACACTATCTCTTGGATGTTTGACAAGGGAGTCTTATAGGTCAAGAGGATAGTGGGAGTCTTAAAGGTCTTGAAAGTCTCAAGAACTAATCAAGAATAGAACCTAAAGTTCTTCACTAGCACACAACTTGAGGTTTATAACCTATCGTGTTGACATATTCTGTGCCCATTCCAGTTAAAGTTGGCTTTGCATATGAGTTCTTATAGTTCTCAATTGGTTGCACAACAACTTGGAAGCAATGGTAGGCCCTTGAGCTGCCAGGTGGCAAGAAATTAAGATTGAGTTCAGTCCATATGAGTTTGGATTTGTCATTATCCTTGTCTTGTGACTATGGTTTTGACAATTCACATGGATAAGAACACATACACCATTAAATCTAAGTGTCATAAAGTTTCTCTCCGATTCATGAAAATGATGGTGAGGAAACACTTCCACTAAGTAGATTTTAGCTAGATAGCAATTGTGATATTTGCATTCTCAAAGTCGTTAGTGGAGCGTGTGTGGTTTACCGGCACACTAACTTGGACTTGTGAGAAATGGCAAAGGTCAAAACGATCAAGACTATGATTACGGCATCCCTTTTCATAGTTCTTAAAATTGTTTTGACACACCCATGAGCTATCTAAGGGAAGGTGTATGTTTTTGATAAAGTCTTATCAAAACAATCTAGTATCAGAAATCTGAACTTTGGTAAGAAAGTCAATAAAGTATTGATTTCTAGAAGTCGAGCTTTCTGAGTATATGTCAAAGCTAGTGGGAGCATAAGTGTTATGCTAATAATCATCATGTTAGTGGGAGCATGATAATTATGATAAGTATTGCAAGTTAGCAATGTTAATTATAGCAAACAAAAGGTTTCAATTGGGAAAAAGTTGTTTTGCTATAATTAAGGGAGAGGAAATTATACTTCATCTCAAATCTATAAGCTTAGATCGTGAGGTTTTAATCATTTAGTCAAGGATATATATGAATTTCATGTTGGAATGGCTCAACATAAGGAAATTCTGTATATGGGTCCATTATTTGCGTTCTTAAATTCGATTATGATTACGGCATCCCTTTTCATAATCTGAATTATGAGAACTTGGCAAATTGAAATGGAAATGTTATAGCAAAAGACTGGTTTAGTCTTTATGTGAGACATCATGAATCGTGTTCCATATGCTTCGGATATAGGATCGATTACATGTGCTATATTCATCCTTTCTAAAAATTTCCAAATGCCTGGGGCATTAAGAAGGGAAAAGGTTTAGAACTGGATATGACTAAAAGGATTAAACAATTGTCGAGGACAATCTAAGGTTTACCAAATAATGGTTGCTCAAGGATAGTTAGAAGTATAGTGATAATTCTGGAAGGACCATATTGACATAATCTGTAAGGAGGCAACTCTTGTTCAGAAGTGATAGTCGAAATGGAATCTGGAAATGTTTCAAAGTTAGAATTTTCAATCTGTGTAAGATTAAGGAAACTTAATGCAAGAAGGATGGTTCCAAGGACTTGATCTCCTTTGGAATGCTCTGTAATGATTGTTGTTAAGTCTTTCTGACTTTGTGCATAATCATTACAAGAGGATCGATGCATATAAGTTTACAATCTAACAGATTTCAGTAAATGACATGAATTTGGAATTCTTGCATTTGCAGTGAGGATTTGGGAGTGTGAAAAGAGAATCATTGAAGTTATGTTCATTTGATCTAGTTCACAAAATAAAGATCATAGACCAACATATTATGCATACTTGGTGTATGGCATGACTAGTGTTTAGAAAACATAGTGTGCATGCTTGGAGCATGGGACAACTATTGTTTTAAATTCAAGAATAATGTTGATAGCTGAAACAGTATACAATGAATAATGTGTAATCATATGGTGATAAATAAAAGGTGTTTTATTTATATTCATAAGTTCTGAGACCATATTGGATTCAATTATTATTGTGTTTCACTTTGCATGTTTTGACTTCCCGAATAAACTAGGTTATTCTTCCGGAATGACTAAGTTATTCAAACCATCCACAGTCGGTCATATGTTGGAAGCAGATATGAATTAAGACTGTCATGGGTTGGCTTGTAGAGGTCTAAGTTGTTGGATAAATGGCTACAACACTCATGAGTGCTCATAAGTTCTGAGTATTGGATTCAACCCGCGCTCATTGGAATCACTTCATGGATTTTATCACAAGTGATCATGAGACGATAATATCTTATATTCTTCAAACCTAGAGATATGAGTTGTTACTATGAGTTGATAGTACATTGATTACACGAAACGCATTGGTAACTCGATGTTATAAAACGTGTCTTTGTGTATGATTCAACAAGTAGTAGAACAAGCCATATGAGTGGAAGTTTATCCATTCCTTTTACCTTCGAGATAAAAGTGATATCTGTGGGCCCCTCGATGATTTGATGATGAAAAATGGAAGTGCTCGGCCGGGCCAGGACTGATTTGATTTGTTCAATTAGTCAGTCGTCATAAATCGGAAATCGGGAAACAACAAATGGACAGAGAGAATGATTATAATCCATGTCTCAGTCCATATGATATCTAGAATGGAGGAATATATGATCCCTTATCTAATGGACAAGTCATTGACAAAGATCAGAGTTCATCTACAAGGTCAGAGTTCGATAGAAGCTTTTGAGAGCTACGATTGCCAGTTGGTTCCTGAAGTCATACGCAATAATAGTTTTAGACTTATCCAAGTGGGAGACTATTGGATTAATGTCTAAGTCCATAACTATAATTGGTAAAACTTGACCCGACCCGACATGGTCCATTTGGGTTGCATGGCATCATGCACTTGGATAGACTAAAATGAGAGAAATAACACTTAAGGTTTGTTAATATATTATAAGTTCTAATATATTAATAAGGTTATTTAATTAGTATTGATCAAGAATTAATTTGGAATTAATTAAGTGATCAAAAGGAGACTAATTAAATATATGGGTTGATTGTGTAAATCATTCATTCTTATATATGTGGGCTTGTGATCCAAGATTCCTTATGTTGGACTAAGTCCATGGGGTGACCCATGGATACTCCATGGAGGTTAAAATCCATGGAGCATAAGGAATGGGTAAAGTCATGAGTTACATGGTGTAACCCTAATAGCCACCATATAAAAGAAACCCATGGCTCAAGAAATCGAAACTATGTGTGTATGAAGGGCTAGACGATTTCATGAAGTGTAGAATTCTCTCTAAGTTATTCCAAGTGTTTATGGTGTTGTGTGAACCATTTGAGGTGTCACACTTGGGGCACTAGGCACTCAAGCTTCATGAAGACAAGCACCATCAAAGAGGTATGTATTCTATCTTGTTATATTGATAGTTTTGTATGCTAGATTAGGATAATACCTTGGATGTTCATATTTGCATGTATAACAGAGAAAAACATAGATCCAAGGTATTTAGGGTTGCATGTACACTTAGGAGTGTTAGAATGCTCATAACCCAACAGCAACATCCCGCTTCATGCAGGGCCACCAATAATCGGGTCGAAGATCTCTATACATCTTCGTTACCCCTGGATGGATAGAAAATCGAGACTTATGAGCCTCGTCCATCAACACTTGCCGTCCTCTGCCTCCGTACGGTACCCACACTCTCCCATGAAGGGTCAACAACCCCCGACTATCATAATCGAACGCAGCTGCTCGACCTACAATCCTCTCACATTTCTGCTTCTCTTCCTTGAGGCCCTCAACCTGAGCCTCCCTGATCCGTTCCAACAACGACGTAAGCACAGTCATTCTCAAACACAAATCTTTGATAGGGGCTGCTGTCACCTTCCGACTCAAGGCATCGGCCACTATGTTGGCCTTCCTTGGGTGATAAAGGATTTCACAATCATAATCCTTCAGTACATCCAACCATCTCCTCTGCCTCATGTTTAAACTCGGTTGATCCATAAGGTATCTCAAGCTCTTGTGATCCGTGTAGATGGTACAACGGACCCCATAAAGATAATGTCTCCAAATTTTGAGGCCAAACACCACTGCCCCCAGCTCCAAGTCGTGCGTAGGATAGTTAGCTTTGTGAGGCTTCAACTGTCTCGAGGCGTAAGCTATCACATGCCCCCGCTACATCAACACTGCTCCCATACCTGTGATTGAGGCATCACAGTAGACTACAAAATCCTCTATCCCCTCGGGCAGGGAAAGAATCGGAGCCTTGCATAACCTTTGCCTGAGGGTCTCGAATGTCGTCTGCTGCTCAGGCCCCCAACGAAACACCACCGACTTCCTAGTCAGTCGGGTGAGCGGTACTGCAATCTTGGAGAAAGCATAAATGAACCTCCGGTAATACCCTGCCAACCCCAGGAAACTCCGAATCTCGGATGGAGACCTCGGGACTTCCCACTGCATCACGACCTCTATCTTGGCCGGATCTACCAATATACCCTTCTGGTTGATGAGGTGACCAAGGAACTGCACCTCACGCAACCAAAACTCGCACTTGGAGAACTTCGCGAAAAGCCTCTCCCTTCTCAACACTTCTAGCACCTCCCTCAGGTGCTCCTCATGCTGCTCCTGATTCTTGGAGTACACCAAGATATCATCTATGAATACTATCACAGACCGATCCAGCATCGGTCTGCATACGCGATTCATGAGGTTCATGAATGCGGATGGAGCATTAGTGAGCCCAAAAGGCATCACTACAAACTCATAATGACCATATCGGGTCCTGAAAGCAGTCTTCTGCACATCTTCGCCTCTAACTCGCATCTGGTGATATCCGGAGCGTAAATCAATCTTGGAGAACCAAGACGCTCCCTGAAGCTGATCAAACAAATCATCTATCCTCGGGAGGGGGTAACGGTTCTTCACCGTTACCTTATTCAGCTCCAGGTAGTCGATGCACATACGGTGCGACCCATCCTTCTTCTTCATAAATAAGATCGGCGCCCCCAGGGTGAACTACTCAGTCGAATAAAACCCTTGTCTAGCAACTCCTGCAGCTGCGTAGACAACTCCTGCATCTCAGGGGGAGCTAACCGATACGGCGCCTTGGCTATCGGAGCCGCACCAGGAATTAGGTAGATCGTAAACTCGACATGTCTCTCGGGAGTTATTCCAGGTAAATCCTCCGGGAATACATCCGAAAAGTCTCGTACTACCGGAACATCGTCCACTGTCGACTTGCCCTCCTCCCGGGCATCCATAACGTAGGCTACATAGCCTACGCAACCCTGCTGAAAATAGCGTCTTGCCCTCGCGGCTGAACAAAGAACTGGTCCACGCTGTGGCCTCTCGCCCTAAATCACTAACTCTCCTCCACTGGGAGTGCGAATCCTCACTAGCTGTAACTCGCAATCAATCACGGCCCCGTTGGGACTCAACCAATCCATGCCCACTATAACCTTATTTCCTCGCAGGGGAATAGGGACCAAATCCACCAAAAACTGCTCGTCAAACAACTGAAGAGAACATCCTCGATGTACTCTGGCGACCCTAACGGTCCAATCATCTGCTATCTCAACCTCTAGTGGACAATCCAGCTCCCCAGGAGCTCTACTAAATCTCTTGCTAAGCGCTAGCGATACAAACGATCGGGTGCCCACGAATCAAATAATACTGTAGCAGAGATGCCGTTCACAGAGAACGACCCTATACAAAACATATAACCATAAGCAGTACTCATTACTAACAATAATGTAGAGATGAAGGGAAAAAAAATACATACCTGTCACCACATCAGGAGTCGCTCGCGCCTCCTCTGCTGTCATCTGAAAAGCTCGGCTCCTAGCCACTGGTGTCCCTGCTCGGCCCTGTCGGCCATCTGTAATCCTCAAAGTTGCAGGGGCAGGTGCAACCACCTTCCCTGCTGCAGCTAAACTTGGACACTGGGACTTTTTATGTCCCCTCTCATTGCACTGAAAGCAAATCAGATCTGATGTTGCAACAGCAGTAGCAGGGGCCGTACAATCCCTGCTCAAATGCCCAGTCCGACCGCACTTGTACCAGCCGGAACTCTCTGCCTTGCATGTCCCCTCGTGCAATCTCCCACACTTGCCACATCGACCGTGGCTCTGCTGACTCCTGGACCTGTGATCAGATACCTTGGGCTTTTTGCCCGAACCTCCTGAACCCAAAACCACCTCCAGTTTCCTCTTCTTCTCCATCTCTAGATCAATCTCCCTCTCACGAGCACTAGCAATCATGTCATCCAGCATTTTACAGCTGGACCAACTCACAAACATGCGGATATCACTCCGCAACATCTCATGATAACGTGCCTTCTTCATCTCCTCATCGGCTGCATATTGAGGAACAAGAAGAGCCCTCTCCCTGAACTTGGCGGTGATCTTTGCCACAGTCTCTGTAGTCTGGGTGAGGTCCTGAAACTCTCGGGCTAACTGCTGTACCTCAATAACTGGTGCAAACTCTGCCCTGAACCTGGTAGAGAAATCGGCCCAGGTCATGGCATCTAACGCTGCATCATCTCCAATGGTATGACCGACCTCCTCCCACCAATCCCGTGCCCTGTCCTTCAGAAGACAGGACGCCAATCTAACCTTGTCCCCCTCAGGACACCTGCTAGTGCGGAATGCATTGGCCACATCCACCAACCACCTCGTAGTCGCTATGGGGTCTCGCGCCCCATGGTAGTCTGGAGCTCCACATGCCCTGAACTCCCTGAATGTAAGTGTGTGTGACCCCATCATGGCCGCCATCTCGGCACGGAAAGTGCCCAATCTCTCATCCATCAGCTCTAGAATACCCTCCTTGATCAAACTGAAGATCACAGGAGTCTGCTCCAGTATGATGCGGGTAACCTCAGAAGAAAGAAACTCTCTGGTCTGCTCATCCATCTGCCCAGCCTCCAGGCCTGATCCTGGTCCTGATCCCCCTCCAGCATCTGAACTGCCGACTGCTGGTCTCGAACGCAAAACTACCATTCTGAAACATATCATAACAACATCAGCAAACTGAAATATCTCAAGGGATCATGATACTACTACTAGCTTCCTGGTCTTGTCTTGGCCTTCCTTGATTCGAGTACGGATCCTCTGCTTTCAGTAGTACGGGCCCATACTACCTTCCACATCTATCCGTACTTTCCTCAAGAACTGCCTTGACTCCACCAAGTCACTTCTACTACTGCTGATCTCTGCTACTCTCATCCTAGGCTTGCCCTAGAGAAATCTTGACTCTGCTCAAAACAATCCTCAGCTGCTGAAGGCCTCCTTGAAATGCTAATTAGCCATCACCCGAATATCATCACATGTGATGAGGCTCGGATAATCCTTCGAGTAAAAGGCTCGTCCCTACAACGGTTAGACTCAAACAAGAGCTGCACAATAGGGCCAAATCCAACACTTTGAGATTATTCAACCCTGATCACATGTGACGTGACGTATTGACCTAACGGCTAACTCTCATTACTAAGAGTTCTACAAAGCACGAAGCAACCAGCATTCGGACATCGGAAATTACCCAAGCAATCCTACTCTCATAATGACAAACCGATCTAGCATACAATGCTAAGCTCGCGCTACCAGGCATAACCTAAACAAGCTATCCTACTGATGTCTACTCGTTACTAGCATGCAATTTTCATAAAGCTAAACACATATAGCAGGCACATAAGGCATCCTCCTAGATCCTTAGTCCTATACTAGCATGTTGTTCTACTGAAACTGGAACAATTATTCATAATTATAAAACTTGTATGGGTAATTTGGGAGTACTTACTTGAGCTCGGCTGATCGCATGCACCACACCCTTATCTGGTTTAAAAATTCTTTTCTTTCTAAGTTCTTTTTTCAAAATTTCATTCGAAAACATTTTTCCTTTTTGAAAATCTTTTTATCTCTCCCTTAGTTTGAGTTCAGATACACCCGGGGTGTATTCGAATCCCTCAAACCAAGGCTCTGATACCAACTTGTAACATCCCAAAAATGACCCAAAATTTTTTTGTTGAATAATTACTAAAAACACCATAATAAAATCATAAGGTAAACTCGTACGTCAATATCCCACAAACAAAAGTAAAGTGTTATAAGTAAACTGAATCAGGAATGTATCAGTCACATCTATGAGAAACAAAACAACTCCCAGGACAACTGAAGCTGTGGTGTGTGTGTGCGATGCCATCAACTAGAGCTCTTCCCTTTGCTTGCGGAAGTACCTCAAACCAAAACTGAAACTGTAAGCACGAAGCTTAGTGATCTCCCCCAAACTACCACATACCATATAATACATATAATCACTTACTGGGCCTTGCCCACTGCATCGGACTGATGTCCGGAAACTGCATCGGGCCAAAGTCCGGAACTAACCAGGGCCTTGCCCTCTGCATCGGATCGGGATCCGAAACTACTGAGGCCTTGCCTCCTGCATCGGACCAATGTCCGGAACTACTGCATTGGACCGAAGTCCGGAACTGACTGCATCGGACGGAAGTCCGGAACATACTGAACATAGCATCACATAAGCATATCAACTAACATGAGTACACAGATAGCATACTACATCGGGAAGTAACCCGGAACACATAACACAAAATACTGTCTGAGCCACGAAGGCATCAAACATACTAAAATCTGCATCAAACCGAAGTCCGGATACTACTGCTAGCTAAACGGGCCGGCATTGTGGCCTTAGACCCGTTCCTACTGAAAGGAAAGTCACCTCGTGATCTGGTTGCTGAGTGTGTGGCTCCGGGAACTATCTGCTGCTGCTCCAGTATCTCCCCGACTCAAAGAACTCTGATTTGCGCTTGGATCTTTGCACTACTCCTCTTCTCCTTGCTCCTTTCTTCTTCTAGTTCTTCAAGCCTTCACAAATCAACACAAGAACACTTAGTTCACTCAAGGATGGATTAGGGTTTTCTCACAGCGTTCTGAGGGTGAAGGAGGCGAGAATGGGGGCTATAAGGTGGATTAAATAGTGAGCGAACCCGGAGATTTAGGGTTTCAACCTGGCAGGCCGACTCGCCGAGTCCCGAATATGGACTCGTCGAGTCGCCGATCTATACGCTGATCAACAACGCGACCCTACTCGACGATTCGGGACATAGACTCGCCGAGTTCCTCTACGAACTTCAAAAAAATAAATACTAAAAACCACATACCAGAGACGGGTCGTTACAGAGTCCAACAGACTGAGTGTTCTTCTAACTTAACACCTTGTTTAATATTAGGAGAGATTTCATGGGAACTACGACATGACTCGTCGAGCCTCATAGGTGACTCGCTGAGTCCCTCTATGTCCAAAACCATACAATCGAATTCAGTTAGACTTGTTGCATCCAAAACATAGATCTGGCCTCCTAGGTTCCGTAATAGACGTAAAGTTAGAAACTTTATGTCGATGCATGGGCCATTTAGCTCAGAAGGCCCTAAAATGGAATTTTCAAGCTGCATGGGGCTCTCATGATAGTAAAATTCAAACCTTTATGCCATGATAACCCTCCTAGTTTTAATATCTAAATTCATTACTCTATACCATGCTCTAGACCTAAAGGTAACTTAGGAATATCCCAAAAATGACAAAATTCAAGCCCTAAAGAGGATCTAACAAATGGGAAGTCAAGATTGAAGCTTTTTACCTCAAATGAGCTGGATGTGGAACAAAACTTCTGGATCTACTTGATTCGTCTTGAAATCCCCAAGCTTCTTTTTCTTTCTCAAGCTTCACAACTACCAAAAATACACAAAATGGCTCAAGAACACTCAAACAAGGTTAGGGTTTCGAATTTAGGCTTTCTGGACAAAGGGAGGCGATGAGGGAAACAAAAATGGGACTTTTTAGTCATTTAAACAGGGTTTGAACCCGTAAAATTAGGGTTTCATCCAGACCGGCGTACTCGTCGAGTTAGGCCATCCGACTTGGCAAGTTGGTTCTTCCATCCGCGTCTAATTTTAACCTCTACTTGACGAGTTATGGCCTCCAACTCGCCGAGTGCCAGAGTAAATGTGCAAAAAGGTATATTTAAATTACATCCTACGAACCAGGTGCTAAAAATACCACCTCCCACTTATTTTAGACTTCGTCCTCGAAGTCTGCCACTGCGTTTGGAAAAGCCTCAGGGTAATGCTCCCTCATCTCGTCCTTCGGCTCCCAAGTCCATTCTAAGTCCTTGCGGTGTTGCCATTGCATCTTCACCAGTTTGACCCTCTTCTTCTTCAGGTCCTTCAGCTTCCATTCGAGGATAGCTACTGGATGCTCGATGTAGTTCAGGCTATCATCCACCTAAATATCCTCTAGAGGCACCACTACTGAATCATCTGCCAGGCACTTCCTGATGGGTTATGTCCATATGAACATTCCTGTGTGCATATACAAACCCTAATGCTTGGATCTAGGTTTCTCTAATTGAACATGCATTGAATCCAAGACTTTTAAACAATAGATCTAGGTAATAACATAAGAAAAACAGATCTAGAAGATTACCTTAAGTTGCATGCTTGAATCTTCTTGTCCTTGGAGCTTAGAGTCACAATTGTCACTCCTATAATGGCTTACAAACACCAACTAGCAAGAGGATGATTTGAGGGAGAGGAGAGGGGAGGAAGAAATCAGCCAGGGTTCCTTTAGAGACAAGAGTGCCAATTTTCCATGACCCCTAGGGTCTATTTATACTTGCAAGGCTCCTAGGGTTTCACCCTTAAACCCTAATTGGATAACTTAGGCCCTAAGCAATCCAATACCCTAATGATAAGCCTTGGACAATTTCAAGGTCTATCCAAAGCCTTCAAAACCGTCCCCCTTTATCCTTAAGGGATTATAGCCCAAAGTACAACTATCATACAATTGACAGTTTATGCCCTTCTATTTAATTAATCTCCTTAAGTCACCAAATTAATTCCTAATTAATTTATGACTTATATTAATCAAATAATATTATTATTCCTTATATTATTCTCATAATATATTAATAATATTTCTTCTCTCATTATAAATCATCTTGTCAAGTTGCTATGGTGAAGGCAACCCAAAAAGACCATGCTTAATCGGGTCAAGTACTTACCAAATATAGTTGTAGCCTTAGACACTATGCCAACAGTCTCCCACTTGGATAAGTCTAGTAACTATATACACCGATTAGCAATCGTAGCTCTCAAAGACGTTGTCAAACTCTGATCTTATCAATCTTGTCCTTTAGATAAGGGATCGTACAGTCCTCTGTTTAAATATCATGCTGACAGTTCTACGGAAACAATTTGTCTCGCAATTGGTTTCTCGATCTCAGATTTATTTGACATAGAACTTAATCGAACACATCAATTTAGTTCTGACCGGGCCCGACACATAAGTCAAATCAAATAATCGAGAGGCCGAGATAACGCTTTTACCCTCTTAGGATAAAAGTAACAGATAAACTTCGACTTATATGCATTTACTTATTCATTAATCAACTATACACAACAATGTGTTTTATAACATCAAGTTACTGATGCGGTTTCACATTATCAATGAACAACCGATTGACAAATAACAAATCATATATCTAGGTTTTAAGACCATATGATATTATCGTCTTGCGATCACCCTTTTATCACATTCCATCAAGTGATTCCAGCAAGCGCGGGTTTATTCCAATTCTCATAACTAGTTCATAAGCAATCATGAACGTTGCAACAAACATTTGCTATGTCTAATACCATTTAGACAATCTACACACCAATTCATGACAATCTTCATTCATACCTACTTCCAACATATGAACGATTGTGGACAATTTGAATAAATCGATTATTCTTAATAAACTCAATTATTCTGGAAGTCAAAACATGCAACGTGAAACAATAGTTAAACAATTAACATAAGATAGTAACATTACTCATAAATAATACTCTTTTATTTAATCATCAAATGTTAATTACATTTATCTATCACACGTTTCTAATACTATCTAATCTATACTAATATCATCCTTCAGCCCAATACTCCTAGCATGCTGCAAGTGCTTAACCCTGCTCAGTCCCTTCGTAAGCGGATCTGCTGGGTTATCTTCTGATGATATCCTCTTCACCACGAGTTTTCCTTCTTCTACACGATGTCTTATAAAGTGATATTTTTTGTCGATATGTCGAGAACTACCATGATCCCTCAGTTCCTTGGTCAAGGCAACCGCTCCTTCATTATCACATAAAATCTCTATAGGCTCTTTGATGGTAGGCACAACTCCAAGATCAGCAATGAAGTTCTTTAACCATATTGCCTCTTTCGATGCTTTGCTCGCTGCAATGTACTCTGATTCGCACGTTGAATCAGCTACAGTTTCCTGCTTGGAACTTTTCTAAGTTACTGCTCCTCCATTCAGGTTAAAGACCCAGCCCGACTTCGAACGGTAGTTGTCCCTGTCGGTCTTAAAGCTGGCGTCACTATACCCTCGCACCTTCAAGTCATCACTCCCTCCGAGGACTAAAAACCATTCTTTGGTCCTCCGAAAGTACTTAAGGATATTCTTGACTGCAATCCAATGGGCTCTGCCAGGGTTCCCTTGATATCTACTAACCATCCTCAAAGCAAAGGCTACATCAGGGCGAGTACAAGTCATAGCATACATGATTGAGAAAACTGTGGAAGCGTATGGTACTCGGCTCATTTATGCTATTTCGGCTTCGGTACTCGGACTTTGAGTCTTACTCAACTTGGCATTATTTTGTATCGGTAATTCTTCCTTCTTCGAGTTTTCCATACTAAAACGTTTTAGTACTTTATCTAAGTAAGTGTTCTGACTAAGTCCTATTAGTCTCTTACTTCATTCTCTCACTATCCTTATTCCCAGAATATAGGAATCCTCTCTGAGGTCCTTCATAGCGAAGCACTTCCGAAGCCAGGACTTAACCTCCTGCAGTGTCGGGATGTCGTTTCCTATGAGCAGGATGTCATTGACATACAAAACGAGAAAGCTGACTATACTCCCACTGGCTTTGACATATACACATGATTCATCTTCGCTTCGTACAAATCTAAACTCTTTGACTTTCTCATCGAAGTAAAGATTCCATCTGCGAGATGCTTGTTTAAGTCCATAAATGGACTTCTCAAGCTTACACATTCTATTTGGACGCTTCGGATCAACAAAACCCTTTGGTTGAGCCATGTAAACATCCTCAACCAACTTCCCATTAAGGAAAGCGGTTTTGACATCCATTTGCTAAATCTCATAATCATGAAATGCGGCAATCACTAGCATCACTCTAATAGATTTTATTTTCGCAAATGGTGAGAAGGTCTCATCATAGTCAACTCCAGGAGTTTGAGTAAAGCCCTTCGCAACCAATCGAGCCTTATATATGTGTACGTTTCCATCCACGTCCGGGCACATAATCAACCAAATTCCAAACTTGGTTGTCATTCATGGACTGGATCTCGCTGTCCATTGCCTCTTTCCATTTCGCAGACTCCGGGCCTTCCATGGCTTCCTTATAGCTATTAGGTTCATCTAGATTTATTAGTGTACCATCACTAATATACTTTCGGTAGTAATATGAAAACCATAAAACTGGGGTTGAAATCCAACTCTTTCGGAACATCTAAGAGGTAAGGACTCGTCAATTGGTTCAACCGGAGTTTCCTCCTCGGGTTGAGGACCGGCGATAGAGGTTCCTTCATCTATCGACTCTTAAATCTCTTCAAGCTTGATTTCCCTCCCACTGTCTCCTTGGATTATGAGTTCTCGCTCTCTGAAAACTCCTATCCTCACAACAAAGACAACATTGTCCTTCGGTCTATATAAGAGATATCTAAAGGATTTCTGCGGGTAGTCGATGAAAATACATCGCTCACTACGAGGTTCGAGCTTTTCGTGAGTATCTCGTCTTATGAAAGCCTCGCAACCCCAAACCTTGATATGTGCTAACGAGGGAGCTTTCCCTGTCCATATCTCGTAAGGTGTTTTGGCAACCTTCTTAGTAGGGACTCGGTTAAGGATATGGGCGGCAGTCTCTAAGGCATACCCCCAGAATGAGATAGATAGTGAAGCACGACTCATCATAGAGCAGACCATGTATAACAAGGCTTGATTACGCCTTTCTGCCACACCATTCAATTGCGGTGTCCTAGGTGGCATTAATTGTGAAACTATTCCACACTCTTTTAGGTAGTCGTGGAATTCAAGAATTAGGTACTCTCCTCCTCGATCGGATCAAAGCATCTTGATTTTCCTGACCAATTGATTCTCCACTTCATTCTTGAATTCGTTGAACTTTTCACACGTTTCTGACTTTTGCTTGATTAAGTATATATATCCATATCTAGTATAGTCATCGGTAACAGTCACATAGAAGTAGTTCCCATCCTTTGTGGTTGATCTAAACGGTCCACATACATCGGTATGTATGAGGTCCAATAGACCCTCACCTCTTTCACATGTACTAGTGAAGGGTGACTTGGTTATCTTTCCAAGCAAACAAGACTCACATGTGTCATTTTCCCTAAGGTCGAATGACTCCAACACCCCATGCTTTTGGAGTTGGGCTATGCGCTTTTTGATGACATGTCCAAGACGACAATGCCACAAGGATGCTCTATCCATACTATTGGAAGAATCCATGCATAAAACATCATTTCCTAGGTTATCTATAATCATAACAGTTTCATAAATTCCATTACATGGTATTGCTACAAAATATAAGACACTATTTATATAAGCACAAACAGAACCATTCTCATTATTAAAAGAAAATCTAAATCCTTGTCTAAACAAACCATGAAATGAAATGATGTTTCTTGCCATTTCTGGCGAATAGCAACAATTGTTCAAATATGAACATAAACCATTCCTAAGCACTAGAGAATACACTCCAATCTTGGTCATAGGCGACGATCTTTTGTTCCTCATGATTAGATTTATTCTTCCATGCTCCACATCCCTATTTCTTCTTAGTCCCTACAATTCAGAACAAATGTGGTAACCACACCCGGTATCGAGGACCCAAGAAATAGCATGCGACGAATCATTAGATTTAATTGTATATATACCTGCGAAAGACGGCTTGATCTTTCCTTCCTTGATAGCTTGCAGGTACTCTAGGCAGCTTCTCTTCTAATGCCTTATTTTGTGGTAGTGGTGGCACTCTGCCTCCTTTGGGTTAGGATTGCGCTTAGCATGATCAACTTTGGTCCCACTAGAAGAGGAACCATCTCGGGACTTTCCCTTGTGGTGGCTCTTAGACGGAGCCTTCCTTTTCATGCCTCTTCCATGCCTAATGGCGAAAATAGGAGCAGCGGGTTGAGTGGGAGTGGGTGCAACAGACTTGTCCTTGAGGTTGCTCTCAGCAACCCTAAGGAGACCTTGGAGATTACTTAGGGTGACCTCTTCTTTGTTCATGTGGTAGGTCATCCTAAATTGGTTGTAACACGGAGGCAAGGAGTGAAGCGCCATGTCGATCGCCAAGTCTTCCCCAAAGGCAACATTCAACTTGCGAAGACGATCGACATACCTTTGCATCTTTTGTAGGTGCATGGTTAGAGACTCACCATGACCCATTTTGGTGGAGATCATGTTAGTGAAGATCTCGTAACGTTCCTGCCTCGCGTTTTGGTGGTACCTCTCCAACAAGTCTTGGTGCATTTCGTACGGATACATGTCCTCGTAGGACTTTTGGAATTCGGAGTTCATAGTGGCTATCATGATGCATTGTACCTTCGTTGCATCACGCTCATGAGTTTCAAAAGCGGTGATTTCAGCCGGAGTAGAGATTTCTTGATTGATCTTCTCGAGCTTCTCATCGAGGACATACTCCTTGTCCTCGTAGCGAGCAATCATGCGAATGTATCTTATCCATTCGCTAAAGTTCATCCCATCGAAAGTCACCTTTTGGCAAAGGCTCATCGATGTGAATGAGCTAGCAGCAACGTTGTTCGCGTTCGAAATCTACAAATAGAAAGGACAAAGATAGATTAGAATTTGAATCCCTAAAAATCACCCAATAAGAAAATTAGGGCTAGGATCCAACAACAATATTTACACAATAGAAAATGGATGTCGTAATCTAATATGCAAACAATTTGAAGGTAAGTGAATGACGATTCACTAATTCTCCACCATGAAAAACATACCTTTAAGTCCTAAATGTATTAAGAATTCCTAGGCTTGGGTGAGACTCATTGAAACTTTTCAATGGCATGTTTAAATCTTGATATGCCCCTCTTGTTTGTGACTGGGATATCGAGGATCACAAAGCGGGTGTGAATTACCATGCAAATTCACATGGTGCCTTCAATGTAACGATCACCTATTCTATGTGCCGGTAAACCACACACGCTCCATTGAACTATGATAAACAATGAATCACCTTTGCCACCTTCGCTTAGAACCAATTAGTGTGCCGGTAAACCACACACGCTCCACTAACTTCTTAGCTAGGGTGCAAAGTGTAATTTCATGGGATTGCATCAATTCACTTTTCCTAATGTAACTAGGATTGGGAATTTTGAAAAACATGTAGTTACTTTATATTTCATATTATACTTTTAATGAGGAGATGAGGTTGCCCTATCCTACCCGTTCGGCTAACGACCCTCCACTGATCAAGCAAGCGGTGGGTGTGAGTGTACACCCATTAAGCGCTATTTTATAGGCCGCAACCTTATACCCACCTTATAAACCGGCTTCGTGAATGAGGCCTACTAACGGTAAGACTAGCATTTTAATTATACACACACACACACACATACATATATATATATATATATATATATATATTAATCTTGTAATATTATATTAGTATAGGGTTGAATTTTAAACTTGTAAAATTCCAGGGTTTGAAATTTAAATTGTCTAAATTAAACTTTTAATCACAAAACATAAATTTCAAAACTTTAGGGCAAGTTTTAAACTTCTCAAAACATAGGGGATCAAATAACAAATAATATAAAGTAAGATTTAATTATATATTTATCCATATTTAATTTATTTAATTATTTCTTGCAAAACAATTTACCAATTTAATTAAAATAATTAATCAATTATCACATAAGGAAATTAATATTTAATTAATTGATAAATATCTTCAATTAGGTTAAGAATATACTCAAATATATCTTAAAATCGGATTTATATTGACCTAACATGATTAAGGTAAGTATCCAAAGGATAAACAGCAAGAAATCACGAAATTAGCTCTTTCTGACGCTCGAACTCGGCAAGTACCACAATGGACTCGCCGAGTTGAGGCCTATTCGCCGAGTCCATTATGGAACTCGCCGAGTTCATCAGGCAGGATCACAAAATTCGAATTTTGCAAGCATTAAACAAGCAAACAATGCATCAATTCAATAGAAACCAATCTAGTCTTTGATACCACTGAGGGGTTATGGCCATATGAACATTCCTATGTGCACATACAAACCCTAATACTTGGATCTAGGTTTCTCTAATTGAACATGCATTTCCAAGACTTTTGAACAGTAGATCTAGGTAATAACATAAGAAAAACAGATCTAGAAGATTACCTTAAGTTGCTTGCTTGAATCTTCTTGTCCCTCGAGCTTAGAGTCACAATTATCACTCCTCTAATGGCTTACAAACACCAACTAGCAAGAGGATGATTTGAGAGAGAGGAGAGGGGAGGAAGAAATCAGCCAGGGTTCCTTTAGAGACAAGAGTGCCGATTTTCCATGACCCCTAGGGTCTATTTATACTTGCAAGGCTCCTAGGGTTTCACTCTTAAACCCTAATTGGATAACTTAGGCCCTAAGCAATCCAATACCCTAATGATAAGCCTTGGACGATTTCAAGGTCTATCCAAAGCCTTCAAAACTGTCCCCCTTTATCCTTAAGGGATTATAGCCCAAAGTACAACTATCATACACTTGACAGTTTATGCCCTTCTATTTAATTAATCTCCTTAAGTCACCAAATTTATTCCTAATTAATTTATGACTTATATTAATCAAATAATATTATTATTCCTTATATTATTCTCATAATATATTAATAATATTTCTTCTCTCATTATAAATCATCCTGTCAAGTTGCTATGGTGAAGGCAACCCAAAAGGACCATGCTCAATCGGGTCAAGTAGTTACCAAATATAGTTGTAGCCTTAGATACTATTCCAACACTTCCGTGGCTGGGAGACGTGAAAGGTGCTGTGAATCTAGCTAAGTTCGATAGCCAGGTCAAGCCTGTATGCCACCTTGCCCACTCGGGCTGTAACCCTAAAAGGTCCAATGTACCTGAGGCCCAAATTGCCTTGCTTCCTGAATCGGATGACACCTTCTGGAGGACCATATCCCCGACCTGGAACTCCAGGTCCGAATGGCGCTTTTTGGATTAACTTTTCTACCGACTCTGAGCAGTATGAAGCCTGCTCCAGCCCTGTTGGATCCTCTCCGTCGTCTTCAGCACCACATCGATACTCCCCATGACCCTCTGCCCAACCTCACCCCAACATATCGGGGTCCTGCACTTTCTCGCGTATAGCATCTAGAGTAGAGGATGGTTAATACTCGCGTGGTAGCTATTGTTGTAGGAAAACTCTACAAATGGAAGTCTAGAACACAAGCCCACAACATATTCTCCAATGTCTAAATGGTCTGCTCTCTCTGACCACCCGTCTGCGGGTGAAAGCCGTGCGAAAGTGCAGGCGAGTACCCAGGTCATCATGGAATTTCTTCCAGGATCTAAGAGTGAACAACACGTCTCTGTCTAAAATCACGGAGACTGGCACTCCGTTTCGGGATACCACATCTTGGATATAGATGTAGGCCAGCATCTCAGCCGAAATGCTCTCCTAGATCGGTATCAAATGGGCACTCTTGGTCAACCGATCCATGATGACCCATATGGAATCCACTCCCCGTGCAGTCCTAGGAAGCTTCGTGATGACATCCATGGTAATGTCTTCCCATTTCCATTTAAGGATATCCAATGAATGCGTCTTGCCATGAGGCTGCTGGTGCTCCTCTTTGACATTCCTACATGTCAAACACCAATCAACGTACCAGGCTACATCCCACTTCATGCAGGGCCACCAATAATCAGGACGAAGATATCTGTAGATCTTCATCGCCTCAGAATGGATAGAAAACCTATATTTTTAGGCCTCATCCATCAGAATTGGTTGCACTCCGACCTAGTATGACACCCAGACCCTCCCGTGCTAGGTTAGCAACCATACGGCTATCATAGTCAAATGAAGCCACCTGGCCTATAATCAGCTCGCACTTCCGGCAGTCCTCCTTCAATCCCTTGACCTCTGCCTCTCGGATCTAATCCATTAGCAGAGTCACTACCATCATCCTCTAGAAAATGTCTTAGATTGGGGTTGTCTTGCGACTAAGCACATCGGCAACAACATTAGCCTTTCCTGGGTGGTAGAGGATCACACAAACATAATGCTTGACCACATCTAGCCACCGACACTGCCTCATGTTCAGATTTGGATGATCTGTGAGGCACCTCAAACTCTTGTGGTTCATGTAAATGGTACATCAGACTAGGGATGATAGTGGGTCCAAACCTGGACCGGATGGATGCAGACCCGGAAAACCCGGAACCGGTTAACGAGATTTTATAGAACCGAAAACCGGACCTGTATAATGGATCTGGTTCCGGTTCGGTTCCGGGTATTGTTCCGGGTAAAGTGGGTCTAGAACCGGAAAACCAAAAATCATCAAAGTGGGTAGGTTGGAACCGGATAAAGTGGGTTTAGAACCGGAAAAACTGGAATTTTTTGGTAATTACTTACTACTTAGTGGGTTGAACTTTGAAAATTTTCATATTGATATCCCGACTTTGTGGGTCTATAACTCATTGAATACGAAACCAAAATTATCAAAATTATAGTCTAAAATCATGTACGAACTCTAAAATACACTCTGGAGAAACCCGCATGTCAATCTGACTTTAAACAAATGAAATATGCTTGTGTTAATATTTTCACATAATACAAAGTACAAAAACAAATAGCTGAAAAGTTGAAAATGTTCACTTTTGATATCACGACTTCGGAGGACTGTAAATCATTGAATGTTAAACCAAAAATGAAAAAATTATTGTCTAAACTCATGTACAAATTGTAAACTATAATTTGGAAAAACCACATGTCAATTCGATTTCAAACGAATTAGATATGCATGTTTTAAAACTTTCACTGAATACAAAAAAAACTGAAAAACTAAAAACTTCCAGCTTTGATATCTCGACTTTGGAGGATTGTAAGTCAATGAATATAAAACTACAAATGACAAATTTATAGTCTAAAATGATGTACAATCTCTAAAATACATGTTGGAAAAAAACTTTATGTCAATTGGTGTTGAAACAAATAAGATATGCATCTTTCAAACATTTCACAGAAATCAGTTCTGACCCTAAAAGTGGTTCCAGTTCAAAAAATCAGTTCCGGTTTTAAGACCCGGTTTACCCGGGCTCGATGGACCCAAACCCGGATTACACAAAACCCGGATAAAGCCAATTTTTAAACTCGAAACCGGACCCGGTTTTACATATACCGGTTCTAACGGTTCCAGTTCCGGTCTAATTTCGGTTCCGGTTCGGTTTTCCAGTTGTAAATCTCATCCCTACATCATACCCTATAGAGATAGTGTCACCAAATCTTAAGGGCGAAGACAAGCGCCCCCCAACTCCAAATCATGTGTCGGGTAGTTCCCCACGTGACACCTCAACTTCCTCGAGGCGTAGGCCATAACATGCCCTCTCTGCATCATTGCCGCGACCAAACGTGAGATGGACGAATCACAGTATACCACAAAATACTCTGTGCCCTCTAGCAGGGCGAGGATCCGCGTGTCGCATTGCCTTTGCCGTAATGTCTCAAACGCTGCTTGTTGCTTAGGCACCCAGCGAAAGACCACGACTTTCTTCATCAATCAGGTCAAGGGTGCGACTATCTTGGAGAAGTCCTGAATGAATATCCGATAATAGCTCGCCAAACGTAGGAAACTCTGAATCTCAGATGGATACTTTGGAACCTCCCAACTCATCATAGCCTCTACTTTAGCCACGTTGACTAGAATACCGTTCTGGTTGACAAGGTTCCCAAGAAACTTCAACTCGTGCAACCAGAAATCACACTTGGAGAACTTGGCGCACAAGTTCTCCCTTCACAGGGTATTCAAAACCTCTCTCAAGTGCTCCTCATGTTGTTCCTGCATCTTGGATTAAACCAAGATGTCGTCAATGAAAACTATCAGAGACCTATCCAACATCGGTCTGCACACTTGGTTCATGAGGTCCATGAACGCGGAAGGAGCATTGGTGAGCCCGAAGGGCATCCTCACGAACTCGTAGTGGCCATTGCGAGTCTGTAAAGCAGTCTTCTATATATCCTTATCTTTGACCCTCATCTGATGGTAGCCTGGTCGCAAATCTATCTTGGAAAACCAAGATGCCCCCTGAAGCTGGTCGAAAAGATCATCAATCCTCGGGAGTGAGTAATGGTTCTTCACCGTTACCTTATTCAGCTCCCGGTAGTCAATATACATCCTATGCGACCCATCCTTCTTCTTTACAAATAGGATCAGTGTCACACCCCCAAACCAGAATGGCGGAAACGTTCGGGGGCGGAGGACGTCATATTCAGTATCATAACAGTTCATAGAAAGGAAAGTACACACCACCATATATATTAAAGTTTCCAAGATGTTTACATAATTGTATTCGTTACATGTTCAAAAGATAAATACATAAACATCATCCAAAAGAAGTAATTAACGCCAGCGCGTTAATCCCAAAAGTTGATTCCCAAACCTGCTTAGCGGTTCCCTGAGAATACAAGTTATTTCAAAGAAAAAGTGTCAACAATTAAGTTGGTGAGTTCATAAGTAGCTTTGAAAAAATGGATGCCATTCCAAAATGGGTGTATATTTTCCAGAAAACGCAGCATTTCAAATGTAAAGAGTTGTGATTTGTTGTGTTGAAAGTGAATGTATTAGATCTAGAAAATCCCATATTTTCCCTAATGGTTGAGATACGAGTTGTTGTGTTTTCCAAGAAAACCCTTATTTTCTTATAAAAGTACGAAATGCATATAAATATTCGTGTTATAAGTTGTAAATAATTGCATCAGGAAAATCCCTTATTTTCCTATTAGTTGTTTGGTTTGTATCAAGGAGAAACCCTTATTTTCCTAATATAATTGGCAGTCTCTAAGACCGAAAATCGCAAGAAACCGACGTTCTCAAAAGTTGTGTCATAGTTTTATATAGTAAAACTATACGAAGATCACATTTATTAGATGAAGAATAGTTTTAATAGCTACTCGTTCATAAAAGCATAATACCATAATAATTGTATATCCGATGAGTTTTGTAACCATACTAAACATAATATGCCTGTAACGACGTTCTTCAGGCGTCGCAGCGTTATGACAACTGTCACCCCAAAAGACGGACTGTAGCTAACAGTCAGGGCGCGGGATCATGACTTCCCATATAGATCTGTACACATTTGACACGTTCTCCGAACGGGAGACTCTGGTTATAGACAGGACTTGGAGCATTACTTTCTAATAAAGAAAAGTAACGTTTGAAGATATACACGTCTCATGGATTCTCAATTAAGCCCGTATTAAAGTGATAGTTTTCTATGCAAAGTTTATCCCTTTTTCACAATGTTTGACAAAGCAAAATCATAAGTTTTTAGAATGTATAAAACGACTTAACAACGAAATTTACTTTGAAATCATTATATACTTTGTATAATGTCTGATGCACGCAAAGTATGACAAAAGTTTTCCACAATAGTAATGAGTTCCAAGTGATTTATTCGATAAAACAAGTGAAGTGAAACTTTATAAAATACACGATAATAACCGTATGTTTACTTGTATTCCCCCCCCCCCCTAAAAGAGTATAAAAGCTTTTAAAATGTATTTAAAGTGTGTTTGAAAGGGGTATGAACTCACTTGAAAGTTTGAAGATAGCAAGGTGGAAAACCGGGCAGAGTTTCGTCTCGGGAAATGGATTTTCCTCGGAAATCTCGGGATTCCTCGGGAGAAAAATCGACATTCGGGACTTGCACAAAATGACCAGGGCTTCGGGGTAGTGCGAGCACGGAAAACGAGGTAAAACGCAAGAAAAAGGAGAGAGAATGGGCCATTTTCCCGGGAACCCTCGCATGCTATTTATAGGGGGGCCTGAGAGGCCACGTACGCGGGGCGTACGCTCGTACGCAGCGCGTACGCGTACGTCATGCGTGACCGAAGCCTCGACTGCCTCGGCCTCGGATGGGACGGCTCAGGCAGTCGGGTCGGATGGGACGGGTCGGGTCGGGTGCCTCGCATAGGGCGACGTGGACGGTTTGAGGCCAAGTTCCTCGGGTACGCGGGGCGTACAGGAGTACGTAGCGCGTACCTCGGATGAGGACGCTGACTCCCCATCGGATAATATCGAAGTTTTATAAAAAAGTATATATAAATTAATTATCAAACTTCGAAAATTCATATCTCCTTCATACGAACTCCGTTTTTGACGTTCTTTATATCCCCGCGAAGGTGAGACTACGATCTACAACTTTCATTTAGATTTCGTTGGCAAATTCTGGAATTATTTTTATTATTTATTTATTAAAATGACGTGATTAAGGAATTTCTTTAAAAATTCATAACTTATTCATACGATGTCCGATTTGAGCGTTCTTTTTATGCATGGTTGTAGTTTAACGATATCTATGACTTTAATTTAGACACCTAAGGTCGGAAAGTGTTTTATTGAAACTTTGCATTTTTACGCAACTTCGCATTGCTGGTTTTTGTCGGAAAACTTAGAATGAGCATGACTTCTTCGTTATAACTCGGATTTTTGTGTTATTTATATGTTTGGAAACCTTAAGATGATAACTTCCACATAATGTACTCCAAATAGAGTTTTTGAATACTTCATTTTTTGATGTTATTCTATTTCCTTTCTCAAAGAGGTTACAGGACTCGATTTTTACTGACTTGAAATAATGGGTTGTTACATCATCCCTCCGTTAGAGGGAATTTCGTCCTGAAATTTTAATACAAAAGAAGAGTCTTAGGGGCTGGGGAAGAGATGTGGATACTTCTGTTGCATTTGATCTTCTCGTTCCCACGTGAACTCAGGTCCCCTCTTAGCATTCCATCGGACCTTTACTATTGGAATGCGACTCTGTTTAGTTCGTTTAACTTCCCTATCCATGATCTCGACGGGTTCTTCCACAAAGTTAAGATTTTCATTTAGTTCGATCTCATCGAGTGGAATTACAAGTGTTTCGTCGGACAGACACTTCTTCAGGTTTGATACGTGGAATACTGGATGAACTTTGTTAAGCTCAATTGGAAGTCGGAGTTTGTAGGCTACTGGACCAATCCTTGAAATGATTTCGAAGGGTCCAGTGTACCTAGGATTTAGCTTCCCACGCTTTCCAAAGCATATCATTCCCTTCCAGGGTGAGACCTTTAGTAGTACCCGATCGCCAATCTGAAATTCCAAGGGTTTACGTCTTTTGTCGGCATAGCTCTTTTGCCTATCCCTCGAGGATTTCAGTCGTTCTCGTATTTGCACGATCTTTTCAGTAGTTTCCCTGATGATCTCTGGACCAGTGAGGGTGCTATCAGGGACTAGACCTTTTGCTAGTTGTGTGTCGCCCACTTCCGTCTAGCACAGAGGTGATCTGCACTTACGGCCGTAAAGGGCTTCAAATAGAGCAGTATTGATACTAGTATGATAACTATTGTTATAAGAGAACTCAACCAAAGGTAAGTGAACATCCCATGCTTTACCAAAGTCGATTACACATGCTCGCAACATGTCTTCCAAGGTTTGGATCGTTCTTTCGCTCTGTCCGTCAGTTTGGGGGTGATAGGCAGTACTCATGTCCAATCTTGTTCCCATGGATTTTTGCAATGATTGCCAGAATCTAGATGTGAATCTGCTGTCTCTATCCGAGATGATAGACATTGGCACTCCATGAATTCGTACGATCTCTCGGATGTAGATTCTTGATAGCTTTTCCATTTTATCAGTTTCCTTGATCGGTAGGAAATGAGCGGACTTGGTTAATCTATCGACGATTACCCAAATAGTATCTTGGCCACCCTGAGTTTTGGGCAGTTTCGTTATAAAGTCCATGGAAATTTGCTCCCATTTCCACTCAGGAATTTCAGGTTGTTGGAGTAGTCCTGAGGGTTTCTGGTGTTCTATTTTGATCTTGGCGCAAGTCAAACACCTGCTCACATATGTAGCGATCTCTACTTTCATGTTTGGCCACCAGTAGAGTTGTTTGAGATCTTGATACATCTTGTCTGACCTAGGGTGTACGGAGTATGGAGTCTTGTGTGCCTCGCTCATAACTACCTCTCTAAGTCCACCAAACTTGGGCGTCCATATTCGGTTCATGAGGTAGCGTGCTCCGTCACTCTTGATTTCTAAATTCTTGTCCATTCCCTTAAGGGTCTCACCTGTCACGTTTTCGGGTTTTAGGGCCTCTATTTGAGCTTCCTTGACTTGTGTCGACAGGTGCGAATGGATTCACATGTCTAATGACTTCACTCTTTGGCTAGAGTACTCCTTACGACTAAGGGCATCTGCCACGACGTTAGCCTTTCCTGGATGATAGCGAATCTCACATTCGTAGTCGTTGAGCAATTCGACCCAACGTCGCTGTCTCATGTTCAACTCCTTCTGGTCGAAGATGTGTTGTAGGCTCTTGTGGTCTGTAAAGATAGTGCATTTGGTACCATATAGGTAGTGTCTCCAGATTTTAAGAGCGAAGACCACCGCCCCAAGTTCTAAATCATGAGTGGTGTAATTGACCTCATGCGTTTTCAGTTGTTGTGAAGCATATGCAATAACCTTTCCCCTCTGCATTAGTACACAGCCCAACCCTTGCTTCGAAGCATCGCAATACACCACAAAATCTTCGGTCCCTTCTGGGAGATAAAGGATGGGCGCACTGCAAAGGGCCTGTTTCATAGTCTGAAATGCAGCATCTTGCTTTTCTCCCCAATCGTAGGTCACACCTTTCTGTGTTAAGGCGGTAAGAGGCTTTGCGATGCTAGAGAAATTCTGGATGAACCTTCGGTAATAACCAGCAAGACCTAGAAATTGACGAATTTCTGTTGTTGTAGTTGGCGCAGACCAGTTCTTAATAGCCTTGATTTTTGATGGATCCACGTGGATTCCTTCCTTGCTGACCACGTGACCGAGGAAGTCCACCTTTCTAATCCAAAATTCACATTTTGAGAATTTTGCATATAGTCTCTCAGTCCGTAACGTCTCTAAAACTTGCCTTAGATGTTGACCATGCTCTTCTTTATTCTTTGAATAAATGAGTATGTCGTCTATGAATACTATCACGAATTTATCCAAGAATGGACGACATACCCGATTCATTAGATCCATGAACACGGCCGGGGCATTGGTTAGTCCGAACGGCATCACTACGAACTCGTAATGTCCGTATCGTGTTCGGAAGGCCGTCTTGGGAATATCACTCTCCAGGACTCGCAGCTGGTGATATCCCGACCTCAGATCGATCTTGGAGAAGTAGTTGGCTCCTTGGAGTTGGTCGAATAAGTCATCGATTCAGGGTAGGGGGTATCGGTTCTTGATGGTAAGTTTGTTGAGTTCTCGGTAGTCGATGCACATTCTGAATGATCCATCCTTCATTTTCACGAACAGTACGGGTGCTCCCCATGGCGAGAAGCTCGGCCTGATGAATCCTTTTCCAAGTAGTTCATTCAGTTGGCTGGATAGCTCTTGCATCTCTGCCGGGGCTAATCGATAGGGTGCTTTGGCTACTGGGGTAGCTCCAGGAACTAGATCGATTCGGAACTCAACTTGTCTCGCGGGTGGTATTCCCGGAAGGTCCTCGGGAAAAACGTCGGGAAAATCGCGTACGTCGGGCACACTCTTGATGTCTTGGACTTCGCGTTTCACATGTACAACATGTGCCAAGAATGCGTGACACTCCTTGCGTAGGCATTTCCGAGCTTGGATACTTGAGATGATACGAAGAGTGGTACTTGGTTTGTCGCCCAAGACAATGAAAGTTTCGTCGGTCGGCAGATTAAGGCGAACGGCCTTATCGTAACATAGAATGTCCGCATGATGAGAACTCAGCCAATCCATGCCAATGATGACATCGAAACTCTTAATCGAGACTGGCATGAGGTTGATTGAAAAGGGATTATCGTTTAAAGTTAGGGTGCAGTTTAAGTATATCTCCTTAGTGCCTTCGGTTTTCCCGTTGGCCATTTCTACTATGAATGGTTCACTTAATGATTGTGGTATTGATTTTAGCAGGCCTTTAAAGTCGTGACTCACAAAACTCCTTTCCGCTCCACTATCAAACAAAATGCATGCATACGAGTTATTGAGAAGAAACATACCCGTAACAACAGTAGGGTCCGCAATGGCTTCATCTTGTCCCATTGCGAAAACTCGCCCCCTTCCACCGGTATTCTGGTTGTTTGCCTTTGGGCAGTCCCTGCGGTAGTGCCTCGTGTCTCCGCACTCAAAGCAGGCGCGGCTTACCCCGGTATTAGTAGTGGGGACGGATGGTTGGGTTGGCCCTTTGCAATAGCGGGCTGTATGTCCCTTCTTATTAAACTTGGTGCATTGAAGGTCAGGGCAAGGACCGTGGTGGTGGAAGCTGCATCGGTTGCATTTAGGAAGTTTCCCATTATATGAGCTTGTGGGGCAGGGTTCACAGGTACAGTCATAGCGTGGGTCGCTATTACTTGTTGTTTCTTGGGGTTTTCCTGGAGAGTTTGTCCCCTCCTTTTGTTCCAAGGTCTACTCTGGCCCTGAGCCTCCCTAGGTGGATTTGCGGTTGTTGAAATGATACTGGGTTTTTCTCCATGGTCGATGAGTCGTTGAGCCAGGCGTTTAGCGCTGTTGTAGGTAACAGGGCCGGAAGCTAGGACATGCCCTTGAATCTGGGGTGACAACCCCCAAATGTACCTTTCAACCTTCTTTGATTCTGGGTTGACCATGGTAGGGCACAGTGCAGCGAGGTCGTTGAACCTAGCTGTGTAGGTGACTAGGTCAGACCCAATCATTTTCAGATTCCAGAGCTCCTGCTCCAGCTTTTGCACTTCGCCCCTTGGGCAGTATTCTTCCAGTAGTAGAACCTTTAGATCGTCCCAACTCATGGCGTTGGCGACAGTGAGCGTCACTGAATTCACATGGCTTTTCCACCAAGTGAGGGCTCGATCCACGAAAGTGAAAGCAGCGAACTTGACTTTGCTTGCTTCTAGGCATGAGTAGATCTTGAAGACCGTTTCGGTCTTCTCAAACCATTGCATTAGTGCAATGACTCCCCTAGTTCCATTAAAAGTTTTTGGCTTAGCGTTAGAGAACTCCTTGTAAGTACATTCTCTTCATTGACCATGACCAGTGCCATGATTTGGATGATTCGTGCTGCTTCCCGCCCCTCCATTTCCGTGAGAGTTTATTTGCGAGAGGGCTGCAGTTACTGCTGCTGTGATAGCAGCCTGGACCATGGCTGGATCATAAGCTGGTGGTGGAGGTGGTGGTGGTACCGTGCCCGGCCTGGGCCTTAGGTTTGGACGAGGAGGCATCGTGCTGCTAAAAGAAAAAAAAATATGGAAAATTTTATAAGTTTTGGCAGTTCAGAGTTGAATGATATTGACTTAACTTCTAATAGTTCTAAGAAGTTGGGTTTGACTGACACAATGTTTTGAGCTTGAAAGTAAAGTTTGAATAGATGTACCAATGAATCGAACGATTTGCGCATGATTAACAACAACAAGAAAGGGGGTATACCCTTATATATATTAAACATATAGTTATGTTACAGCGGGGTCTAGACAGAATTTCTTGGCCTTTCTAAAGGCCTCCGATTATAGAACAATTTAAAGAAAATAATACTTTTATCCGAAGTCCTAATTTATCACAAAATTTGAGAGTTGGGCAAGTACTACTTGCGGTGCGCTTTACGTTTGGAGCTCGACTCCGTGTCGGACTGCTTCGACTCCATGAGGCGTCTATCAAACGCAGCTTGTTGTTCTCTTAATTCTGTGAAGGCCGCATTTGCTTGTGCTTGAAATGCTTCGGCGCGAATGTGGATGTCATTCTGCAACAACTCTAGGCGGTTGATATCGGCCGTGTGGATTTGTACTTCCACATTGACCTCTCGGATTCGGTTAGCTTGCACTCCGGATTGATAGCACTGGTTGGCGAGTTTGCCAACCATGACCGGAAGTGCGCGGTCGGCTGATCCCCCGCCTCTCACATCATAGAAGTCTCGGCACATGCCGTAAGGAGGGCGTAAGCTTTGTTGTTGGCTCCAATGATGGAGGTGACTTCCCCACACTGAAGTGGGTCCTTGGAAATTCCTCACGTGGACGGGAGATTGTGGGATTGGTGGATTTATAATTTCTGGCTCCGAATCCGTGCCAGAGTCATCCCCTCCCTCCAACTCTATAGGCTCTTCGTCTTCTTCAGGATCTTCTTCAATCCACCCTCCATTACCTTGGTTGGGGTAGTAGGGGTCATTGGGGTGATGGAATCCCGCCATTTAGACTGTACGAGAATAGAGTTAAAAGTTTACTATAAGCTAGAGCACATGAAACTTACCCTTAAGTTTAATGGTTGACGGCACTCGAATACTCCCTCAATATTCTTTAGCGATTTGCTTTTGGTAAGTTTTAAATTTGTTGTCCATTACAGACACTCCTTGGCATACGTTAGTCGGCTCTTGGACAAATATAGTTGATCAGGCTATATTCTTCCCAGTTCCGATTACATGTCCCAAGGCGTACCTGTGCTGCAAAACTTATTTATAATACTTCTAAAGTTATTTACTATGAAACTGTTATTAGTATAAAAATGAGTGCGTGCTTACCTTAAAACTAATTAGTTTTACTTTCAAAAGTATGAATTTTTCTCAGAGTGTTTTTGCCCAGTTGAGTTTATAGTTGTATATCAAAAAGGAATGGTTTTGATATACTTAATTCCCTATAAACAAAGCTCTGATACCAATCTGTCACACCCCCAAACCAGAACGGCGGAAACGTTCGGGGGCGGGGGACGTCATATTCAGTATCATAACAGTTCATAGAAAGGAAAGTACACACCACCATATATATTAAAGTTTCCAAGATGTTTACATAATTGTATTCGTTACATGTTCAAAAGATAAATACATAAACATCATCCAAAAGAAGTAATTAATGCCAGCGCGTTAATCCCAAAAGTTGATTCCCAAACCTGCTTAGCGGTTCCCTGAGAATACAAGTTATTTCAAAGAAAAAGTGTCAACAATTAAGTTGGTGAGTTCATAAGTAGTTTAGAAAAATTGGATGCCATTCCAAAATGGGTGTATATTTTCCAGAAAACGCAGCATTTCAAATGTAAAGAGTTGTGATTTGTTGTGTTGAAAGTGAATGTATTAGATCTAGAAAATCCCATATTTTCTCTAATGGTTGAGATACGAGTTGTTGTGTTTTCCAAGAAAACCGTTATTTTCTTATAAAAGTACAAAATGCATATAAATATTCGTGTTATAAGTTGTAAATAATTGCACCAGGAAAATCCCTTATTTTCCTATTAGTTGTTTGGTTTGTATGCAGGAGAAACCCTTATTTTCCTAATATAATTGGCAGTCTCTAAGACTGAAAATCGCAAGAAACCGACGTTCTCAAAAGTTGTCTCATAGTTTTATATAGTAAAACTATATGAAGATCGCATTTATTAGATGAAGAATAGTTTTAATAGCTACTCGTTCATAAAAGCATAATACCATAGTAATTGTATATCCGATGAGTTTTATAACCATACTAAACATAATATGCCTGTAACGACGTTCTTCAGGCGTCGCAGCGTTATGACAACTGTCACCCCAAAAGACGGACTGTAGCTAACAGTCAGGGCGCGGGATCATGACTTCCCGTATAGATCTATACACATTTGACACGTTCTCCGAACGGGAGACTCTGGTTATAGACAGGACTTGCAGCATTACTTTCTAATAAAGAAAAGTAACGTTTGAAGATATACACGTCTCATGGATTCTCAATTAAGCCCGTATTAAAGTGATAGTTTTCTATGCAAAGTTTATCCCTTTTTCACAATGTTTGACAAAGCAAAATCATAAGTTTTTAGAATGTATAAAACGACTTAACAATGAAAGTTACTTTGAAATCATTATATACTTTGTATAATGTCTGATGCACGCAAAGTATGACAAGAGTTTTCCACAATAGTAATGAGTTCCAAGTGATTTATTCGATAAAACACGTGAAGTGAAACTTTATAAAATACACGATAATAACCGTATGTTTACTTGTATTCCCCCCCCCCCCTAAAAGAGTATAAAAGCATTAAAAATGTATTTAAAGTGTGTTTGAAAGGGGTATGAACTCACTTGAAAGTTTGAAGATAGCAAGGTGGAAAACCGGGCAGAGTTTCGTCTCGGGAAATGGATTTTCCTCGGAAATCTCGGGATTCCTCGGGAGAAAAATCGACCTTCGGGACTTGCACAAAATGACAAGGGCTTCGGGGTAGTGCGAGCACGGAAAACGAGGTAAAACGCAAGAAAAAGGAGAGAGAATGGGCCATTTTCCCGGGAACCCTCGCATGCTATTTATAGGGGGGCCTGAGAGGCCACGTACGCGGGGCGTACGCTCGTACGCAGCGCGTACGTGTACGTCATGCGTGACCGAAGCCTCGACTGCCTCGGCCTCGGATGGGACGCCTCAGGCAGTCGGGTCGGATGGGACGGGTTGGGTCGGGTGCCTCGCATAGGGCGACATGGACGGTTTGAGGCCAAGTTCCTCGGGTACGCGGGGCGTACAGGAGTACGCAGCGTGTACCTCGGATGAGGACGCTGACTCCCCTTCGGATAATACCGAAGTTTTATAAAAAAAAATATATAAATTAATTATCAAACATCGAAAATTCATATCTCCTTCATACGAACTCCGTTTTTGACGTTCTTTATATCCCCGCGAAGGTGAGACTACGATCTACAACTTTCATTTAGATTTCGTTGGCAAATTCTGGAATTATTTTTATTATTTATTTATTAAAATGATGTGATTAAGGAATTTCTTTAAAAATTCATAACTTATTCATACGATGTCCGATTTGAGCGTTCTTTTTATGCACGTTTGTAGTTTAACGATATCTACGACTTTCATTTAGACACCTAAGGTCGGAAAGTGTTTTATTGAAACTTTGCGTTTTTACGCAAATTCGCATTGCTGGTTTTTGTCGGAAAACTTAGAATGAGCATAACTTCTTCGTTATAACTCGGATTTCTGTGTTATTTATATGTTTGGAAACATTACGACGATAACTACCACATAATGTACTCCAAATAGAGTTTTTGAATACTTCATTTTTCGATGATATTCTATTTCCTTTCTTAAAGAGGTTACTGGACTCGATTTTTACTGACTTTAAATAACGGGTTGTTACAATCAGGGCTCCCCAGCGTTAACTGCTTGGCCTAATAAATCCCTTATCTAACAGCTCATGCAGTTGTGTAGACAACTCCTGCATCTCAGGAGGAGCCAACCGATATGGTGCCTTGGCTATCGCAGCCGCACTGGGGACCAGGTCGATACTCAAATCTACCTGTCTCTCCATAGGTAACCTAGGAACCTCCTCTTGGAATATATTCTCATACTCTCGCAGCACCGGTACATCACTCACGGCTGCCTAAACCGCCTCCTGGGTATCCATGAAGTAGGCAACATACCCTACGCAACCCTATTGGAGGTAGCACCTAGCCCTCGCTACTGGTATAAAGCTGGTCTACATTGGGGCCTCTCGCTCTGAATTACTAACTCTGCCACTCTTGGGGTCCTGACTCGAACCAACTGTTACGCGCAGTCGATCACTTCTCCATTGGGGATCAACCAATCCATGCCTATAATAACCTTGTTCCTTTGCAACATAATGGGAACCAAGTCTACCAGGTAGCTCTCCTCATAGAGCCTCAAAACACAATCCATGAAAACCTCTGCAGCTCGTACTGATCGGTCGTTCACAATATCGACCTCTTAAAGGCAATCCAACATGCCCGAAGACTCAGAGAACCTCTTGCTAAGGGCAAGAGAGAAAAACTATCGGGTAGCCCCCAAATCGAACAACAACTGAACCGAGATACCATTCAGATTGAACGATCCTAGACAGCACAAAACATAAACGTAAATATTAGAAAAAAACATACATGTCACCACATCGGGTGTGACACGTGCATCCTTAGCGGTTAACTAGAAGGCTCAACTCCTCACCACTGGAGTATCTGTCTTTCCCTGTCGGCCATCTGTAATATATAGGGTCGCTGGCGTTGGAAGTATAGTATTGGAAAATAATTAAACAACTATGAAACAACCCAAAAATACGACCCAAAAATTTCGTTTTTCGATATAATCAAAACCATAATCAGAGTGTCATATAATAAAACCATACGTGATGTATTCCAACATAATAGAAAACACTGTGCGGAAACTGTATCATACTACGGCAAATCAAAACAAACTAAATCAATCCCAGGCTAAAAGCTAAAGCTGTGGTGTGTGCGATGCCGTCACCCCGAGCTCTTCCCTTTGCTTGCGGAAGTACCTGAAACCAAAACTGAAACTGTAAGCACGAAGCTTAGTGAGCTCCCCCCCCCCCCCCAAACTACCACATACCATACAATAACATATAAACACATATTGGGCCTTGCCCACTGCATCGGGTCGAAGCCCGGAAACTGCATCGGACCGAAGTCCGGAACTGACCGAGACCTTGTCCCCTGCATCGGACCGAAGTCCGGAACTAACTGCATCGGACCGAAGTCCGGAACTAACTGCATCGGACCAATGTCCGGAACTAACTGCATCGGACCGAAGTCCGGAACTGACTGATTGAACATGGCATAGCATAACACATCAACTAGCGTAAACACATATACGTCATACTACATCGGGCCGTAGCCCGGAACACATAATACTTAACGCATAAAAAATAGCACACAAATCCTGTTCGAGCCACGAAGGCATCGAACATACTAGCTACTGCATCGGACCTAAATCCGGAAACTACTGCTAACTGGACGGGCCGGCATTGTGGCCTTAGACCCGTTCCTACTGGAAGGAAACTCACCTCGTAAACTACTCTTTTACCCTTGGTCAAAGTTACTCTCATTTGGACTGACTTGCCGAGTTGGGCCACCCAACTCGCCGAGTCCTACTCTCACTTTTCACTCTTACTCGCTGCTACTCGTCGAGTCTGGCATCGACTCGACGAGTACCCTCTTGATCCAAGAACTCAGACAATCTTCATCCGACTCGCCGAGCCGGATGAACAAACTCGACGAGTTGTTCTTGATCTTAAGGAGATTGCCTTGGACTCGCCGAGTTGATGAACAACTCGCCGAGTCCCTCCATCACTGAGTTTACCCTCAACTCGCTGAGTCCACTCTCTAGCTCACTGGGTTCACTCGACACTGGTAAAAATGAAGGAATCGGGAACTCGCGACCCAACTCACCGAGTCGTTCTTCCCAACTCGCCGAGTTGCCGCCATGCAACATATTTTTACTCGATTTTGTTTGAATTCAACACATACAATTGATAGATCTGGGTCCAATAAGCTGATTTACCACGTAAAGTTTGCAACTTTACGTGCACAACCTCATGAATAAGGGAAATAAGGCTAAAAGATGCACAAAATGGGTAGATCTATGGTTAATATGCAAAGTAACTCCAAAAAGACAGTAGATCTGGGCTCTACAACACCCCATCATTCAGATCCAAAGATATTTCGACTTATTAAAACCTTCATGCAAACATAAGGCTTGGAACAAGCATCAACTAGCTGTTAGGAGAGCTCTAATGGATGTTTAAAGCATATAACAAGAAGGAAACTCCGAAAATACCTCAATTAACTCAGATTTGCCCTTGGATCTTTTCACTACAACTCTTCTCCTTGCTTCTTTCTTCTTCTCCTTCTTCAAACCTTCACAAAATGGCACAAAACAATTAGCTCACACAAGGGAGGATTAGGGTTCTTTCTCACAGTGTTCTCAGGGTGAGGGAGGCGAGAATGGTGGCTATAAGGTGGTTTAAATAGTGGGCAACCCGGGGATTTAGGGTTTCACCCAGACGGATGGACTCGCCGAGTCAGGGATATGGACTCGCCGAGTCCCCGGCTCACGCGTGCTCGAAGTCGCGACCCTACTCGGCGAGTCAGGCTAGAACTCGCCGAGTCCCTCTTGAAAACTTACAACAATTACTAATGAATTAACGTACCGGGAACGGGTCGTTACAATTCTCCCCCACTTGTCTCTGATACCAACTTGAAACAACCCAAAAATACGACCCAAAAATTTCGTTTTTCGATATAATCAAAACCATAATCAGAGTGTCATATAATAAAACCATACGTGATGTATTCCAACATAATAGAAAACACTGTGCGGAAACTGTATCATACTACGGCAAATCAAAACAAACTAAATCAATCCTAGGCTAAAAGCTAAAGCTGTGGTGTGTGCGATCTCATCTCCTCCTCAGCCTCCCACGTCCATTCAGACCCCTTCCGGTGCTGCCACTGCACCTTTACTAGCTGAATTACCTTGTTCCTCAAGGTCTTGATCTTCCGTTCCAGAATCGCGACCGGTCTCTCAATATAATTCAGGCCGCTATCAACCTGGATATCCTCTAAGGGAATGACTGCCGTCTCATCCACCAAACACTTCCTTAACTGCGACACGTGGAAGGTGTTGTGTATCTGACTAAGCTCCTCAGGAAGATCTAACCGATAAGCAACCCGACCCACCCGGGCCAAAACCCTAAAAGGACCAATAAATCTGGGGCCCAACTTGCCCCTCTTCCAGAACCTGATGACACCTTTCCAAGGTGAGACTTTCAGAAGAACCATATCTCCCACTTGGAACTCCAAGTCCAAACGCCTCCTGTCGGCGTAGCTCTTCTGTCGACTCTGCGCAGTCTGCAGCCTACTACGGACCTGCTGGATCAACTCCGTCGTCTTGAGCACCACTTCGGTGCTCCCTATGACTCGCTGACCGACCTCGCCCCAACAAATCGGGGTCCTGCACTTCCTGCCATATAACATCTCAAAAGGAGGTCGATCAATGCTCGCATGATAACTGTTGTTATACGAGAATTCCGCTAACGGAAGATACGTATCCCAACTGCCCCCAAAATCTAGAACACATGCCCTAAGCATGTCCTCAAGAGTCTGAATCGTCCTCTCGCTCTGCCTGTCTGTCTGAGGATGAAAAGCGGTGCTGAAATGGAGACAAGTACCCATCTCATCGTGGAACCGCTTCCAGAATCTGGACGTGAATCGAACATCTCGGTCCGACACCACCGATACCGGCACCCCATGACGTGCCACAATCTCCCGCACATAGATATCGGCTAACTTTTCCGCCGATATACTCTCCTGAATCGGAATAAAATGGGCACTCTTCGTCAACCGATCCACTACTACCCATATCGAGTCCACTCCACGTGCGGTCCTGGGGAGTTTGGTGACAAAATCCATGGTGATATCCTCCCATTTCCACACGGGAATGTCTAACGGCTGCATCTTGCCATGAGGTCTCTGATGCTTCGCTTTGACCTTCCGACAGGTCAAACATCTCTCAACATACCAGGCGACGTCTCGCTTCATGCAGGGCCACCAATAATCAGGTCGAAGATCTCGATACATCTTCGTCGCTCCTGGGTGTATAGAAAATCGAGACTTATGAGCCTCATCCATCAATACTTGCCATACCCCACCCCAGTACGGTACCCATATCCTCCCATGAAGCATCAACAAACCCCGACTGTCGTAATCAAATGAAGCTACTCGGCCCACTATCCTCTCACACTTCTGCCTCTCCTCCTTGAGGCCCTCCATCTGAGCCTCCTTGATCCGCTCCAACAACGGAGTGATCACTGTCATCCTCATACACAGACCTCTGATAGGGGCCGTCGACACTTTGCGGCTCAGGGCGTCGGCCACCACATTGGCCTTCCCTGGATGATAAAGGATCTCACAGTCATAGTCCTTCAGCACGTCTAACCATCTCCTCTGCCTCATGTTCAAACTCGGCTGATCCATAAGATATCGCAAACTCTTGTGATCCGTGTATATAGTACAGTGGACCCCATAAAGGTAATGTCTCCAAATCTTGAGGGCAAACACAACTGCCCCCAGCTCCAAATCGTGGGTAGGATAATTAGCCTCGTGAGGCTTCAACTGTCTCGAGGCATAAGCTACCACATGGCCTCGCTGCATCAATACTGCTCCCATACCTGTGATCGAAGCATCACAATAGACTACGAAATCCTCTACTCCCTCTGGCAAGGTAAGGATCGGAGCCTCGCACAATCTCTGCAAAAGGATGTTCAAAGGAATGTACTTTGAGTGAGAGACATCATATCTAAGGAATTGTCTTGTAACAATCTCCGATAGAGGACTTTGTAATATCATTGGCAATAGTCTTTGTGAATTTGGTGCAGTGACATTATGAAAGGATCGTTGCATAAAGTGTTAAGATCTAGCATATTCTATAAGTAGAGAGAATTTGATATTCTTACACTTATGAAAATGGATTTGGAGTTGTGAAATGAGAATGATTGGAAATGTGTGCAATTTGTCTATTTCACAAAAGTAAGAACCATAGGTAAACATTGTGTGCATGCTAGGTGCATGGGACAAGTGTAAGAATTCAAGTAAGAAGTTGATTACCCGAAACGACAAATAATGAGTAATCAATATGGTGATAAATAAAAGGCGTTTTATTTATACTCTAAGGTTTGAGGCCATATGGGATTAGTATTATTCTTGTGTTTCACATTTGCATGTTTTGACTTCCAGAATAATTGAGTTTATTAAGAATAATCGAATTATTCGAACGGGCCACAGTCATTCATATGTTGGATGTAGATATGAATGAAGACTGTCGTGAATTGGTGTGTGGATTGTCTAGAAGAGTATTAGACATAAGCAAATGTTTGCTGCAACGTTCATGAGTGCTTATGAATATGATTTGAGCATTGGATTAAACCCACGCTCACTTGGATTACTCCATGAATTGTATCACGAGTGATTAGTGAGACGATAACATATTATATTCTTGAAACCGAGATTCTGTGTGAGTTGTATCTTGCGAATCGGTTGCACATTGATAATATGTAAACGCACTAGTAACTTGGTGTTATAAAACATATTGTTGTGTGTAATTCGGTGAATGAGTGCAAGCAAGCATTGTATCAAAGTTTATCCGTTCCTTTTATCCAAAGAAGGATAAAAGCGATATCTTTGGGCCCCTCGATGTTTTAGTGATGACAAACGTAAATGCTCGGCCGGGCTAGGGCTAATTTGATTTGTTCAATTAGTCTGTCGTCATAAATCGGAAATCGAGAAGTAGTACAAAGAGAATGATTTGAAATCATATCTCATACGATATCTAGAATGGAGGAATATATGATCCCTTATCTAAGGACACGCGTATCTGATAGGATCAGAGTTGACAGCGGCTTTGGAAAGCTACGATTGAAGATCAGGATCTGAAGTCATACGCAGAATAGTTATTAGACTTATCCGTGTGGGAGACTGTTGGATTAGTGTCTAAGTCCATAACTATTTTGGTATGTACTTGACCCGATGGTGCATGGTCCTTTTGGGTTGCCTTCACCAAAGCAACTTGATTGGAGAAATAAATAAAGAGAGAGAGGTTATTATGATTTATTAATATGTTATAAGAATAATATATTAAAGGAGAAATCATATTTGCTTAATTAATATTGGTTAATAATTAATTAGGAATTAATTTTGTGATCAAGTGTAATTAATTAAACTACAGGGGCTGAATTGTAATTATTTGAGAGTTACAAAATTTGGTAATGGTTATCCTAAATATGGGTTGAACGAATTCAAGGAGATAAGGATCCTTGAAATCGTCCAAAGGATAAAGGATAAGGGTTTTCAAGGCTTATCTTATGGTTGCTTTGTGGATAAGCAACTAGATAAGGATAATGACTGAAATCCTATCTCTACACCTATATAAAGACCCTAAGGCCTTAGAATTCGTGTACCTGTTCCCAAGGAGTCCTAAGGACGAATTCTAACCTCTCTCCTCTCTCTTTATACCTTCTCCATTTGCTCTTGGTGTTTTTAAGCCATTAGAGGAGTGACACTTGTGACTCTAAGCATTCCAAAATCAATTCAAGGAGGAATTAGGATTGTTATTGCTCTATAACAATCAAGGTATGTTCTTAAACCCATTCATATGTTAATATCGATTTCATATACTAGAATTAGGGTTTATAGTCTTGGATTCAAAGCATGTACAATAGAGAAACCTAGATCCAAGCATTAGGGTTTATATGAGCACATAAGATGTCTTATGACCAAAACCCATCAGTGTTATCAGAGCCCAGTTTTTGTTTCAATTGTATGAACTTGACATATTAGGGTTTATTTCCAATAAACCCTAAGAGGCTATGGTTTTTCGAGATTAGGGTTTGCAAACCCTAATTTGCAAGAGTTTTAATAAGATCTTCAAATCCTTTCCTTAAACCCTTAAATTTCGAAATCTAGGGTTTGTTATAATCCCTTGATTTTTGAAATTTGCCTCCTCCCCAGGATAAGATCCTAATTTTTAGGGATTTGGATTATCCCATATCTTGTAATTATCCTCTAATTGTTAAATATGGTAATTCAAGATCTTGCATTATCCATCCATATTTTCGAAATCTATATAGATATTTAAGGGATTAGGATAACTTAAATGTATAAATGGTAATTATCCTCATTATTTAGATAATCCCTTATGATTTAATAATTAAATTAATAGTCTAATTTAAGATAATTATTAAATCAAGAGTTTTAATATTTAAAATTTTAAATTTAAATGTCATAAATTCGAAATTTTAAGATAGATTAAAACTAAATTGTTTTGAAATGTTTCAAAACTTGCCCTCAAGTTTTGGAATTTAAAAGTTGATTAGGAATATTAAATTCTAAAACCCTAGTTTTGAAAAGTTCAAATACACCCTTATGGTTTTATTAATTAATTAAGGAGTATAATTAAAAGAGATTTAATAAATCCATAAAAGTTTAGGTTAACCATTTAATTGAATTAAAAGTGTAATTGTTAAAGTTAACCACATAGTATTTTAAAAGTATAAAATGCACCCTATACTATATATATAACATTAAAAGTCTAACATTATATATATATATATATATATATATATATATATATATATATATATATATATATATATATATGAGTAAAAGTCAGTCTTACCGTTAGTAGGCCTCATTCACGAAGCTGGTCTATAAGGGGTGTTTAAGGAAATTGCCTATAAAATGGCGATTGAATGGGTATCCACTCTTACCCACCGCACTCTTGACTAGTGGAGGGTCGTTAGCCGAACGGGTAGGATCGGACGAAACCTTCCATTATAAGTATAATGAAATTCAAAGTAACTAAATGTTTTTCCAATTCCCAATCTTAGTTACTTAGGCAAAAGTGAATTGATGCAATTCCATGAAATTACACTTTGTGCCCTTGCGAAGACGTTAGTGGAGCGTGTGTGGTTTATCGGCACACTAAATGGTTCTAAGAAAAGGTTGCAAATGGTGACTTAATGTTTGTCATAGTTCGGTGGAGCGTGTGTGGTTTACCGGCACATCGAACGGGTGATTGTAACATGTGAGGGCACCATGTAAGTTTGCATGGTTATTCACACCCACTTTGTGATCCTCGGCATCCCAGTCACAAACAAGAGGGGCATATCGAGATTTAAACATGCCATTGAAAGTTCAATGAATCTCAAAGGATCTAGGAGTTTTCATAGATTTAAAACTTAAATTTCTTTTTCGTTTTTCATGGTGGAAATTAGTGAATCGTCATTCACTTACCTTCAAATATTCTTCAATTAGGGTTACGGCATCCCTCTCCCGAGTTGTAGAATATTGTGTTGGGTCCTAGCCTTAGTATTTCATTTGGGTGATTTACTAAGGACTCAATCTATCAACTAACTTGAATTTGTTTTTCTCCCGTATTGTTGATGTCAAAGTTCGACAACTATGGTCTTCTCAAATTCCGTGGAACAAGCATTCCACATGAAGATGATATTCCACGATTCGATCGAGGAACAAGAAATCATGCTTCACTTCCTCATCCTCCTCCAATTATTCTCCCTGACCCACAAGATTGTAAAATTGAAAGGTTTAATATTACTCAAGCCCTGTTGGCAAGTAAACATAAAGAAGGAAAGTCGGTGTGTGCACACGTCTTAGGGATGAAGTCACACATTGATAGGTTAAGAATGAGGGGATCCGTTGTCGGTGAAGAGATGGTTGTTGATTGGGTTCTTCAGTCACTTCCTAACTCGTATAGTGAGTTCGTAAGAGAGTACTATATGATGAACCACGACGTAACCCTTATTGATCTCACCTATATGCTTATTGCTGCTGAATCAGCCATGGTTTGGCGCAATAGAAAAGCAAATTTGATTGGTGAATCTGCCTTCAAGACCTCTATGGATATAGACAATGGCAATGAAAGACATGCAATGATCGAAAATTTTGATCATAAGATAAAGGCGATGTCTGAAGTAGTTCCATGTGTTGTTCCAAAATAGTCAATTTGCTTTTATTGCCAAGAGAAGGGGCATTGGAGACGAAGTTGCCCTATTTACCTAAGAGATCTAAGAGATGGTAGAGTCAAAAGTATGACTACGCTTCAGGTAAAATCCACTATCTAACTCCGTTAAGTTCCTATTTATTGATTCTTAATACATGATGTGATAAGATTGCATTTGAATGTTTTACAGGATCGGTGAAAAGAAAGGAAGCTTGATAAGAGAGCAAGATGAATCTAATCACAAGAGATGGATCTCGATCGCATGGACTTGAAGATTGGATTTTGAGCTTAGATAGTTATGATAGAGTTGTTAGAAATTTTCCTTTTACATAGTTTTCAATAGATTTTGCATTGTAAGGACAAATGTTTTTCCGCTGCTTTTATAAATAAAATCAATTTTGTTTGACTTATTTACTTATTTATTTACTTCTTTGCAATGAAATCGTTATGAAAATTGATGTTTGCATATTTCTACAACAAATGGATATGATTCTTAATTATGTTATTTATGGAATTGTCGAGAAATTACCAAATAGGGAGAGTTTCTCGTCGCCCAAAGTTTCAGTTGGACAGAAATTTGGAATCACGCAACTCGGTTGCATGATGAATGAGAAATTTCATATTTGATAATTAGACTAATTCGTTGACAAACTGTCAAGTGAAGGACTAAGAGATCGAGTACACAAAGTTGCGTATTGATCAAGTCCACCATAAGAGTAACAAAGATATTCGTCATGATTTGCTAAAGGTTTAATAAATATGATTATACTTACATGATTAAGTGTAATTCTGAATTGATTAAAGGGTTTAGATCAATTGTGAAACGAATAAGAAGAATCAAGTAGGCAGAAAGATAAAATTTTCTCCATTCTAAGAAGAAGGGAGAGTAGATTTTATGCTTTATTATAGGTCTTAATGATTAAGAACCATGTCTCAATTGATCCTCTAAGTGAGTCTTAGTACAATTGTATGTTTAAGAAGAGGAATCAGGGATTGATGAAATGGTTAAATCAAGAAGTCTATCATACTCCGTTCCATTAACAAGTCTTAAAGTTAAGATTGTGACAATGAGTGAAAAGTATTAAAGGTTTACAACATTCATCAAATGTGGAAAGTTGTGATGTCTTGGATAAGACAAAGGCCAACTAGGACCAATTTATGAAGTGTTTTGATACAAGCTGCATTAACTCTTGAAAATTTGTTTGTCAAGAAATGTTTATTGACAAAAGAATCTTATATGTCAAGGAGTAAGTGGGAGTCTTAATGGTCTTGAAAGGTTTCAAGAACAAATCAAATAAACCTCATCAATCATCATTAGCACACGAGATAAGGTTTACAACCTATCGTAATGACATAATTTTGATTATGTGCCAATCCAATCGAGTTAATTGTGCATGAGAGTTCTATGAGTTCTCATTTTGAATGCTTAAAAGGCAAGGCACCCGAATCAATGAAAGGTACATTAATAGGAAAAGGTGAGCTGCTTAACTACTTGGAAGACATGGTGGGCAGCTGTGCTACCATAAGGCAAGAAATCAAGATTAAGAAAGTTCGGTCCATATGAGTTTGAATTTGTCATAACAAAATTTTCAAATTCACATGGATAGGAACATATACACCATTAAAATCTAAGTGTCATAAGATTTCCTCCTTCATGAAAATGATTGTGAGAAAATGCTTTCACTTAGAAAGATTTTAAGAAGATAGTGATTGTAAAGTTGCATTCTCAAATTCAATTATGGTTATGGTATCCCTTTCCATGATTTGAGTTGTGAGGTTTGGAAATTAGTCTTAATAGTTTAGACACACATATGAACTATCTAAAGCAAAGGTGTATAAGCTTAAGAGGCCTTGATAAAAGATTATCAAAGCATTAAGTATTAGAAACATGGACTTAAGAAATTCAATAGGTATTGTTTTCTGAAAGTTAAGATGTTTGTGAATACATGTCGAAGCTAGTGGGAGCATACGTGTTATGTTTTATAGTAATCATCATGATAGTGGGAGCATAAAAGTTATGATTGTATGATTATTATGGAAAGTATTGCAAGTTGGCAATATTAATTATAGAAAAACAAGAGTTATACCTTGCAAAGTCGTAAGGGTTGTAATGTTGTTTTGCTATAATTAAGGGAGAGAATATTATGATTCATTTTAAATCTAAAGGCTTAGGTTGAGAAATGTTAACAAACTTAGCCAAAGGTACATAGTGTGTTCTTAAAATTTCGATTATGATTACGGAATTCCTTTTCACAATTCGAATTTTGAGAACATAGCAAATAAAACATTATGCGTCGTGTCTCATACGCTTCGGGTATAGGATCGATTGTAAATGCTTTAATGTTTGACCATTATAAAATTTTCCAAATGTCTAGCGCATTTAGAGGGAAAAAGGACTAGAATTGGTTTTGACTAAAATAATTAAACAACTATCAAAGGACAATCGAAAGTTCGACGAGGATTGGTCGCTTGTGAGTAGTTGGAAGTATAGTATTGGAAAATATGGAAATGTTTCCATATTGGATGGACCATATCGACATCATTACAAATAGAAAAGATTCTATTAAGAATGAGTTATCATGAGGAAAATATGGAATCGTGTTCATATTAGGAAGTAAATATTGAAAATCTATGTCTAGATTAGAAACTTTTATGCAAAAGGATGTTCAAAGGAATGTATTTTGAGTGAGAGACATCATATCTAAGGAATTGTCTTGTAACAATCTCCGATAGAGGACTTTGTAATATCATTGGCAATAGTCTTTGTGACTTTGGTGCAGTGACATTACGAAAGGATCGTTGCATAAAGTGTTAAGATCTAGCATATTCTATAAGTAGAGAGAATTTGATATTCTTACACTTATGAAAATGGATTTGGAGTTGTGAAATGAGAATGATTGGAAATGTGTGCAATTTGTCTATTTCACAAAAGTAAGAACCATAGGTAAACATTGTGTGCATGCTAGGTGCATGGGACAAGTGTAAGAATTCAAGTAAGAAGTTGATTACCCGAAACGACAAATAATGAGTAATCAATATGGTGATAAATAAAAGGCGTTTTATTTATACTCTAAGGTTTGAGGCCATATGGGATTAGTATTATTCTTGTGTTTCACATTTGCATGTTTTGACTTCCAGAATAATTGAGTTTATTAAGAATAATCGAATTATTCGAACGGGCCACAGTCATTCATATGTTGGATGTAGATATGAATGAAGACTGTCGTGAATTGGTGTGTGGATTGTCTAGAAAAGTATTAGACATAAGCAAATGTTTGCTGCAACGTTCATGAGTGCTTATGAATATGATTTGAGCATTGGATTAAACCCACGCTCACTTGGATTACTCCATGAATTGTATCACGAGTGATTAGTGAGACGATAACATATTATATTCTTGAAACCGAGATTCTGTGTGAGTTGTATCTTGCGAATCGGTTGCACATTGATAATATGTAAACGCACTAGTAACTTGGTGTTATAAAACATATTGTTGTGTGTAATTCGGTGAATGAGTGCAAGCAAGCATTGTATCAAAGTTTATCCGTTCCTTTTATCCAAAGAAGGATAAAAGCGATATGTTTGGGCCCCTCGATGTTTTAGTGATGACAAACGTAAATGCTCGGCCGGGCTAGGGCTAATTTGATTTGTTCAATTAGTCTGTCGTCATAAATCGGAAATCGAGAAGTAGTACAAAGAGAATGATTTGAAATCATATCTCATACGATATCTAGAATGGAGGAATATATGATCCCTTATCTAAGGACACGCGTATCTGATAGGATCAGAGTTGACAGCGGCTTTGGAAAGCTACGATTGAAGATCAGGATCTGAAGTCATACGCAGAATAGTTATTAGACTTATCCAAGTGGGAGACTGTTGGATTAGTGTCTAAGTCCATAACTATTTTGGTATGTACTTGACCCGATGGTGCATGGTCCTTTTGGGTTGCCTTCACCAAAGCAACTTGATTGGAGAAATAAATAAAGAGAGAGAGGTTATTATGATTTATTAATATGTTATAAGAATAATATATTAAAGGAGAAATCATATTTGCTTAATTAATATTGGTTAATAATTAATTAGGAATTAATTTTGTGATCAAGTGTAATTAATTAAACTACAGGGGCTGAATTGTAATTATTTGAGAGTTACAAAATTTGGTAATGGTTATCCTAAATATGGGTTGAACGAATTCAAGGAGATAAGGATCCTTGAAATCATCCAAAGGATAAAGGATAAGGGTTTTCAAGGCTTATCTTACGGTTGCTTTGTGGATAAGCAACTAGATAAGGATAATGACTGAAATCCTATCTCTACACCTATATAAAGACCCTAAGGCCTTAGAATTCGTGTACCTGTTCCCAAGGAGTCCTAAGGACGAATTCTAACCTCTCTCCTCTCTCTTTATACCTTCTCCATTTGCTCTTGGTGTTTTTAAGCCATTAGAGGAGTGACACTTGTGACTCTAAGCATTCCAAAATCAATTCAAGGAGGAATTAGGATTGTTATTGCTCTATAACAATCAAGGTATGTTCTTAAACCCATTCATATGTTAATATCGATTTCATATACTAGAATTAGGGTTTATAGTCTTGGATTCAAAGCATGTACAATAGAGAAACCTAGATCCAAGCATTAGGGTTTATATGAGCACATAAGATGTCTTATGACCAAAACCCATCAAAAACATCACTCAGAAGTTTCATATGTTCAAAAAGATCTAAACACTGAATAGGGTGAGTGATGTAATGCCTCAATAATTTCAATTACATATCCTTAGGGAATGAGTCACCTTCATAATGATATGTAGTGAAGTTCATAATGTTAATATTGTAACAAAACAATGGCACTGGCCGCAAATACAATCTCTTTCTCTCTCTCTCTCTCTCTCTCTCCCAAATCTCTTCCAATTTCCCTCAAATCTCTTTAAAATTTTCCATACACACCAACATCATTCCATTCCTTCCTTTGTAGAAAATATCCCAAAACAGGAGTAGAAAACCCAAAAGAACTTGTCCACTTTGCAACTAGAAGCCCCACTTTGGAACTTGAAGGTTGACTTTAGAACTAGAAGCTTGATTTCGGAACTATAGGTTTGATTTCGGAACCTTATGACTTCGAAACTAGAACCTTATACTCTGGAACATGAAGGGACACTTTAGAACTCCTGTTTCAACTCCGAATATGAAGACGAATTCAGAACTTATGATTCAACTCCGGAACATGAAGGGCCACTTAGAATTCACCATTCGACTCTGGAATAAGGAGGCTGACTTCGGTCGCACTCCAGATTTTGACTATTTCGGACATTTTTTTCATTTTAAGGGATTGTGACATCCATAATTTCCTCAAACTCGTAATTTTCATGACTTAGACCATCTAAAATCCTATTTTATTCCAAATTTGAAGGGTTAGAACACATTTTCTTAAGATAATATCTAATATGATCTTTTAAAGAAATCACTCACTTGGCCACTTGTGTACCCAGTTGATTTCAGAATTACCTTGCCAAAGTAAATGTCACTTCTTATTACATCACCTTATATCATTTCCTCTCATATATAAAGAAACCCCCTAGAGATTTAATGTCATTTTCACCATTCCATACTTGTTCAACTTCACCTTCCTTCCCACAAAAGGAGCTCTCATTTCTCTCCATCTTCAGCCACGTTTTTGGAAGATAACTTAGGATATCTTCCTCATTTTGGTAAGTACTTCTTCCAAATTATAACATCCCTGCATAACTCCGTAATAACATTGAATATTTTTCACACATTTTCACATGTTAATGTTCTTAGGATCATCAAAATCTCCAAGCATCTTCAAGTGTTCTTGACTTGAAACTCTTCATCCTCAACCATCCACTCTACAAGAAATCACATAAGGTGAGTTCATACCCCTACATTTTCATGTTTTCTTCAAGTTTTAGGAGGGGAATACAAGTTATAACACCAAAACATAATCTGAACTTGAACATCAGCTTTTGATAGAAAACGTGTATCCTATTCACGAACTATTTTGGCCAACTTAAAATTAATATTTTTCAAAACTGTTCAACAAGAAAATAGCTCGGGTTTATAAGTTTCTAAGGACTAGTCGCACACATTCATACAATTATTGTATAATTTATGTTGATTTTTACAAAACTGCCTAGCATTCCAGAGTACATTTTGGACCAGTTAGTGAAAATTGACATTTTCACACTGGTTAGAAACTACTAAAATCCATAGTAAAAATTATGGACAAGGTAGATTCATTTTCTAAATTCTAAGAGTTTACGGATTCAGATTTCAACTTATGATGATTTTTCTATATTTTTACTGAAAACATGGATAGAAAAAGGTTAAACTACGAAAATGGTTTATGGTTCATTAACACTTTGTAACATGTTGATCAAAGTGTGTAATATTATAGAAATACATGTTAATTATATTTGATGCTATTTTACTTCCATGAAAAGGTATAATCACACACATATGGGGTTTTCATTAATACAAACATTTATGATAAACTATAATAGTTATAGTTTATGGTTCATTAACACTACGAACTCACTACGAAAGGTTTCACTTCCACTATAAAAAGGTTTTTTCATCCACACTACACGTAAACTCATTGAATCAAATTGTGAGTTAAAGTCTTCAAGTACACATCAATTGTAACATCCCGAAATATCAAGAGTAGAGTTGAAGGGCTAAAAGAGTAAATTGGGAAAGAGTGACTCGGCGAGTCCATGTGCGGACTCGGCGAGTAGAGTCGCGACTTGGTCGCGTGTTAAGTGGCCGACTCGGCAAGTCAGGGTAATGGACTCGGCGAGTAGGCGCTGAGTGGAGAAAACCCTAATTCTTGGGGTTGAGCCTTATATAAAGATCATTATGTTTCCCTCCCACCCTCTTTATCACCCCTTGAGCCCCAGAAACCCCTAAATCACGAAGAAGCACCATTGTTGGATGGAGTGGAGTTTGGAGAATGTATTTGTGAAGGAATTTTGGGAGATTGAAGGCTTGGAGCAATAGGGTTTGTTTGAATTCGAGTCTCATTTCAATTAGGGCATTCCTTTGAGGTAATATCTCGTTTTTTGAGCTGCTATTTCTTAGATGCATCATTTTGGGGATGTTGGAGATCATATCTTTGGATGTATTGGAGTTTAGAGGTTAGATCTGAGGTTGCTACCTCAGATCTGGAAGGGAGAAGGTCTAGAGTGCATGAAAGTCCCTGTTTGTGAGTGGTTGATGGAGTCATCTTGTCCCAAATCCTAGCCCAATGTGCAAACGGCTTAGATCTCTTTGGATTCACGTAAAGTTTGCCACTTTACGTGATGGATGGGTTGTAGGAGGCTAGATCTATGTTTTGGATCAATTGCATGGCCTGGAGTGCTTCTGAATGGATTCAGAACGGTGTTACTCGGCGAGTCACATGGGTCGACTCGACGAGTTGCTTGCAGATGGCCTGGAACTCGACGAGTTGGAAGAACAACTCGGCGAGTAGGTTGAAGATAGCCTTGGACTCGACGAGTCCATTTGGACTCGGCGAGTCTTGTCGAAGAGTCCCAAATATTCTCTGGTAGAGTCGAGAATCGGTGAGTTGAGGGATGACTCGGTGAGTCGAGTGCGAGTGGACTCAGAGTTGTTGGACTCGGCGAGTCTTGCGGTGACTCGGCGAGTTAGGTCGCAGAATTAATGAAGTTCTGATTATGGGAACTCGACGAGTCACAGAGTTGACTCGACGAGTAGGGTCAGTCAGGGGTTGACTTAGACTGAGGACTTTGATTTCGACCAAGGGTTGGTCGTTGACTTTTAGGGTTTGGTCAGCGATGTAGCCTTTGGGCCAAGAGAGAGGTAAACTAGTCTTTTACCCATGAGAGGGTGTTGTGAGAGGATTTATTCTAGTCTCGAGAGTTATATTAATGAGAATATTTGCTTTACGTGTTAGGCGGTGGCAAGTTTGAGATTCCAGTGTGGGGATATCTGCTTTCTGCTTGCCAGGTGAGTCTTCTCACTATACATTACCTTGAGTAGGTAACCAGAGTTATGTGTTCGGAGTATTTGTATACTATATGTACGTGATGTGTTGTACTGCATTATTTCTATGTGATTTATGCTGTGCATGTTTATAGAGTTGGAACCGGAAGGTTCCCAGAGTTAGAGCCTGAGGGTTCACAGAGTTTGGGTGCACGGACCCATAGAGTTATAGCCTCGAGTGGCTAATATGTGTTATGTGCGGTATTTTGGGGAACTTACTAAGCTTCGTGCTTACAGTGTTTTGTGTGATGTTTTTTTTCAGGTTTCTTTCAGTATCACGGGACGGCACCGGCTTGATTGTACACACCAGAGAAAGAGTCATATTTTGGAGGATCCTGGTTTTCTATGCAAGTGAAAATGGAGTCATGTTTTGTAAATCGACTATGAATGAGATTTTAAACAAGTGTTTCTAAGAATAAAATGATTATTTTAAATGAAAATTTTGTCTTGAAATTTACGGTGTTACAAGTTGGTATCAGAGCCTTGGTTTGAGGGATTCGGATGCGCCTTCGGGTAAATCTGGACTCAAACTGAGGAAGTAAGAAAAGTTTTAAGGAAATAATTTTCTAAAAATGAATAAGGGTTCAAAGAGGAAGCAAGAAAGAGCAGTGTGTACAATCAGCCTGAGCCCGAACGGTGATTTCCCAAAATACCCTTATATTTTTTTTTGTGTTATGAGATATTTATGATGCACCTTATGAGATAATATTGCATGCTAGAGACAGTCTAGGTATTTCATATGTTAGGACTAGAGTGGCCTGATTTGTGATGCCTTAGTCTAGGACGCGTTGTTATATGTGTTATGCTTTTGAGTATGTGATGAGTGAGAGTATCCAGTTAGAACCCATGAGGGGTAGAGTTACAGAGTTTGGTGGTACTTTCGAGGATGAGCCGAGAAGGTGGAGTTATCACAGAGAGGGAGTCCTATGTATTCTTCGATGCTCGAATGCTGCTTGCTTTGTGCTTTGTGGAACTCTCGATGATGGGAGTCAACTACCAAGTGAATATGACGATATTCAGGAGGTAGATGGCTGGCATCATTAGGAGCTCTTCAGCAGCTGATAGCAAAGAAGTGGGAGGACAACGAAAGAGCTTAGGGAGTAACCCGATCCAGGTGAGTGCGCTTGTAGAATAGAGAATTTCGTTGGGGAGCGAGCACGCGCGATGGGATTGGTGAAAGAGCAGGTCGAGCAGCTATTTAGAAGCTCTGGGATGGTCCGTGTGGAAAGTATGGGTAGATGTGGCAGGTAGTATGGGCCCGTACTACTGAAAGCAGAGGACCCATACTTGATACAGGGAGCATTCTGAAGGTTCTAATTAGCGGATTGAGGAGTGATGTTATGGTTCGGGTACCATACATCAGAGCAGATTGAGGAAGTGATGTTATGGTTTGAGTACCATACATCAGAGCTGATTGAGGAGTGATGTTATGGTTCGGGTACCATACATTAGAGCAGATTGAGGAAGTGATGTTATGGTTTGGGTACCATACATCAGAGCCGATTGAGGAGTGATGTTATGGTTCGGGTACCATACATCAGAGCCGATTGAGGAGTGATGTTATGGTTCGGGTACCATACATCAGAGCAGATTGAGGAGTGATGTTATGGTTCGGGTACCATACATCAGAGCAGATTAAGGAAGTGATGTTATGGTTCGAGTACCATACATCAGAGCAGATTGAGGAGTGATGTTATGGTTCGGGTACCATACATCAGAGCAGATGGAGGAAGTGATGTTATGGTTCGAGTACCATACATCAGAGCCGATCGAGGAGTGATGTTATGGTTCGGGTACCATACATCAGAGCAGATTGAGGAAGTGATGTTATGGTTCGGGTACCATACATCAGAGCAGATTGAGGAGTGATGTTATGGTTCGGGTTCCATACATCGGAGCGGATGGAGGAGTGATGTTATGGTCCGAGTACCATACATCGGAACGAATTGAGGAGTGATATTATGGTCCGGGTACCATACATCGGAGCGGATTGGGGAGTGATGTTATGGTTAGGGTACCATACACCGGGGCATATTGAGAAGAGATGTCATGAAATGAGTACCATGGGTCGTAGTGAAGTATGTTTGTGGTTCTCCGGTTATTCGGTCATGAGTAAGTTCGTTGAGGCGTCCCTTGAGAGGGAGATCGAGAGTCCCTCAGTGTATTTTAGTAAGGAGTCAGTGAGAAGGGAGAATTTCGATCTATGTTCGGCAATCAGTCGATAAAGGAGATGTCACCTCCTATGATCTGGGAGGTACTGATTATGCTCGTGTGAAATATGAGAAGCATGATGTTTTGGTTTTGGGTTTAGGGGTAAACCCTGCAGGTCGTCATTGATGATGATTTCCCACCAGAGTATCAGGTAGCAGGTGTGCCGCGAGGCAGTGATTTATCATGAGCAGGTAGTCAGTTGGGACTAAGATGTGTGAGGACCACACTACACCTATTTGAGCATAGTAGGAGGTATTGTAGTGGTATCAGTGGGGAGTTCAGTCGAGTTCAGCGGTGCAGAGAGTTTTCTATCCATGGGGTGTTGAATCTGGGAGTGAGTACCTGTTCTTGGGATGAACACGGTGTTGGAGTGTTGGTTGATGAGTTGAGGTGAGGGGTACGATGATTTTATGGTTCAGTCTATGAGCCAGGGATGTTATCGAGCAGTTGAGCTGTTTGCTACTAAATTGGTACGAGATTTGGAACGACTAGAGGCAGACGTGACGAGAAGTTCTTGAGGAGTTCACCAGAGGTTCAGAGTATATGAGGTCGATTCATTTCCTTAAGGGCGTTGTGTAGCACCTTCTGGGGGCCGGTGCAATTTTGCTGGAGAATATAGTTATGGGTTAGTTGCGTGCTATTTGGTGATGGTTCGAACCCTAAGTGGGGGAGAACCGGGTGCCGTATGTAAGAAAGCAGAGATTTGTCAAGAGCAGTTATAAGTGGAGTATAGAGATATGCGGTAAAAAATCATGAGACCAGAGATGTCGGTGATCGAGGAAAGGGGTCAAAGTGAGTTAATGCGGGAAGTACTTGTTTGAGAAGGATGAATGTCTCCACGACAAGTGTTTTTTAGTCAGGAATCTGGTATTGGTCAGTGTTGGGGCAAGTAGATAAAGAATGATTGGGCAGCCAACTCCCGGGTCAGTATGCGTATCCTTGTTTGGATTTTGAGCGGCGGGAAAAAGGGTTTCGGAGAATTATCAGCGTATTTCGTAGTGTTAGCGTTTATTCGTATTGCAATTGAGAAATTGAATACACCGAAGTTGCAACTTGAGAAAAATGAAGATCTAGTTATGGGGTTCAAAGGGAATGTATTATTGCATCTATATGGTGCTTGGGGCAGGAGATCTGTGGTTGTGGCGGGATCTTGTGATGTTCGGTGGGGGTGTTCCGAGGTATCCGGGTATTGATATCTTTATTTTGAAGTTATTCGTGAATCTTGAGTTGAGACGACTTGTGGTATATCAGGTATTTATGGATCTAGTGAGAGCCTTCGAGTATGGGCATCCAGGGAGATTACTTGGGAGAGTGGATCTTCGTAAGGGTGGACATCTGTTATGACGATTGCCTCCAGAGTCTGTGATGAATATTCGAGACGAGTATGGGTAGCCGCCTATGATAGTCTGTGGAGCACGAACTAGTGGAGTCAGAGGGTGTTGTGATACTGCGGGGAGCCATAGTACTCACTAGTCAGAGAGTGTTGTGATACTGCGGGGAGCCGTAGTACTCACTAGTCAGAGGGTGTTGTGATACTGCGGGGAGCCGTAGTACTCACTAGTCAGAGGGTGTTGTGATACCGCGGGGAGCCGTAGTGCTCACTAGATGGCAAGAGAGTGTGATGATGGAATGTTCTCCGGTCAGTGTATGATGTGGAAGAGTTTTGGGCTTGAGTAGCCCTAGTATTGAGTTTTTGGAGCCTGGATGTTAGACCGGGGGCGAGACTGGGGTCCCCGTCTCTGTCGGGGAATGTGGTGAGATGCGCAGCTAAAACCAGAGATCAGAGTGGAGACGATCCTCGGTTGGATTGTACTTTCTTGCATAAGGAAAAGAGAATTTCGTGACTTGCGTGTCACTAGGCCGGGATAGTGGTCACGGGAAGGAAGTTAGTGGGATATTTGGATCATGATTTGGGTGACCTTTGGAGGCTCAGTTGTGGAGTCAAAAGCTGACCTGGTGACCAGTCTCGAAGAGGGATATGCGATGAGCTAGAGCCTATCATGATGATGTCTGAGGACACCTCAGAGGGAATGAACGATTCAGACGCTCAAAGACATGCTTCGGGCATGTGTATTAGATTTCGGAGGGTGTTGCGGCACGTATTTATCCTTGGTTGAGTTATCCTATTTCAACAGCCATCATTAGTGCATCGGTATGCCACCCTTTGTGTTGTTGTATGGGAGGAAGTGTCGGACCCTCATTTGCTGAGGAGAGTGTCGATTCGCGGAAGTGGAAGTTGTAGTGAGAATGGATGATTTGGAGTATGATGGTCGAACATTGTGTCTGTGGCAGTGGTATGGAATGAGATTATGATGGGTTGTCTGCTGAGGATGCGGAAGGGATTCCGCGGGTGTAGAGCCAAGAGTCTCAGGATGGATGTATGGATGGAGTCTGGGACTCCCAGCTTGATTCTGATCAAGGGTCGTGTGCGTAGTGGTGGTGTCTCCTGGGGATGTTAGAGATGTCATCAGTGCGACGGGTTCTCCTAAACCAAGAATGCAAAGGTTGGTGCGGCTTGGGTGCTTGATTGCAAGAAGAGGGCTCATGAGAGTTGCTCTGGGATTGAAGATTGGGCCTTTTGGTCATCACAGATTGGATAGGATAGGATTCGGATCGGGGATCCGATGGTTCATGGCTTCTAACCCATATGGGTCAAGTGATTGTTGAGATTTGGGTCAGTGATGCTTCGTGGGTAATTCTCGGATCGTTGAGTGTGGTTATCAGAGGGTACATCCGGTGCCCGATTCGAGACAGTGGTCAGGACACCGTAAGGAAAGGGAAAGTGTGTTCGAGTTTCGATGGGTATGTCTTGTGAGATCCGGTCCGATTAAGGCCAGGTGGCACGTTGTGGGAGTATTTCTGGAGTTGAGTTGCTGTAGGCTTCGAGGGCGAAGCCTAATTTAAGTGGGGGAGAATTGTAACATCCCGAAATATCAAGAGTAGAGTTGAAGGGCTAAAAGAGTAAATTGGGAAAGAGTGACTCGGCGAGTCCATGTGCGGACTCAGCGAGTAGAGTCGCGACTTGGTCGCGTGTTAAGTGGCCGACTCGACGAGTAGGCGCTGAGTGGAGAAAACCCTAATTCTCGGGGTTGAGCCTTATATAAAGATCATTATGTTTCCCTCCCAGCCTCTTTATCACCCCTTGAGCCCCAGAAACCCCTAAATCACGAAGAAGCACCATTGTTGGATGGAGTGCAGTTTGGAGAATGTATTTGTGAAGGAATTTTGGGAGATTGAAGGCTTGGAGCAAGGGGCTTTGTTTAAATTCGAGTCTCATTTCAATTAGGGCATTCCTTTGAGGTAATATCTTGTTTTTTGAGCTGCTATTTCTAAGATGCATCATTTTGGGGATGTTGGAGATCATATCTTTGGATGTATTGGAGTTTAGAGGTTAGATCTGAGGTTGCTACCTCAGATCTGGAAGGGAGAAGGTCTAGAGTGCATGAAAGTCCCTCTTTGTGAGTGGTTGATGGAGTCATCTTGTCCCAAATCCTAACCCAATGTGCAAACGTGTAACAACGCAAATTTTCAAATAAATTTTTCATTTAAAATAAAGTGATTTCATTCCACCAAAAGTATTTATCCCATGTTCCATATCAAATACATATATAAAAATCCCCAAGATCTCAAGTAACAGCAGTGTGTATGCATCATGTCGGCGCCTTCCCACGGTCCTCGCTAGTACCTGAAACACATACATAACAACTTGTAAGCATAAATGCTTAGTGAGTTCCCCAGTATACGACTTACACACATACGCCTTTCCAGGCCCTGACCTTCCGGTCCACAATACATTGCCTTCCGGCCCGTAACATAATCGCCTTCCGGCCCATAACATATTGCCTTCCGGCCCATATCATATTGCCTTCCGGCCCATAGTATATTGCCTTCCGGCCCATATCATTTACAACACATAATACTTTTAATATAATACACATAGCACATAGCACATACATCATACCTGACCTTTCTGTCACATAACATATCGCCTTCCGGCCCGTATAAACATACATATCATGCATAGCATCTACCTTTCTATTTATAGCATAAATAACACATATCATACACGACCTTCCGGTCTCACAGTCATACCCTTCCGGGTGAAGTATAGTGAGAAGACTCACCTCGTAGTATGTAAACTAAAAACTCTTGAAACCACTCGCACTCGGTCCGCCGATCTGCAGTCTCCCTATAATACCATATACCCTTATTAATAATCTTATCAAACAAGACAACTGACCCTACGAAATTACATGCAGGTCAACTCTGGTCAACGGTCACTTGACCGGACTCGTCGAGTGTAAAGGCGACTCGACGAGTCTAGACGTCCTCCCCAACTTCCCTGTTATTTCCCTTTCTACTCGTCGAGTATCCCTCCTGACTCGACGAGATCCTCGTGGAAGAATCGCGGGGACACCCCGACTCCACTCGCCGAGTCTGAAGAACAACTCGACGAGTTCCAATGAATCCTTAAGCTACTCGCCGAGTCTGAAGAACAACTCGGCGAGTCCCAGTAAATCTTCAAGCTACTCGTCGAGTCTGATCATTGGACTCGGCGAGTCCATGCCATGCAGTCGATCATCTGCCTCCTGAAATACGCATGGTCCCGAGACATGCAATCATGGGACTTTCTGGACCTCTAAGCATCCTATTACTGGGGTATAAACGATTGGGTAACAACATAATAATCTATCTAATCCCCAAATGGGTCTCATAAACCCTATATTCGTGTACACCACCAAAACAACAGAAATGGTCCGAGTATTACCTGAAAAACGTGTTCTCTGTGTCCCCAACCTTCAGAACTCAATCCTCTTGATCTTCCTTTGACCAAAACCTTGCTTCTTCTTGCCTAACAATCTCCTCAAGGTCCCAATAGTCTTCCCTTCTCCTCTAGTCGTCCACAGATGCTTAGGTTCTTCACAATCGGCCAAAAAAAACGTACAATGACGGCCTAAGAGGCATTATATACGTTCCAAACTAAACGGCTAGGGTTTCTGCTGAACAGCATCGGCTCGCCGAGTCCATATCTGGACTCGTCGAGTCCAGTCGCGCATCCACGACCAAGCCTGTGGTCCTACTCGGCGAGTCAGGCACCAACTCGCCGAGTCCCTTCCTAAAATGTCCCAAAAATAGTTTTAAAACAATACCTGAAATTCCGGGCTGTTACAAAACGGCTTAGATCTCTTTGGATTCACGTAAAGTTTGCCACTTTACGTGATGGATGGGTTGTAGGAGGCTAGATCTATGTTTTGGATCAATTGCATGGCTTGGAGTGCTTCTGAATGGATTCAGAACGGTGGTACTCGGCGAGTCACATGGGTCGACTCGACGAGTTGCTTGCAGATGGCCTGGAACTCGACGAGTTAGAAGAACAACTCGGCGAGTAGGTTGAAGATAGCCTTGGACTCGACGAGTCCATTTGGACTCGGCGAGTCTTGTCGAAGAGTCCCAAATATTCTCTGGTAGAGTCGAGAATCGGTGAGTTGAGGGATGACTCGGTGAGTCGAGTGCGAGTGGACTCAGAGTTGTTGGACTCGGCGATTCTTGGGGTGACTCGGCGAGTTAGGTCGCAGATTGAATGAAGTTCTGATTATGGGAACTCGACGAGTCACAGAGTTTCTTCACAATCTTCCCTTCTCCTCTAGTCGTCCACAGATGCTTAGGTTCTTCACAATCGGCCAAAAAAAAACGTACAATGACGGCCTAAGAGGCATTATATACGTTCCAAACTAAACGGCTAGGGTTTCTGCTGAACAGCATCGACTCGCCGAGTCCATATCTGGACTCGCCGAGTCCATATCTGGACTCGTCGAGTCCAGTCGCGCATCCGCGACCAAGCCTGTGGTCCTACTCGGCGAGTCAGGCACCAACTCGCCGAGTCCCTTCCTAAAATGTCCCAAAAATAGTTTTAAAACAATACCTGAAATTATGGGCTGTTACAACTCTCCCCCACTAGAACTAGACTTCGCCCTCGAAGTCTCACTCTGCGAATAACTCCGGATGTTGCTCCCGCATTTCACGCTCCGGCTCCCAAGTCATCTCCGATCCCTTCCGGTGTTGCCACTGAACCAATACCAGAGGTACCTCCTTGTTCCGCAGAACCTTAATCTTCCGATCCCTGATAGCTACCGGTCTCTCGGTGTAATTCAGGCTCGCATCCACCTGAATGTCCTCTAACGGAACCACTGCCGATTCATCGGCTATACACTTCCTCAACTGTGATACGTGAAAGGTATTATGAATCTATCCCAACTCTGCTGGCAATTCTAGCCGATAAGCTACCCGACCTACTCTTGCAATTACCCGAAATGGACCTATGAACCGGGGCCCCAACTTGCCCCTCTTTCTGAACCGGATCACTCCCTTCCAAGGAGAAACCTTCAGGAGAACGAAGTCGCCAACCTGGAATTCTAGCTCGGACCGGCGTCTGTCCGCGTAACTCTTCGGTCGGCTTTGGGCGGTCAATAACCTCTGCCTAACCTGCTGAATCTGCTCTGTCGTCTGGAGTACGATCTCGGTACTGCCCATCACTCTCTGTCCCACCTCTCCCCAACAAATGGGAGTCCGACACCTCCTACCATACAACAACTCAAAAGGTGGCATACCAATGCTCGAATGATGGCTGTTGTTGTAGGAAAATTCAGCCAAGGGTAAATGCGCATCCCAGCTACCCCCAAAGTCCAGTACACACGCTCTAAGCATGTCCTCCAATGTCTGAATCGTCCGCTCGCTCTGACCGTCTGTCTGGGGATGGTATGCGGTACTAAACTGCAGTTTAGTACCCAGCTCCTCATGGAATTTCTTCCAGAACCTGGAAGTGAAGCATACATCACGGTCTGAAACAATCGAGATCGGCACTCCATGCCGAGATACTACCTCTCTCACGTATAACTCCGCCAACTTCTCCGCTGATGAACTCTCGCTAATGGCAAGGAAGTGTGCACTCTTCGTCAATCTATCCACAATCACCCAAATTGCATCGACTCCCCTAGCAGTTCTTGGCAATTTGGTGATGAAATCCATCGTAATCTGTTCCCACTTCCACTCAGGAACCTCCAAGGGCTGCAACTTACCATGCGGTCTCTGGTGCTCGGCCTTAACCCTACGGCAGGTTAAACACCTCTCAACGAACCATGCGACGTCTCTCTTCATACAAGGCCACCAATATTCCTTCCTCAAGTCCAAATACATCTTCGTAGCACCGGGATGGATCGAGAATTTCGATCTATGAGCCTCCTCCATCAAAATAGTACGCGTACCGCCCACGAATGGTACCCAAATCCGACCCTGAAACGTCAGAAGTCCTCGTCCATCCTTAACGAACTCAGAAATTAACCCAACGACCCGCTCCTTCTTCTGCATCTCGGATTTCACAACCTCGGCCTGTGCCCCACGAATAGCATCCAATACCGGCGTCATCACCGTCAGTCTCAGACATACATCTCGCAATGGAGTGCTCTCCGCCCTACGACTCAATGCATCGGCTACCACATTAGCCTTGCCTGGGTGGTATAGGATCTCACAGTCATAATCCTTAACCACGTCCAACCATCTCCTCTGACGCATATTTAGGTTGGGTTGATCCATCAAATACTTCAAACTCTTATGGTCCGTGTATATAGTACAACGAACCCCGTACAGGTAGTGACGCCAAATTTTGAGAGCGAACACTACTGCCCCCAACTCTAAGTCATGCGTGGGATACCTCGCCTCATGAGGCTTTAGCTGCCTCGATGCATAAGCTATCACATGGCCCCTCTGCATCAACACTGCACCCAGTCCCGAAATCGACGCGTCGCAATATACGACAAAATCCTCCATCCCTTCCGGGAGAGCTAATACCGGGGCTTCGCACAGTCTCTGACGAAGTGTCTTGAAGGAAGTCTGCTGCTCGGGTCCCCATGAGAATGTAACACCCTTCCGGGTCAATCTGGTGAGCGGTACCGCGATCTTGGAGAAGTCCCTAATACACCTCCGATAGTACCCCGCCAACCCAAGGAAACTCCTGATCTCGGAAGGTGACTTCGGTGCCTCCCAACTCATCACTGCTTCCACCTTGGCCGGATCGACCAATATCCCTGCCTGATTAACAACATGTCCAAGAAATTGGACCTCCCGCAACCAGAAGTCACATTTGGAGAATTTTGCATATAGCTTCTCCGACCTCAGTACCTCAAGGACCTCCCTCAAATGTCCCTCATGCTGCTCTCTAGTTCGCGAATACACTAGGATGTCGTCGATAAATACGATCACAGACCGATCCAGCATCGGCCTGCATACCCTGTTCATGAGGTCCATGAACACTGCCGGGGCATTGGTGAGCCCGAAAGGCATCACCACGAACTCGTAATGCCCATACCGCGTCCTAAACGCTGTCTTCTGGACGTCCTCATCCCGCACTTTTACCTGATGGTACCCTGATCTCAAATCGATCTTGGAAAACCAAGATTCCCCTTGCAACTGATCGAATAGATCATCGATCCTCGGTAACGGATAGCGGTTCTTGACCGTCACCTTGTTCAACTCCCGGTAATCAATACACATCCGGTGTGAACCATCCTTCTTCTTGACGAACAGAATCGGTGCTCCCCACGGCAAGCTACTCGGCCGAATAAATCCCTTCCCCAGCAACTCCTGGAGTTGCGAGGACAGCTCTTGCATCTCTGAAGGTGCAAGACGATAAGGCACCTTCGCAATAGGCGCAGCCCCCGGAATCAGATCGATACCAAACTCCACTTGCCTCGCAGGAGGTACTCCCAGCAACTCCTCGGGAAAAACATCTGGAAACTCACGCACCACTGGAACCTCCTCCACTGTCCTCGGTCTCTCGGAAGCCTCCCGCGTATCCATCACATACGCCACAAAACCTTTACATCCCTGTTGTAGGCATTGCCTCGCCCTAGCAGCCGAACAAAAAGCTGATCCCGAACGGGTACCCTCGCCGTATACCGTAAGAACTCCCCCACTAGGGTCTCGTATAGTCACCAGCTGACGCTCACAGTCGATGACGGCGCTGAATCGGCTCAACCAGTCCATGCCCACGATGACACAGACATCCCCCATCGCAATAGGAACTAGGTCAATCGGAAACGCAACCCCAAAAATCTCTAGCACGCATCCCCGAAGAACCTCCGTGGCACAAACCACCCTCTCGGCCGCAATAGAAACGCTCAGAGGCCGACTTAACGGCTCACGACTAATGCTGATATGCTGACTGAAAGCTAAAGATACAAAGGATCTACTCGCACCCGAATCAAATAACACTAGAGCAGGCCTAGAGTTCACAAGGAAAGTACCTACACATACATTACATAAGCATAACATTTCGACTTTAAAGTAAATACGTGAATTACAGCATACCTGCCACAACATCGGGCGCAACGCGGACCTCCTCCGCAGTCAGCTGAAAGGCTCTCCCGCGAGCCCTCGGGGCCTCGACCTTCGCCGGTCGGGTCTCAGTAGTCCTGGTAGTAGGTGTAGATCCCCGACGAAGCTGCGGGCACTCGGCCTTCCGATGGCCTGTCTGGTTGCAGTGAAAGCAAACCATAAACCCCTTAGGGCAATCCCTGGCAATGTGTCCCTCCTTGCCACACTTGTAGCAACCACCAGCTCGACACGCCCCCTCGTGACACTTGCCGCACTTTCCGCAAGTGCGGCCCTTCGGACCTCCCATCCTCGAATCAGCGGACTTGGTCCGCTTGGCTGCCGGCTGAAACTGAGTCGGTCGCCGGTCCGCCCGCCGAGACTCGGCCTCCTCCCTGGCCTGGGTCTCTAACTCGATCTCGCGCTTCCTGGCGTTCGCCTGAAGCTCAGTAAAAGTACGATAGGTGGAGTTTGACACAAACTCCCGGATATCCCTCCTCAACACGCCCAAGTACCGGCTCATCCGTGACTGCTCTGTAGACACCAGCTCGGGGCAGAACATCGCCCTCTCGTGAAACTTCCGTGTGACCACCACAACGGAATCAATACCCTGCTTAAGGGTCAAGAACTCCTGAATCAATCGTTCCCTCTCCACTGGGGAACGTACTCATCCCTGAACATCTCAGTAAACCTCTCCCATGTCACTGCTGAAATCTCCGCCAGAGTGAAGCTCGCCGTTGCGAACTTCCACCAATCGGGTCAAGTAGTTACCAAATATAGTTGTAGCCTTAGATACTATTCCAACACTTCCGTGGCTGGGAGACGTGAAAGGTGCTGTGAATCTAGCTAAGTTCGATAGCCAGGTCAAGCCTGTATGCCACCTTGCCCACTCGGGCTGTAACCCTAAAAGGTCCAATGTACCTGAGGCCCAAATTGCCTTGCTTCCTGAATCGGATGACACCTTCTGGAGGACCATATCCCCGACCTGGAACTCCAGGTCCGAATGGCGCTTTTTGGATTAACTTTTCTACCGACTCTGAGCAGTATGAAGCCTGCTCCAGCCCTGTTGGATCCTCTCCGTCGTCTTCAGCACCACATCGATACTCCCCATGACCCTCTGCCCAACCTCACCCCAACATATCGGGGTCCTGCACTTTCTCGCGTATAGCATCTAGAGTAGAGGATGGTTAATACTCGCGTGGTAGCTATTGTTGTAGGAAAACTCTACAAATGGAAGTCTAGAACACAAGCCCACAACATATTCTCCAATGTCTAAATGGTCTGCTCTCTCTGACCACCCGTCTGCGGGTGAAAGCCGTGCGAAAGTGCAGGCGAGTACCCAGGTCATCATGGAATTTCTTCCAGGATCTAAGAGTGAACAACACGTCTCTGTCTAAAATCACGGAGACTGGCACTCCGTTTCGGGATACCACATCTTGGATATAGATGTAGGCCAGCATCTCAGCCGAAATGCTCTCCTAGATCGGTATCAAATGGGCACTCTTGGTCAACCGATCCATGATGACCCATATGGAATCCACTCCCCGTGCAGTCCTAGGAAGCTTCGTGATGACATCCATGGTAATGTCTTCCCATTTCCATTTAAGGATATCCAATGAATGCGTCTTGCCATGAGGCTGCTGGTGCTCCTCTTTGACATTCCTACATGTCAAACACCAATCAACGTACCAGGCTACATCCCACTTCATGCAGGGCCACCAATAATCAGGACGAAGATATCTGTAGATCTTCATCGCCTCAGAATGGATAGAAAACCTATATTTTTAGGCCTCATCCATCAGAATTGGTTGCACTCCGACCTAGTATGACACCCAGACCCTCCCGTGCTAGGTTAGCAACCATACGGCTATCATAGTCAAATGAAGCCACCTGGCCTATAATCAGCTCGCACTTCCGGCAGTCCTCCTTCAATCCCTTGACCTCTGCCTCTCGGATCTAATCCATTAGCAGAGTCACTACCATCATCCTCTAGAAAATGTCTTAGATTGGGGTTGTCTTGCGACTAAGCACATCGGCAACAACATTAGCCTTTCCTGGGTGGTAGAGGATCACACAAACATAATGCTTGACCACATCTAGCCACCGACACTGCCTCATGTTCAGATTTGGATGATCTGTGAGGCACCTCAAACTCTTGTGGTTCATGTAAATGGTACATCAGACTAGGGATGATAGTGGGTCCAAACCTGGACCGGATGGATGCAGACCCGGAAAACCCGGAACCGGTTAACGAGATTTTATAGAACCGAAAACCGGACCTGTATAATGGATCTGGTTCCGGTTCGGTTCCGGGTATTGTTCCGGGTAAAGTGGGTCTAGAACCGGAAAACCAAAAATCATCAAAGTGGGTAGGTTGGAACCGGATAAAGTGGGTTTAGAACCGGAAAAACTGGAATTTTTTGGTAATTACTTACTACTTAGTGGGTTGAACTTTGAAAATTTTCATATTGATATCCCGACTTTGTGGGTCTATAACTCATTGAATACGAAACCAAAATTATCAAAATTATAGTCTAAAATCATGTACGAACTCTAAAATACACTCTGGAGAAACCCGCATGTCAATCTGACTTTAAACAAATGAAATATGCTTGTGTTAATATTTTCACATAATACAAAGTACAAAAACAAATAGCTGAAAAGTTGAAAATGTTCACTTTTGATATCACGACTTCGGAGGACTGTAAATCATTGAATGTTAAACCAAAAATGAAAAAATTATTGTCTAAACTCATGTACAAATTGTAAACTATAATTTGGAAAAACCACATGTCAATTCGATTTCAAACGAATTAGATATGCATGTTTTAAAACTTTCACTGAATACAAAAAAAACTGAAAAACTAAAAACTTCCAGCTTTGATATCTCGACTTTGGAGGATTGTAAGTCAATGAATATAAAACTACAAATGACAAATTTATAGTCTAAAATGATGTACAATCTCTAAAATACATGTTGGAAAAAAACTTTATGTCAATTGGTGTTGAAACAAATAAGATATGCATCTTTCAAACATTTCACAGAAATCAGTTCTGACCCTAAAAGTGGTTCCAGTTCAAAAAATCAGTTCCGGTTTTAAGACCCGGTTTACCCGGGCTCGATGGACCCAAACCCGGATTACACAAAACCCGGATAAAGCCAATTTTTAAACTCGAAACCGGACCCGGTTTTACATATACCGGTTCTAACGGTTCTAGTTCCGGTCTAATTTCGGTTCCGGTTCGGTTTTCCAGTTGTAAATCTCATCCCTACATCAGACCCTATAGAGATAGTGTCACCAAATCTTAAGGGCGAAGACAAGCGCCCCCCAACTCCAAATCATGTGTCGGGTAGTTCCCCACGTGACACCTCAACTTCCTCGAGGCGTAGGCCATAACATGCCCTCTCTGCATCATTGCCGCGACCAAACGTGAGATGGACGAATCACAGTATACCACAAAATACTCTGTGCCCTCTAGCAGGGCGAGGATCCGCGTGTCGCATTGCCTTTGCCGTAATGTCTCAAACGCTGCTTGTTGCTTAGGCACCCAGCGAAAGACCACGACTTTCTTCATCAATCAGGTCAAGGGTGCGACTATCTTGGAGAAGTCCTGAATGAATATCCGATAATAGCTCGCCAAACGTAGGAAACTCTGAATCTCAGATGGATACTTTGGAACCTCCCAACTCATCATAGCCTCTACTTTAGCCACGTTGACTAGAATACCGTTCTGGTTGACAAGGTTCCCAAGAAACTTCAACTCGTGCAACCAGAAATCACACTTGGAGAACTTGGCGCACAAGTTCTCCCTTCACAGGGTATTCAAAACCTCTCTCAAGTGCTCCTCATGTTGTTCCTGCATCTTGGATTAAACCAAGATGTCGTCAATGAAAACTATCAGAGACCTATCCAACATCGGTCTGCACACTTGGTTCATGAGGTCCATGAACGCGGAAGGAGCATTGGTGAGCCCGAAGGGCATCCTCACGAACTCGTAGTGGCCATTGCGAGTCTGTAAAGCAGTCTTCTATATATCCTTATCTTTGACCCTCATCTGATGGTAGCCTGGTCGCAAATCTATCTTGGAAAACCAAGATGCCCCCTGAAGCTGGTCGAAAAGATCATCAATCCTCGGGAGTGAGTAATGGTTCTTCACCGTTACCTTATTCAGCTCCCGGTAGTCAATATACATCCTATGCGACCCATCCTTCTTCTTTACAAATAGGATCAGTGTCACACCCCCAAACCAGAATGGCGGAAACGTTCGGGGGCGGAGGACGTCATATTCAGTATCATAACAGTTCATAGAAAGGAAAGTACACACCACCATATATATTAAAGTTTCCAAGATGTTTACATAATTGTATTCGTTACATGTTCAAAAGATAAATACATAAACATCATCCAAAAGAAGTAATTAACGCCAGCGCGTTAATCCCAAAAGTTGATTCCCAAACCTGCTTAGCGGTTCCCTGAGAATACAAGTTATTTCAAAGAAAAAGTGTCAACAATTAAGTTGGTGAGTTCATAAGTAGCTTTGAAAAAATGGATGCCATTCCAAAATGGGTGTATATTTTCAAGAAAACGCAGCATTTCAAATGTAAAGAGTTGTGATTTGTTGTGTTGAAAGTGAATGTATTAGATCTAGAAAATCCCATATTTTCCCTAATGGTTGAGATACGAGTTGTTGTGTTTTCCAAGAAAACCCTTATTTTCTTATAAAAGTACGAAATGCATATAAATATTCGTGTTATAAGTTGTAAATAATTGCATCAGGAAAATCCCTTATTTTCCTATTAGTTGTTTGGTTTGTATCAAGGAGAAACCCTTATTTTCCTAATATAATTGGCAGTCTCTAAGACCGAAAATCGCAAGAAACCGACGTTCTCAAAAGTTGTGTCATAGTTTTATATAGTAAAACTATACGAAGATCACATTTATTAGATGAAGAATAGTTTTAATAGCTACTCGTTCATAAAAGCATAATACCATAATAATTGTATATCCGATGAGTTTTGTAACCATACTAAACATAATATGCCTGTAACGACGTTCTTCAGGCGTCGCAGCGTTATGACAACTGTCACCCCAAAAGACGGACTGTAGCTAACAGTCAGGGCGCGGGATCATGACTTCCCATATAGATCTGTACACATTTGACACGTTCTCCGAACGGGAGACTCTGGTTATAGACAGGACTTGGAGCATTACTTTCTAATAAAGAAAAGTAACGTTTGAAGATATACACGTCTCATGGATTCTCAATTAAGCCCGTATTAAAGTGATAGTTTTCTATGCAAAGTTTATCCCTTTTTCACAATGTTTGACAAAGCAAAATCATAAGTTTTTAGAATGTATAAAACGACTTAACAACGAAATTTACTTTGAAATCATTATATACTTTGTATAATGTCTGATGCACGCAAAGTATGACAAAAGTTTTCCACAATAGTAATGAGTTCCAAGTGATTTATTCGATAAAACAAGTGAAGTGAAACTTTATAAAATACACGATAATAACCGTATGTTTACTTGTATTCCCCCCCCCCCTAAAAGAGTATAAAAGCTTTTAAAATGTATTTAAAGTGTGTTTGAAAGGGGTATGAACTCACTTGAAAGTTTGAAGATAGCAAGGTGGAAAACCGGGCAGAGTTTCGTCTCGGGAAATGGATTTTCCTCGGAAATCTCGGGATTCCTCGGGAGAAAAATCGACATTCGGGACTTGCACAAAATGACCAGGGCTTCGGGGTAGTGCGAGCACGGAAAACGAGGTAAAACGCAAGAAAAAGGAGAGAGAATGGGCCATTTTCCCGGGAACCCTCGCATGCTATTTATAGGGGGGCCTGAGAGGCCACGTACACGGGGCGTACGCTCGTACGCAGCGCGTACGCGTACGTCATGCGTGACCGAAGCCTCGACTGCCTCGGCCTCGGATGGGACGGCTCAGGCAGTCGGGTCGGATGGGACGGGTCGGGTCGGGTGCCTCGCATAGGGCGACGTGGACGGTTTGAGGCCAAGTTCCTCGGGTACGCGGGGCGTACAGGAGTACGTAGCGCGTACCTCGGATGAGGACGCTGACTCCCCATCGGATAATATCGAAGTTTTATAAAAAAGTATATATAAATTAATTATCAAACTTCGAAAATTCATATCTCCTTCATACGAACTCCGTTTTTGACGTTCTTTATATCCCCGCGAAGGTGAGACTACGATCTACAACTTTCATTTAGATTTCGTTGGCAAATTCTGGAATTATTTTTATTATTTATTTATTAAAATGACGTGATTAAGGAATTTCTTTAAAAATTCATAACTTATTCATACGATGTCCGATTTGAGCGTTCTTTTTATGCATGGTTGTAGTTTAACGATATCTATGACTTTAATTTAGACACCTAAGGTCGGAAAGTGTTTTATTGAAACTTTGCATTTTTACGCAACTTCGCATTGCTGGTTTTTGTCGGAAAACTTAGAATGAGCATGACTTCTTCGTTATAACTCGGATTTTTGTGTTATTTATATGTTTGGAAACCTTAAGATGATAACTTCCACATAATGTACTCCAAATAGAGTTTTTGAATACTTCATTTTTTGATGTTATTCTATTTCCTTTCTCAAAGAGGTTACAGGACTCGATTTTTACTGACTTGAAATAATGGGTTGTTACATCATCCCTCCGTTAGAGGGAATTTCGTCCTGAAATTTTAATACAAAAGAAGAGTCTTAGGGGCTGGGGAAGAGATGTGGATACTTCTGTTGCATTTGATCTTCTCGTTCCCACGTGAACTCAGGTCCCCTCTTAGCATTCCATCGGACCTTTACTATTGGAATGCGACTCTGTTTAGTTCGTTTAACTTCCCTATCCATGATCTCGACGGGTTCTTCCACAAAGTTAAGATTTTCATTTAGTTCGATCTCATCGAGTGGAATTACAAGTGTTTCGTCGGACAGACACTTCTTCAGGTTTGATACGTGGAATACTGGATGAACTTTGTTAAGCTCAATTGGAAGTCGGAGTTTGTAGGCTACTGGACCAATCCTTGAAATGATTTCGAAGGGTCCAGTGTACCTAGGATTTAGCTTCCCACGCTTTCCAAAGCATATCATTCCCTTCCAGGGTGAGACCTTTAGTAGTACCCGATCGCCAATCTGAAATTCCAAGGGTTTACGTCTTTTGTCGGCATAGCTCTTTTGCCTATCCCTCGAGGATTTCAGTCGTTCTCGTATTTGCACGATCTTTTCAGTAGTTTCCCTGATGATCTCTGGACCAGTGAGGGTGCTATCAGGGACTAGACCTTTTGCTAGTTGTGTGTCGCCCACTTCCGTCTAGCACAGAGGTGATCTGCACTTACGGCCGTAAAGGGCTTCAAATAGAGCAGTATTGATACTAGTATGATAACTATTGTTATAAGAGAACTCAACCAAAGGTAAGTGAACATCCCATGCTTTACCAAAGTCGATTACACATGCTCGCAACATGTCTTCCAAGGTTTGGATCGTTCTTTCGCTCTGTCCGTCAGTTTGGGGGTGATAGGCAGTATTCATGTCCAATCTTGTTCCCATGGATTTTTGCAATGATTGCCAGAATCTAGACGTGAATCTGCTGTCTCTATCCGAGATGATAGACATTGGCACTCCATGAATTCGTACGATCTCTCGGATGTAGATTCTTGATAGCTTTTCCATTTTATCAGTTTCCTTGATCGGTAGGAAATGAGCGGACTTGGTTAATCTATCGACGATTACCCAAATAGTATCTTGGCCACCCTGAGTTTTGGGCAGTTTCGTTATAAAGTCCATGGAAATTTGCTCCCATTTCCACTCAGGAATTTCAGGTTGTTGGAGTAGTCCTGAGGGTTTCTGGTGTTCTATTTTGATCTTGGCGCAAGTCAAACACCTGCTCACATATGTAGCGATCTCTACTTTCATGTTTGGCCACCAGTAGAGTTGTTTGAGATCTTGATACATCTTGTCTGACCTAGGGTGTACGGAGTATGGAGTCTTGTGTGCCTCGCTCATAACTACCTCTCTAAGTCCACCAAACTTGGGCGTCCATATTCGGTTCATGAGGTAGCGTGCTCCGTCACTCTTGATTTCTAAATTCTTGTCCATTCCCTTAAGGGTCTCACCTGTCACGTTTTCGGGTTTTAGGGCCTCTATTTGAGCTTCCTTGACTTGTGTCGACAGGTGCGAATGGATTCACATGTCTAATGACTTCACTCTTTGGCTAGAGTACTCCTTACGACTAAGGGCATCTGCCACGACGTTAGCCTTTCCTGGATGATAGCGAATCTCACATTCGTAGTCGTTGAGCAATTCGACCCAACGTCGCTGTCTCATGTTCAACTCCTTCTGGTCGAAGATGTGTTGTAGGCTCTTGTGGTCTGTAAAGATAGTGCATTTGGTACCATATAGGTAGTGTCTCCAGATTTTAAGAGCGAAGACCACCGCCCCAAGTTCTAAATCATGAGTGGTGTAATTGACCTCATGCGTTTTCAGTTGTTGTGAAGCATATGCAATAACCTTTCCCCTCTGCATTAGTACACAGCCCAACCCTTGCTTCAAAGCATCGCAATACACCACAAAATCTTCGGTCCCTTCTGGGAGATAAAGGATGGGCGCACTGCAAAGGGCCTGTTTCATAGTCTGAAATGCAGCATCTTGCTTTTCTCCCCAATCGTAGGTCACACCTTTCTGTGTTAAGGCGGTAAGAGGCTTTGCGATGCTAGAGAAATTCTGGATGAACCTTCGGTAATAACCAGCAAGACCTAGAAATTGACGAATTTCTGTTGTTGTAGTTGGCGCAGACCAGTTCTTAATAGCCTTGATTTTTGATGGATCCACGTGGATTCCTTCCTTGCTGACCACGTGACCGAGGAAGTCCACCTTTCTAATCCAAAATTCACATTTTGAGAATTTTGCATATAGTCTCTCAGTCCGTAACGTCTCTAAAACTTGCCTTAGATGTTGACCATGCTCTTCTTTATTCTTTGAATAAATGAGTATGTCGTCTATGAATACTATCACGAATTTATCCAAGAATGGACGACATACCCGATTCATTAGATCCATGAACACGGCCGGGGCATTGGTTAGTCCGAACGGCATCACTACGAACTCGTAATGTCCGTATCGTGTTCGGAAGGCCGTCTTGGGAATATCACTCTCCAGGACTCGCAGCTGGTGATATCCCGACCTCAGATCGATCTTGGAGAAGTAGTTGGCTCCTTGGAGTTGGTCGAATAAGTCATCGATTCAGGGTAGGGGGTATCGGTTCTTGATGGTAAGTTTGTTGAGTTCTCGGTAGTCGATGCACATTCTGAATGATCCATCCTTCATTTTCACGAACAGTACGGGTGCTCCCCATGGCGAGAAGCTCGGCCTGATGAATCCTTTTCCAAGTAGTTCATTCAGTTGGCTGGATAGCTCTTGCATCTCTGCCGGGGCTAATCGATAGGGTGCTTTGGCTACTGGGGTAGCTCCAGGAACTAGATCGATTCGGAACTCAACTTGTCTCGCGGGTGGTATTCCCGGAAGGTCCTCGGGAAAAACGTCGGGAAAATCGCGTACGTCGGGCACACTCTTGATGTCTTGGACTTCGCGTTTCACATGTACAACATGTGCCAAGAATGCGTGACACTCCTTGCGTAGGCATTTCCGAGCTTGGATACTTGAGATGATACGAAGAGTGGTACTTGGTTTGTCGCCCAAGACAATGAAAGTTTCGTCGGTCGGCAGATTAAGGCGAACGGCCTTATCGTAACATAGAATGTCCGCATGATGAGAACTCAGCCAATCCATGCCAATGATGACATCGAAACTCTTAATCGAGACTGGCATGAGGTTGATTGAAAAGGGATTATCGTTTAAAGTTAGGGTGCAGTTTAAGTATATCTCCTTAGTGCCTTCGGTTTTCCCGTTGGCCATTTCTACTATGAATGGTTCACTTAATGATTGTGGTATTGATTTTAGCAGGCCTTTAAAGTCGTGACTCACAAAACTCCTTTCCGCTCCACTATCAAACAAAATGCATGCATACGAGTTATTGAGAAGAAACATACCCGTAACAACAGTAGGGTCCGCAATGGCTTCATCTTGTCCCATTGCGAAAACTCGCCCCCTTCCACCGGTATTCTGGTTGTTTGCCTTTGGGCAGTCCCTGCGGTAGTGCCTCGTGTCTCCGCACTCAAAGCAGGCGCGGCTTACCCCGGTATTAGTAGTGGGGACGGATGGTTGGGTTGGCCCTTTGCAATAGCGGGCTGTATGTCCCTTCTTATTAAACTTGGTGCATTGAAGGTCAGGGCAAGGACCGTGGTGGTGGAAGCTGCATCGGTTGCATTTAGGAAGTTTCCCATTATATGAGCTTGTGGGGCAGGGTTCACAGGTACAGTCATAGCGTGGGTCGCTATTACTTGTTGTTTCTTGGGGTTTTCCTGGAGAGTTTGTCCCCTCCTTTTGTTCCAAGGTCTACTCTGGCCCTGAGCCTCCCTAGGTGGATTTGCGGTTGTTGAAATGATACTGGGTTTTTCTCCATGGTCGATGAGTCGTTGAGCCAGGCGTTTAGCGCTGTTGTAGGTAACAGGGCCGGAAGCTAGGACATGCCCTTGAATCTGGGGTGACAACCCCCAAATGTACCTTTCAACCTTCTTTGATTCTGGGTTGACCATGGTAGGGCACAGTGCAGCGAGGTCGTTGAACCTAGCTGTGTAGGTGACTAGGTCAGACCCAATCATTTTCAGATTCCAGAGCTCCTGCTCCAGCTTTTGCACTTCGCCCCTTGGGCAGTATTCTTCCAGTAGTAGAACCTTTAGATCGTCCCAACTCATGGCGTTGGCGACAGTGAGCGTCACTGAATTCACATGGCTTTTCCACCAAGTGAGGGCTCGATCCACGAAAGTGAAAGCAGCGAACTTGACTTTGCTTGCTTCTAGGCATGAGTAGATCTTGAAGACCGTTTCGGTCTTCTCAAACCATTGCATTAGTGCAATGACTCCCCTAGTTCCATTAAAAGTTTTTGGCTTAGCGTTAGAGAACTCCTTGTAAGTACATTCTCTTCATTGACCATGAACAGTGCCATGATTTGGATGATTCGTGCTGCTTCCCGCCCCTCCATTTCCGTGAGAGTTTATTTGCGAGAGGGCTGCAGTTACTGCTGCTGTGATAGCAGCCTGGACCATGGCTGGATCATAAGCTGGTGGTGGAGGTGGTGGTGGTACCGTGCCCGGCCTGGGCCTTAGGTTTGGACGAGGAGGCATCGTGCTGCTAAAAGAAAAAAAAATATGGAAAATTTTATAAGTTTTGGCAGTTCAGAGTTGAATGATATTGACTTAACTTCTAATAGTTCTAAGAAGTTGGGTTTGACTGACACAATGTTTTGAGCTTGAAAGTAAAGTTTGAATAGATGTACCAATGAATCGAACGATTTGCGCATGATTAACAACAACAAGAAAGGGGGTATACCCTTATATATATTAAACATATAGTTATGTTACAGCGGGGTCTAGACAGAATTTCTTGGCCTTTCTAAAGGCCTCCGATTATAGAACAATTTAAAGAAAATAATACTTTTATCCGAAGTCCTAATTTATCACAAAATTTGAGAGTTGGGCAAGTACTACTTGCGGTGCGCTTTACGTTTGGAGCTCGACTCCGTGTCGGACTGCTTCGACTCCATGAGGCGTCTATCAAACGCAGCTTGTTGTTCTCTTAATTCTGTGAAGGCCGCATTTGCTTGTGCTTGAAATGCTTCGGCGCGAATGTGGATGTCATTCTGCAACAACTCTAGGCGGTTGATATCGGCCGTGTGGATTTGTACTTCCACATTGACCTCTCGGATTCGGTTAGCTTGCACTCCGGATTGATAGCACTGGTTGGCGAGTTTGCCAACCATGACCGGAAGTGCGCGGTCGGCTGATCCCCCGCCTCTCACATCATAGAAGTCTCGGCACATGCCGTAAGGAGGGCGTAAGCTTTGTTGTTGGCTCCAATGATGGAGGTGACTTCCCCACACTGAAGTGGGTCCTTGGAAATTCCTCACGTGGACGGGAGATTGTGGGATTGGTGGATTTATAATTTCTGGCTCCGAATCCGTGCCAGAGTCATCCCCTCCCTCCAACTCTATAGGCTCTTCGTCTTCTTCAGGATCTTCTTCAATCCACCCTCCATTACCTTGGTTGGGGTAGTAGGGGTCATTGGGGTGATGGAATCCCGCCATTTAGACTGTACGAGAATAGAGTTAAAAGTTTACTATAAGCTAGAGCACATGAAACTTACCCTTAAGTTTAATGGTTGACGGCACTCGAATACTCCCTCAATATTCTTTAGCGATTTGCTTTTGGTAAGTTTTAAATTTGTTGTCCATTACAGACACTCCTTGGCATACGTTAGTCGGCTCTTGGACAAATATAGTTGATCAGGCTATATTCTTCCCAGTTCCGATTACATGTCCCAAGGCGTACCTGTGCTGCAAAACTTATTTATAATACTTCTAAAGTTATTTACTATGAAACTGTTATTAGTATAAAAATGAGTGCGTGCTTACCTTAAAACTAATTAGTTTTACTTTCAAAAGTATGAATTTTTCTCAGAGTGTTTTTGCCCAGTTGAGTTTATAGTTGTATATCAAAAAGGAATGGTTTTGATATACTTAATTCCCTATAAACAAAGCTCTGATACCAATCTGTCACACCCCCAAACCAGAACGGCGGAAACGTTCGGGGGCGGGGGACGTCATATTCAGTATCATAACAGTTCATAGAAAGGAAAGTAAACACCACCATATATATTAAAGTTTCCAAGATGTTTACATAATTGTATTCGTTACATGTTCAAAAGATAAATACATAAACATCATCCAAAAGAAGTAATTAATGCCAGCGCGTTAATCCCAAAAGTTGATTCCCAAACCTGCTTAGCGGTTCCCTGAGAATACAAGTTATTTCAAAGAAAAAGTGTCAACAATTAAGTTGGTGAGTTCATAAGTAGTTTAGAAAAATTGGATGCCATTCCAAAATGGGTGTATATTTTCTAGAAAACGCAGCATTTCAAATGTAAAGAGTTGTGATTTGTTGTGTTGAAAGTGAATGTATTAGATCTAGAAAATCCCATATTTTCTCTAATGGTTGAGATACGAGTTGTTGTGTTTTCCAAGAAAACCGTTATTTTCTTATAAAAGTACAAAATGCATATAAATATTCGTGTTATAAGTTGTAAATAATTGCACCAGGAAAATCCCTTATTTTCCTATTAGTTGTTTGGTTTGTATGCAGGAGAAACCCTTATTTTCCTAATATAATTGGCAGTCTCTAAGACTGAAAATCGCAAGAAACCGACGTTCTCAAAAGTTGTCTCATAGTTTTATATAGTAAAACTATATGAAGATCGCATTTATTAGATGAAGAATAGTTTTAATAGCTACTCGTTCATAAAAGCATAATACCATAGTAATTGTATATCCGATGAGTTTTATAACCATACTAAACATAATATGCCTGTAACGACGTTCTTCAGGCGTCGCAGCGTTATGACAACTGTCACCCCAAAAGACGGACTGTAGCTAACAGTCAGGGCGCGGGATCATGACTTCCCGTATAGATCTATACACATTTGACACGTTCTCCGAACGGGAGACTCTGGTTATAGACAGGACTTGCAGCATTACTTTCTAATAAAGAAAAGTAACGTTTGAAGATATACACGTCTCATGGATTCTCAATTAAGCCCGTATTAAAGTGATAGTTTTCTATGCAAAGTTTATCCCTTTTTCACAATGTTTGACAAAGCAAAATCATTAGTTTTTAGAATGTATAAAACGACTTAACAATGAAAGTTACTTTGAAATCATTATATACTTTGTATAATGTCTGATGCACGCAAAGTATGACAAGAGTTTTCCACAATAGTAATGAGTTCCAAGTGATTTATTCGATAAAACACGTGAAGTGAAACTTTATAAAATACACGATAATAACCGTATGTTTACTTGTATTCCCCCCCCCCCCCCCTAAAAGAGTATAAAAGCATTAAAAATGTATTTAAAGTGTGTTTGAAAGGGGTATGAACTCACTTGAAAGTTTGAAGATAGCAAGGTGGAAAACCGGGCAGAGTTTCGTCTCGGGAAATGGATTTTCCTCGGAAATCTCGGGATTCCTCGGGAGAAAAATCGACCTTCGGGACTTGCACAAAATGACAAGGGCTTCGGGGTAGTGCGAGCACGGAAAACGAGGTAAAACGCAAGAAAAAGGAGAGAGAATGGGCCATTTTCCCGGGAACCCTCGCATGCTATTTATAGGGGGGCCTGAGAGGCCACGTACGCGGGGCGTACGCTCGTACGCAGCGCGTACGTGTACGTCATGCGTGACCGAAGCCTCGACTGCCTCGGCCTCGGATGGGACGCCTCAGGCAGTCGGGTCGGATGGGACGGGTTGGGTCGGGTGCCTCGCATAGGGCGACATGGACGGTTTGAGGCCAAGTTCCTCGGGTACGCGGGGCGTACAGGAGTACGCAGCGTGTACCTCGGATGAGGACGCTGACTCCCCTTCGGATAATACCGAAGTTTTATAAAAAAAAATATATAAATTAATTATCAAACATCGAAAATTCATATCTCCTTCATACGAACTCCGTTTTTGACGTTCTTTATATCCCCGCGAAGGTGAGACTACGATCTACAACTTTCATTTAGATTTCGTTGGCAAATTCTGGAATTATTTTTATTATTTATTTATTAAAATGATGTGATTAAGGAATTTCTTTAAAAATTCATAACTTATTCATACGATGTCCGATTTGAGCGTTCTTTTTATGCACGTTTGTAGTTTAACGATATCTACGACTTTCATTTAGACACCTAAGGTCGGAAAGTGTTTTATTGAAACTTTGCGTTTTTACGCAAATTCGCATTGCTGGTTTTTGTCGGAAAACTTAGAATGAGCATAACTTCTTCGTTATAACTCGGATTTCTGTGTTATTTATATGTTTGGAAACATTACGACGATAACTACCACATAATGTACTCCAAATAGAGTTTTTGAATACTTCATTTTTCGATGATATTCTATTTCCTTTCTTAAAGAGGTTACTGGACTCGATTTTTACTGACTTTAAATAACGGGTTGTTACAATCAGGGCTCCCCAGCGTTAACTGCTTGGCCTAATAAATCCCTTATCTAACAGCTCATGCAGTTGTGTAGACAACTCCTGCATCTCAGGAGGAGCCAACCGATATGGTGCCTTGGCTATCGCAGCCGCACTGGGGACCAGGTCGATACTCAAATCTACCTGTCTCTCCATAGGTAACCTAGGAACCTCCTCTTGGAATATATTCTCATACTCTCGCAGCACCGGTACATCACTCACGGCTGCCTAAACCGCCTCCTGGGTATCCATGAAGTAGGCAACATACCCTACGCAACCCTATTGGAGGTAGCACCTAGCCCTCGCTACTGGTATAAAGCTGGTCTACATTGGGGCCTCTCGCTCTGAATTACTAACTCTGCCACTCTTGGGGTCCTGACTCGAACCAACTGTTACGCGCAGTCGATCACTTCTCCATTGGGGATCAACCAATCCATGCCTATAATAACCTTGTTCCTTTGCAACATAATGGGAACCAAGTCTACCAGGTAGCTCTCCTCATAGAGCCTCAAAACACAATCCATGAAAACCTCTGCAGCTCGTACTGATCGGTCGTTCACAATATCGACCTCTTAAAGGCAATCCAACATGCCCGAAGACTCAGAGAACCTCTTGCTAAGGGCAAGAGAGAAAAACTATCGGGTAGCCCCCAAATCGAACAACAACTGAACCGAGATACCATTCAGATTGAACGATCCTAGACAGCACAAAACATAAACGTAAATATTAGAAAAAAACATACATGTCACCACATCGGGTGTGACACGTGCATCCTTAGCGGTTAACTAGAAGGCTCAACTCCTCACCACTGGAGTATCTGTCTTTCCCTGTCGGCCATCTGTAATATATAGGGTCGCTGGCGTTGGAAGTATAGTATTGGAAAATAATTAAACAACTATGAAACAACCCAAAAATACGACCCAAAAATTTCGTTTTTCGATATAATCAAAACCATAATCAGAGTGTCATATAATAAAACCATACGTGATGTATTCCAACATAATAGAAAACACTGTGCGGAAACTGTATCATACTACGGCAAATCAAAACAAACTAAATCAATCCCAGGCTAAAAGCTAAAGCTGTGGTGTGTGCGATGCCGTCACCCCGAGCTCTTCCCTTTGCTTGCGGAAGTACCTGAAACCAAAACTGAAACTGTAAGCACGAAGCTTAGTGAGCTCCCCCCCCCCCCCCCAAACTACCACATACCATACAATAACATATAAACACATATTGGGCCTTGCCCACTGCATCGGGTCGAAGCCCGGAAACTGCATCGGACCGAAGTCCGGAACTGACCGAGACCTTGTCCCCTGCATCGGACCGAAGTCCGGAACTAACTGCATCGGACCGAAGTCCGGAACTAACTGCATCGGACCAATGTCCGGAACTAACTGCATCGGACCGAAGTCCGGAACTGACTGATTGAACATGGCATAGCATAACACATCAACTAGCGTAAACACATATACGTCATACTACATCGGGCCGTAGCCCGGAACACATAATACTTAACGCATAAAAAATAGCACACAAATCCTGTTCGAGCCACGAAGGCATCGAACATACTAGCTACTGCATCGGACCTAAATCCGGAAACTACTGCTAACTGGACGGGCCGGCATTGTGGCCTTAGACCCGTTCCTACTGGAAGGAAACTCACCTCGTAAACTACTCTTTTACCCTTGGTCAAAGTTACTCTCATTTGGACTGACTTGCCGAGTTGGGCCACCCAACTCGCCGAGTCCTACTCTCACTTTTCACTCTTACTCGCTGCTACTCGTCGAGTCTGGCATCGACTCGACGAGTACCCTCTTGATCCAAGAACTCAGACAATCTTCATCCGACTCGCCGAGCCGGATGAACAAACTCGACGAGTTGTTCTTGATCTTAAGGAGATTGCCTTGGACTCGCCGAGTTGATGAACAACTCGCCGACTCCCTCCATCACTGAGTTTACCCTCAACTCGCTGAGTCCACTCTCTAGCTCACTGGGTTCACTCGACACTGGTAAAAATGAAGGAATCGGGAACTCGCGACCCAACTCACCGAGTCGTTCTTCCCAACTCGCCGAGTTGCCGCCATGCAACATATTTTTACTCGATTTTGTTTGAATTCAACACATACAATTGATAGATCTGGGTCCAATAAGCTGATTTACCACGTAAAGTTTGCAACTTTACGTGCACAACCTCATGAATAAGGGAAATAAGGCTAAAAGATGCACAAAATGGGTAGATCTATGGTTAATATGCAAAGTAACTCCAAAAAGACAGTAGATCTGGGCTCTACAACACCCCATCATTCAGATCCAAAGATATTTCGACTTATTAAAACCTTCATGCAAACATAAGGCTTGGAACAAGCATCAACTAGCTGTTAGGAGAGCTCTAATGGATGTTTAAAGCATATAACAAGAAGGAAACTCCGAAAATACCTCAATTAACTCAGATTTGCCCTTGGATCTTTTCACTACAACTCTTCTCCTTGCTTCTTTCTTCTTCTCCTTCTTCAAACCTTCACAAAATGGCACAAAACAATTAGCTCACACAAGGGAGGATTAGGGTTCTTTCTCACAGTGTTCTCAGGGTGAGGGAGGCGAGAATGGTGGCTATAAGGTGGTTTAAATAGTGGGCAACCCGGGGATTTAGGGTTTCACCCAGACGGATGGACTCGCCGAGTCAGGGATATGGACTCGCCGAGTCCCCGGCTCACGCGTGCTCGAAGTCGCGACCCTACTCGGCGAGTCAGGCTAGAACTCGCCGAGTCCCTCTTGAAAACTTACAACAATTACTAATGAATTAACGTACCGGGAACGGGTCGTTACAATTCTCCCCCACTTGTCTCTGATACCAACTTGAAACAACCCAAAAATACGACCCAAAAATTTCGTTTTTCGATATAATCAAAACCATAATCAGAGTGTCATATAATAAAACCATACGTGATGTATTCCAACATAATAGAAAACACTGTGCGGAAACTGTATCATACTACGGCAAATCAAAACAAACTAAATCAATCCTAGGCTAAAAGCTAAAGCTGTGGTGTGTGCGATCTCATCTCCTCCTCAGCCTCCCACGTCCATTCAGACCCCTTCCGGTGCTGCCACTGCACCTTTACTAGCTGAATTACCTTGTTCCTCAAGGTCTTGATCTTCCGTTCCAGAATCGCGACCGGTCTCTCAATATAATTCAGGCCGCTATCAACCTGGATATCCTCTAAGGGAATGACTGCCGTCTCATCCACCAAACACTTCCTTAACTGCGACATGTGGAAGGTGTTGTGTATCTGACTAAGCTCCTCAGGAAGATCTAACCGATAAGCAACCCGACCCACCCGGGCCAAAACCCTAAAAGGACCAATAAATCTGGGGCCCAACTTGCCCCTCTTCCAGAACCTGATGACACCTTTCCAAGGTGAGACTTTCAGAAGAACCATATCTCCCACTTGGAACTCCAAGTCCAAACGCCTCCTGTCGGCGTAGCTCTTCTGTCGACTCTGCGCAGTCTGCAGCCTACTACGGACCTGCTGGATCAACTCCGTCATCTTGAGCACCACTTCGGTGCTCCCTATGACTCGCTGACCGACCTCGCCCCAACAAATCGGGGTCCTGCACTTCCTGCCATATAACATCTCAAAAGGAGGTCGATCAATGCTCGCATGATAACTGTTGTTATACGAGAATTCCGCTAACGGAAGATACGTATCCCAACTGCCCCCAAAATCTAGAACACATGCCCTAAGCATGTCCTCAAGAGTCTGAATCGTCCTCTCGCTCTGCCTGTCTGTCTGAGGATGAAAAGCGGTGCTGAAATGGAGACAAGTACCCATCTCATCGTGGAACCGCTTCCAGAATCTGGACGTGAATCGAACATCTCGGTCCGACACCACCGATACCGGCACCCCATGACGTGCCACAATCTCCCGCACATAGATATCGGCTAACTTTTCCGCCGATATACTCTCCTGAATCGGAATAAAATGGGCACTCTTCGTCAACCGATCCACTACTACCCATATCGAGTCCACTCCACGTGCGGTCCTGGGGAGTTTGGTGACAAAATCCATGGTGATATCCTCCCATTTCCACACGGGAATGTCTAACGGCTGCATCTTGCCATGAGGTCTCTGATGCTTCGCTTTGACCTTCCGACAGGTCAAACATCTCTCAACATACCAGGCGACGTCTCGCTTCATGCAGGGCCACCAATAATCAGGTCGAAGATCTCGATACATCTTCGTCGCTCCTGGGTGTATAGAAAATCGAGACTTATGAGCCTCATCCATCAATACTTGCCATACCCCACCCCAGTACGGTACCCATATCCTCCCATGAAGCATCAACAAACCCCGACTGTCGTAATCAAATGAAGCTACTCGGCCCACTATCCTCTCACACTTCTGCCTCTCCTCCTTGAGGCCCTCCATCTGAGCCTCCTTGATCCGCTCCAACAACGGAGTGATCACTGTCATCCTCATACACAGACCTCTGATAGGGGCCGTCGACACTTTGCGGCTCAGGGCGTCGGCCACCACATTGGCCTTCCCTGGATGATAAAGGATCTCACAGTCATAGTCCTTCAGCACGTCTAACCATCTCCTCTGCCTCATGTTCAAACTCGGCTGATCCATAAGATATCGCAAACTCTTGTGATCCGTGTATATAGTACAGTGGACCCCATAAAGGTAATGTCTCCAAATCTTGAGGGCAAACACAACTGCCCCCAGCTCCAAATCGTGGGTAGGATAATTAGCCTCGTGAGGCTTCAACTGTCTCGAGGCATAAGCTACCACATGGCCTCGCTGCATCAATACTGCTCCCATACCTGTGATCGAAGCATCACAATAGACTACGAAATCCTCTACTCCCTCTGGCAAGGTAAGGATCGGAGCCTCGCAAAATCTCTGCAAAAGGATGTTCAAAGGAATGTACTTTGAGTGAGAGACATCATATCTAAGGAATTGTCTTGTAACAATCTCCGATAGAGGACTTTGTAATATCATTGGCAATAGTCTTTGTGAATTTGGTGCAGTGACATTACGAAAGGATCGTTGCATAAAGTGTTAAGATCTAGCATATTCTATAAGTAGAGAGAATTTGATATTCTTACACTTATGAAAATGGATTTGGAGTTGTGAAATGAGAATGATTGGAAATGTGTGCAATTTGTCTATTTCACAAAAGTAAGAACCATAGGTAAACATTGTGTGCATGCTAGGTGCATGGGACAAGTGTAAGAATTCAAGTAAGAAGTTGATTACCCGAAACGACAAATAATGAGTAATCAATATGGTGATAAATAAAAGGCGTTTTATTTATACTCTAAGGTTTGAGGCCATATGGGATTAGTATTATTCTTGTGTTTCACATTTGCATGTTTTGACTTCCAGAATAATTGAGTTTATTAAGAATAATCGAATTATTCGAACGGGCCACAGTCATTCATATGTTGGATGTAGATATGAATGAAGACTGTCATGAATTGGTGTGTGGATTGTCTAGAAGAGTATTAGACATAAGCAAATGTTTGCTGCAACGTTCATGAGTGCTTATGAATATGATTTGAGCATTGGATTAAACCCACGCTCACTTGGATTACTCCATGAATTGTATCACGAGTGATTAGTGAGACGATAACATATTATATTCTTGAAACCGAGATTCTGTGTGAGTTGTATCTTGCGAATCGGTTGCACATTGATAATATGTAAACGCACTAGTAACTTGGTGTTATAAAACATATTGTTGTGTGTAATTCGGTGAATGAGTGCAAGCAAGCATTGTATCAAAGTTTATCCGTTCCTTTTATCCAAAGAAGGATAAAAGCGATATCTTTGGGCCCCTCGATGTTTTAGTGATGACAAACGTAAATGCTCGGCCGGGCTAGGGCTAATTTGATTTGTTCAATTAGTCTGTCGTCATAAATCGGAAATCGAGAAGTAGTACAAAGAGAATGATTTGAAATCATATCTCATACGATATCTAGAATGGAGGAATATATGATCCCTTATCTAAGGACACGCGTATCTGATAGGATCAGAGTTGACAGCGGCTTTGGAAAGCTACGATTGAAGATCAGGATCTGAAGTCATACGCAGAATAGTTATTAGACTTATCCAAGTGGGAGACTGTTGGATTAGTGTCTAAGTCCATAACTATTTTGGTATGTACTTGACCCGATGGTGCATGGTCCTTTTGGGTTGCCTTCACCAAAGCAACTTGATTGGAGAAATAAATAAAGAGAGAGAGGTTATTATGATTTATTAATATGTTATAAGAATAATATATTAAAGGAGAAATCATATTTGCTTAATTAATATTGGTTAATAATTAATTAGGAATTAATTTTGTGATCAAGTGTAATTAATTAAACTACAGGGGCTGAATTGTAATTATTTGAGAGTTACAAAATTTGGTAATGGTTATCCTAAATATGGGTTGAACGAATTCAAGGAGATAAGGATCCTTGAAATCATCCAAAGGATAAAGGATAAGGGTTTTCAAGGCTTATCTTACGGTTGCTTTGTGGATAAGCAACTAGATAAGGATAATGACTGAAATCCTATCTCTACACCTATATAAAGACCCTAAGGCCTTAGAATTCGTGTACCTGTTCCCAAGGAGTCCTAAGGACGAATTCTAACCTCTCTCCTCTCTCTTTATACCTTCTCCATTTGCTCTTGGTGTTTTTAAGCCATTAGAGGAGTGACACTTGTGACTCTAAGCATTCCAAAATCAATTCAAGGAGGAATTAGGATTGTTATTGCTCTATAACAATCAAGGTATGTTCTTAAACCCATTCATATGTTAATATCGATTTCATATACTAGAATTAGGGTTTATAGTCTTGGATTCAAAGCATGTACAATAGAGAAACCTAGATCCAAGCATTAGGGTTTATATGAGCACATAAGATGTCTTATGACCAAAACCCATCAGTGTTATCAGAGCCCAGTTTTTGTTTCAATTGTATGAACTTGACATATTAGGGTTTATTTCCAATAAACCCTAAGAGGCTATGGTTTTTCGAGATTAGGGTTTGCAAACCCTAATTTGCAAGAGTTTTAATAAGATCTTCAAATCCTTTCCTTAAACCCTTAAATTTCGAAATCTAGGGTTTGTTATAATCCCTTGATTTTTGAAATTTGCCTCCTCCCCAGGATAAGATCCTAATTTTTAGGGATTTGGATTATCCCATATCTTGTAATTATCCTCTAATTGTTAAATATGGTAATTCAAGATCTTGCATTATCCATCCATATTTTCGAAATCTATATAGATATTTAAGGGATTAGGATAACTTAAATGTATAAATGGTAATTATCCTCATTATTTAGATAATCCCTTATGATTTAATAATTAAATTAATAGTCTAATTTAAGATAATTATTAAATCAAGAGTTTTAATATTTAAAATTTTAAATTTAAATGTCATAAATTCGAAATTTTAAGATAGATTAAAACTAAATTGTTTTGAAATGTTTCAAAACTTGCCCTCAAGTTTTGGAATTTAAAAGTTGATTAGGAATATTAAATTCTAAAACCCTAGTTTTGAAAAGTTCAAATACACCCTTATGGTTTTATTAATTAATTAAGGAGTATAATTAAAAGAGATTTAATAAATCCATAAAAGTTTAGGTTAACCATTTAATTGAATTAAAAGTGTAATTGTTAAAGTTAACCACATAGTATTTTAAAAGTATAAAATGCACCCTATACTATATATATAACATTAAAAGTCTAACATTATATATATATATATATATATATATATATATATATATATATATATATATATATATATATATATATGAGTAAAAGTCAGTCTTACCGTTAGTAGGCCTCATTCACGAAGCTGGTCTATAAGGGGTGTTTAAGGAAATTGCCTATAAAATGGCGATTGAATGGGTATCCACTCTTACCCACCGCACTCTTGACTAGTGGAGGGTCGTTAGCCGAACGGGTAGGATCGGACGAAACCTTCCATTATAAGTATAATGAAATTCAAAGTAACTAAATGTTTTTCCAATTCCCAATCTTAGTTACTTAGGCAAAAGTGAATTGATGCAATTCCATGAAATTACACTTTGTGCCCTTGCGAAGACGTTAGTGGAGCGTGTGTGGTTTATCGGCACACTAAATGGTTCTAAGAAAAGGTTGCAAATGGTGACTTAATGTTTGTCATAGTTCGGTGGAGCGTGTGTGGTTTACCGGCACATCGAACGGGTGATTGTAACATGTGAGGGCACCATGTAAGTTTGCATGGTTATTCACACCCACTTTGTGATCCTCGGCATCCCAGTCACAAACAAGAGGGGCATATCGAGATTTAAACATGCCATTGAAAGTTCAATGAATCTCAAAGGATCTAGGAGTTTTCATAGATTTAAAACTTAAATTTCTTTTTCGTTTTTCATGGTGGAAATTAGTGAATCGTCATTCACTTACCTTCAAATATTCTTCAATTAGGGTTACGGCATCCCTCTCCCGAGTTGTAGAATATTGTGTTGGGTCCTAGCCTTAGTATTTCATTTGGGTGATTTACTAAGGACTCAATCTATCAACTAACTTGAATTTGTTTTTCTCCCGTATTGTTGATGTCAAAGTTCGACAACTATGGTCTTCTCAAATTCCGTGGAACAAGCATTCCACATGAAGATGATATTCCACGATTCGATCGAGGAACAAGAAATCATGCTTCACTTCCTCATCCTCCTCCAATTATTCTCCCTGACCCACAAGATTGTAAAATTGAAAGGTTTAATATTACTCAAGCCCTGTTGGCAAGTAAACATAAAGAAGGAAAGTCGGTGTGTGCACACGTCTTAGGGATGAAGTCACACATTGATAGGTTAAGAATGAGGGGATCCGTTGTCGGTGAAGAGATGGTTGTTGATTGGGTTCTTCAGTCACTTCCTAACTCGTATAGTGAGTTCGTAAGAGAGTACTATATGATGAACCACGACGTAACCCTTATTGATCTCACCTATATGCTTATTGCTGCTGAATCAGCCATGGTTTGGCGCAATAGAAAAGCAAATTTGATTGGTGAATCTGCCTTCAAGACCTCTATGGATATAGACAATGGCAATGAAAGACATGCAATGATCGAAAATTTTGATCATAAGATAAAGGCGATGTCTGAAGTAGTTCCATGTGTTGTTCCAAAATAGTCAATTTGCTTTTATTGCCAAGAGAAGGGGCATTGGAGACGAAGTTGCCCTATTTACCTAAGAGATCTAAGAGATGGTAGAGTCAAAAGTATGACTACGCTTCAGGTAAAATCCACTATCTAACTCCGTTAAGTTCCTATTTATTGATTCTTAATACATGATGTGATAAGATTGCATTTGAATGTTTTACAGGATCGGTGAAAAGAAAGGAAGCTTGATAAGAGAGCAAGATGAATCTAATCACAAGAGATGGATCTCGATCGCATGGACTTGAAGATTGGATTTTGAGCTTAGATAGTTATGATAGAGTTGTTAGAAATTTTCCTTTTACATAGTTTTCAATAGATTTTGCATTGTAAGGACAAATGTTTTTCCGCTGCTTTTATAAATAAAATCAATTTTGTTTGACTTATTTACTTATTTATTTACTTCTTTGCAATGAAATCGTTATGAAAATTGATGTTTGCATATTTCTACAACAAATGGATATGATTCTTAATTATGTTATTTATGGAATTGTCGAGAAATTACCAAATAGGGAGAGTTTCTCGTCGCCCAAAGTTTCAGTTGGACAGAAATTTGGAATCACGCAACTCGGTTGCATGATGAATGAGAAATTTCATATTTGATAATTAGACTAATTCGTTGACAAACTGTCAAGTGAAGGACTAAGAGATCGAGTACACAAAGTTGCGTATTGATCAAGTCCACCATAAGAGTAACAAAGATATTCGTCATGATTTGCTAAAGGTTTAATAAATATGATTATACTTACATGATTAAGTGTAATTCTGAATTGATTAAAGGGTTTAGATCAATTGTGAAACGAATAAGAAGAATCAAGTAGGCAGAAAGATAAAATTTTCTCCATTCTAAGAAGAAGGGAGAGTAGATTTTATGCTTTATTATAGGTCTTAATGATTAAGAACCATGTCTCAATTGATCCTCTAAGTGAGTCTTAGTACAATTGTATGTTTAAGAAGAGGAATCAGGGATTGATGAAATGGTTAAATCAAGAAGTCTATCATACTCCGTTCCATTAACAAGTCTTAAAGTTAAGATTGTGACAATGAGTGAAAAGTATTAAAGGTTTACAACATTCATCAAATGTGGAAAGTTGTGATGTCTTGGATAAGACAAAGGCCAACTAGGACCAATTTATGAAGTGTTTTGATACAAGCTGCATTAACTCTTGAAAATTTGTTTGTCAAGAAATGTTTATTGACAAAAGAATCTTATATGTCAAGGAGTAAGTGGGAGTCTTAATGGTCTTGAAAGGTTTCAAGAACAAATCAAATAAACCTCATCAATCATCATTAGCACACGAGATAAGGTTTACAACCTATCGTAATGACATAATTTTGATTATGTGCCAATCCAATCGAGTTAATTGTGCATGAGAGTTCTATGAGTTCTCATTTTGAATGCTTAAAAGGCAAGGCACCCGAATCAATGAAAGGTACATTAATAGGAAAAGGTGAGCTGCTTAACTACTTGGAAGACATGGTGGGCAGCTGTGCTACCATAAGGCAAGAAATCAAGATTAAGAAAGTTCGGTCCATATGAGTTTGAATTTGTCATAACAAAATTTTCAAATTCACATGGATAGGAACATATACACCATTAAAATCTAAGTGTCATAAGATTTCCTCCTTCATGAAAATGATTGTGAGAAAATGCTTTCACTTAGAAAGATTTTAAGAAGATAGTGATTGTAAAGTTGCATTCTCAAATTCAATTATGGTTACGGTATCCCTTTCCATGATTTGAGTTGTGAGGTTTGGAAATTAGTCTTAATAGTTTAGACACACATATGAACTATCTAAAGCAAAGGTGTATAAGCTTAAGAGGCCTTGATAAAAGATTATCAAAGCATTAAGTATTAGAAACATGGACTTAAGAAATTCAATAGGTATTGTTTTCTGAAAGTTAAGATGTTTGTGAATACATGTCGAAGCTAGTGGGAGCATACGTGTTATGTTTTATAGTAATCATCATGATAGTGGGAGCATAAAAGTTATGATTGTATGATTATTATGGAAAGTATTGCAAGTTGGCAATATTAATTATAGAAAAACAAGAGTTATACCTTGCAAAGTCGTAAGGGTTGTAATGTTGTTTTGCTATAATTAAGGGAGAGAATATTATGATTCATTTTAAATCTAAAGGCTTAGGTTGAGAAATGTTAACAAACTTAGCCAAAGGTACATAGTGTGTTCTTAAAATTTCGATTATGATTACGGAATTCCTTTTCACAATTCGAATTTTGAGAACATAGCAAATAAAACATTATGCGTCGTGTCTCATACGCTTCGGGTATAGGATCGATTGTAAATGCTTTAATGTTTGACCATTATAAAATTTTCCAAATGTCTAGCGCATTTAGAGGGAAAAAGGACTAGAATTGGTTTTGACTAAAATAATTAAACAACTATCAAAGGACAATCGAAAGTTCGACGAGGATTGGTCGCTTGTGAGTAGTTGGAAGTATAGTATTGGAAAATATGGAAATGTTTCCATATTGGATGGACCATATCGACATCATTACAAATAGAAAAGATTCTATTAAGAATGAGTTATCATGAGGAAAATATGGAATCGTGTTCATATTAGGAAGTAAATATTGAAAATCTATGTCTAGATTAGAAACTTTTATGCAAAAGGATGTTCAAAGGAATGTATTTTGAGTGAGAGACATCATATCTAAGGAATTGTCTTGTAACAATCTCCGATAGAGGACTTTGTAATATCATTGGCAATAGTCTTTGTGACTTTGGTGCAGTGACATTACGAAAGGATCGTTGCATAAAGTGTTAAGATCTAGCATATTCTATAAGTAGAGAGAATTTGATATTCTTACACTTATGAAAATGGATTTGGAGTTGTGAAATGAGAATGATTGGAAATGTGTGCAATTTGTCTATTTCACAAAAGTAAGAACCATAGGTAAACATTGTGTGCATGCTAGGTGCATGGGACAAGTGTAAGAATTCAAGTAAGAAGTTGATTACCCGAAACGACAAATAATGAGTAATCAATATGGTGATAAATAAAAGGCGTTTTATTTATACTCTAAGGTTTGAGGCCATATGGGATTAGTATTATTCTTGTGTTTCACATTTGCATGTTTTGACTTCCAGAATAATTGAGTTTATTAAGAATAATCGAATTATTCGAACGGGCCACAGTCATTCATATGTTGGATGTAGATATGAATGAAGACTGTCGTGAATTGGTGTGTGGATTGTCTAGAAGAGTATTAGACATAAGCAAATGTTTGCTGCAACGTTCATGAGTGCTTATGAATATGATTTGAGCATTGGATTAAACCCACGCTCACTTGGATTACTCCATGAATTGTATCACGAGTGATTAGTGAGACGATAACATATTATATTCTTGAAACCGAGATTCTGTGTGAGTTGTATCTTGCGAATCGGTTGCACATTGATAATATGTAAACGCACTAGTAACTTGGTGTTATAAAACATATTGTTGTGTGTAATTCGGTGAATGAGTGCAAGCAAGCATTGTATCAAAGTTTATCCGTTCCTTTTATCCAAAGAAGGATAAAAGCGATATCTTTGGGCCCCTCGATGTTTTAGTGATGACAAACGTAAATGCTCGGCCGGGCTAGGGCTAATTTGATTTGTTCAATTAGTCTGTCGTCATAAATCGGAAATCGAGAAGTAGTACAAAGAGAATGATTTGAAATCATATCTCATACGATATCTAGAATGGAGGAATATATGATCCCTTATCTAAGGACACGCGTATCTGATAGGATCAGAGTTGACAGCGGCTTTGGAAAGCTACGATTGAAGATCAGGATCTGAAGTCATACGCAGAATAGTTATTAGACTTATCCAAGTGGGAGACTGTTGGATTAGTGTCTAAGTCCATAACTATTTTGGTATGTACTTGACCCGATGGTGCATGGTCCTTTTGGGTTGCCTTCACCAAAGCAACTTGATTGGAGAAATAAATAAAGAGAGAGAGGTTATTATGATTTATTAATATGTTATAAGAATAATATATTAAAGGAGAAATCATATTTGCTTAATTAATATTGGTTAATAATTAATTAGGAATTAATTTTGTGATCAAGTGTAATTAATTAAACTACAGGGGCTGAATTGTAATTATTTGAGAGTTACAAAATTTGGTAATGGTTATCCTAAATATGGGTTGAACGAATTCAAGGAGATAAGGATCCTTGAAATCATCCAAAGGATAAAGGATAAGGGTTTTCAAGGCTTATCTTACGGTTGCTTTGTGGATAAGCAACTAGATAAGGATAATGACTGAAATCCTATCTCTACACCTATATAAAGACCCTAAGGCCTTAGAATTCGTGTACCTGTTCCCAAGGAGTCCTAAGGACGAATTCTAACCTCTCTCCTCTCTCTTTATACCTTCTCCATTTGCTCTTGGTGTTTTTAAGCCATTAGAGGAGTGACACTTGTGACTCTAAGCATTCCAAAATCAATTCAAGGAGGAATTAGGATTGTTATTGCTCTATAACAATCAAGGTATGTTCTTAAACCCATTCATATGTTAATATCGATTTCATATACTAGAATTAGGGTTTATAGTCTTGGATTCAAAGCATGTACAATAGAGAAACCTAGATCCAAGCATTAGGGTTTATATGAGCACATAAGATGTCTTATGACCAAAACCCATCAAAAACATCACTCAGAAGTTTCATATGTTCAAAAAGATCTAAACACTGAATAGGGTGAGTGATGTAATGCCTCAATAATTTCAATTACATATCCTTAGGGAATGAGTCACCTTCATAATGATATGTAGTGAAGTTCATAATGTTAATATTGTAACAAAACAATGGCACTGGCCGCAAATACAATCTCTTTCTCTCTCTCTCTCTCTCTCCCAAATCTCTTCCAATTTCCCTCAAATCTCTTTAAAATTTTCCATACACACCAACATCATTCCATTCCTTCCTTTGTAGAAAATATCCCAAAACAGGAGTAGAAAACCCAAAAGAACTTGTCCACTTTGCAACTAGAAGCCCCACTTTGGAACTTGAAGGTTGACTTCAGAACTAGAAGCTTGATTTCGGAACTATAGGTTTGATTTCGGAACCTTATGACTTCGAAACTAGAACCTTATACTCTGGAACATGAAGGGACACTTTAGAACTCCTGTTTCAACTCCGAATATGAAGACGAATTCAGAACTTATGATTCAACTCCGGAACATGAAGGGCCACTTAGAATTCACCATTCGACTCTGGAATAAGGAGGCTGACTTCGGTCGCACTCCAGATTTTGACTATTTCGGACATTTTCTTCATTTTAAGGGATTGTGACATCCATAATTTCCTCAAACTCGTAATTTTCATGACTTAGACCATCTAAAATCCTATTTTATTCCAAATTTGAAGGGTTAGAACACATTTTCTTAAGATAATATCTAATATGATCTTTTAAAGAAATCACTCACTTGGCCACTTGTGTACCCAGTTGATTTCAGAATTACCTTGCCAAAGTAAATGTCACTTCTTATTACATCACCTTATATCATTTCCTCTCATATATAAAGAAACCCCCTAGAGATTTAATGTCATTTTCACCATTCCATACTTGTTCAACTTCACCTTCCTTCCCACAAAAGGAGCTCTCATTTCTCTCCATCTTCAGCCACGTTTTTGGAAGATAACTTAGGATATCTTCCTCATTTTGGTAAGTACTTCTTCCAAATTATAACATCCCTGCATAACTCCGTAATAACATTGAATATTTTTCACACATTTTCACATGTTAATGTTCTTAGGATCATCAAAATCTCCAAGCATCTTCAAGTGTTCTTGACTTGAAACTCTTCATCCTCAACCATCCACTCTACAAGAAATCACATAAGGTGAGTTCATACCCCTACATTTTCATGTTTTCTTCAAGTTTTAGGAGGGGAATACAAGTTATAACACCAAAACATAATCTGAACTTGAACATCAGCTTTTGATAGAAAACGTGTATCCTATTCACGAACTATTTTGGCCAACTTAAAATTAATATTTTTCAAAACTGTTCAACAAGAAAATAGCTCGGGTTTATAAGTTTCTAAGGACTAGTCGCACACATTCATACAATTATTGTATAATTTATGTTGATTTTTACAAAACTGCCTAGCATTCCAGAGTACATTTTGGACCAGTTAGTGAAAATTGACATTTTCACACTGGTTAGAAACTACTAAAATCCATAGTAAAAATTATGGACAAGGTAGATTCATTTTCTAAATTCTAAGAGTTTACGGATTCAGATTTCAACTTATGATGATTTTTCTATATTTTTACTGAAAACATGGATAGAAAAAGGTTAAACTACGAAAATGGTTTATGGTTCATTAACACTTTGTAACATGTTGATCAAAGTGTGTAATATTATAGAAATACATGTTAATTATATTTGATGCTATTTTACTTCCATGAAAAGGTATAATCACACACATATGGGGTTTTCATTAATACAAACATTTATGATAAACTATAATAGTTATAGTTTATGGTTCATTAACACTACGAACTCACTACGAAAGGTTTCACTTCCACTATAAAAAGGTTTTTTCATCCACACTACACGTAAACTCATTGAATCAAATTGTGAGTTAAAGTCTTCAAGTACACATCAATTGTAACATCCCGAAATATCAAGAGTAGAGTTGAAGGGCTAAAAGAGTAAATTGGGAAAGAGTGACTCGGCGAGTCCATGTGCGGACTCGGCGAGTAGAGTCGCGACTTGGTCGCGTGTTAAGTGGCCGACTCGGCAAGTCAGGGTAATGGACTCGGCGAGTAGGCGCTGAGTGGAGAAAACCCTAATTCTTGGGGTTGAGCCTTATATAAAGATCATTATGTTTCCCTCCCACCCTCTTTATCACCCCTTGAGCCCCAGAAACCCCTAAATCACGAAGAAGCACCATTGTTGGATGGAGTGGAGTTTGGAGAATGTATTTGTGAAGGAATTTTGGGAGATTGAAGGCTTGGAGCAATAGGGTTTGTTTGAATTCGAGTCTCATTTCAATTAGGGCATTCCTTTGAGGTAATATCTCGTTTTTTGAGCTGCTATTTCTTAGATGCATCATTTTGGGGATGTTGGAGATCATATCTTTGGATGTATTGGAGTTTAGAGGTTAGATCTGAGGTTGCTACCTCAGATCTGGAAGGGAGAAGGTCTAGAGTGCATGAAAGTCCCTGTTTGTGAGTGGTTGATGGAGTCATCTTGTCCCAAATCCTAGCCCAATGTGCAAACGGCTTAGATCTCTTTGGATTCACGTAAAGTTTGCCACTTTACGTGATGGATGGGTTGTAGGAGGCTAGATCTATGTTTTGGATCAATTGCATGGCCTGGAGTGCTTCTGAATGGATTCAGAACGGTGTTACTCGGCGAGTCACATGGGTCGACTCGACGAGTTGCTTGCAGATGGCCTGGAACTCGACGAGTTGGAAGAACAACTCGGCGAGTAGGTTGAAGATAGCCTTGGACTCGACGAGTCCATTTGGACTCGGCGAGTCTTGTCGAAGAGTCCCAAATATTCTCTGGTAGAGTCGAGAATCGGTGAGTTGAGGGATGACTCGGTGAGTCGAGTGCGAGTGGACTCAGAGTTGTTGGACTCGGCGAGTCTTGCGGTGACTCGGCGAGTTAGGTCGCAGAATTAATGAAGTTCTGATTATGGGAACTCGACGAGTCACAGAGTTGACTCGACGAGTAGGGTCAGTCAGGGGTTGACTTAGACTGAGGACTTTGATTTCGACCAAGGGTTGGTCGTTGACTTTTAGGGTTTGGTCAGCGATGTAGCCTTTGGGCCAAGAGAGAGGTAAACTAGTCTTTTACCCATGAGAGGGTGTTGTGAGAGGATTTATTCTAGTCTCGAGAGTTATATTAATGAGAATATTTGCTTTACGTGTTAGGCGGTGGCAAGTTTGAGATTCCAGTGTGGGGATATCTGCTTTCTGCTTGCCAGGTGAGTCTTCTCACTATACATTACCTTGAGTAGGTAACCAGAGTTATGTGTTCGGAGTATTTGTATACTATATGTACGTGATGTGTTGTACTGCATTATTTCTATGTGATTTATGCTGTGCATGTTTATAGAGTTGGAACCGGAAGGTTCCCAGAGTTAGAGCCTGAGGGTTCACAGAGTTTGGGTGCACGGACCCATAGAGTTATAGCCTCGAGTGGCTAATATGTGTTATGTGCGGTATTTTGGGGAACTTACTAAGCTTCGTGCTTACAGTGTTTTGTGTGATGTTTTTTTTCAGGTTTCTTTCAGTATCACGGGACAGCACCGGCTTGATTGTACACACCAGAGAAAGAGTCATATTTTGGAGGATCCTGGTTTTCTATGCAAGTGAAAATGGAGTCATGTTTTGTAAATCGACTATGAATGAGATTTTAAACAAGTGTTTCTAAGAATAAAATGATTATTTTAAATGAAAATTTTGTCTTGAAATTTACGGTGTTACAAGTTGGTATCAGAGCCTTGGTTTGAGGGATTCGGATGCGCCTTCGGGTAAATCTGGACTCAAACTGAGGAAGTAAGAAAAGTTTTAAGGAAATAATTTTCTAAAAATGAATAAGGGTTCAAAGAGGAAGCAAGAAAGAGCAGTGTGTACAATCAGCCTGAGCCCGAACGGTGATTTCCCAAAATACCCTTATATTTTTTTTTGTGTTATGAGATATTTATGATGCACCTTATGAGATAATATTGCATGCTAGAGACAGTCTAGGTATTTCATATGTTAGGACTAGAGTGGCCTGATTTGTGATGCCTTAGTCTAGGACGCGTTGTTATATGTGTTATGCTTTTGAGTATGTGATGAGTGAGAGTATCCAGTTAGAACCCATGAGGGGTAGAGTTACAGAGTTTGGTGGTACTTTCGAGGATGAGCCGAGAAGGTGGAGTTATCACAGAGAGGGAGTCCTATGTATTCTTCGATGCTCGAATGCTGCTTGCTTTGTGCTTTGTGGAACTCTCGATGATGGGAGTCAACTACCAAGTGAATATGACGATATTCAGGAGGTAGATGGCTGGCATCATTAGGAGCTCTTCAGCAGCTGATAGCAAAGAAGTGGGAGGACAACGAAAGAGCTTAGGGAGTAACCCGATCCAGGTGAGTGCGCTTGTAGAATAGAGAATTTCGTTGGGGAGCGAGCACGCGCGATGGGATTGGTGAAAGAGCAGGTCGAGCAGCTATTTAGAAGCTCTGGGATGGTCCGTGTGGAAAGTATGGGTAGATGTGGCAGGTAGTATGGGCCCGTACTACTGAAAGCAGAGGACCCATACTTGATACAGGGAGCATTCTGAAGGTTCTAATTAGCGGATTGAGGAGTGATGTTATGGTTCGGGTACCATACATCAGAGCAGATTGAGGAAGTGATGTTATGGTTTGAGTACCATACATCAGAGCCGATTGAGGAGTGATGTTATGGTTCGGGTACCATACATTAGAGCAGATTGAGGAAGTGATGTTATGGTTTGGGTACCATACATCAGAGCCGATTGAGGAGTGATGTTATGGTTCGGGTACCATACATCAGAGCCGATTGAGGAGTGATGTTATGGTTCGGGTACCATACATCAGAGCAGATTGAGGAGTGATGTTATGGTTCGGGTACCATACATCAGAGCAGATTAAGGAAGTGATGTTATGGTTCGAGTACCATACATCAGAGCAGATTGAGGAGTGATGTTATGGTTCGGGTACCATACATCAGAGCAGATGGAGGAAGTGATGTTATGGTTCGAGTACCATACATCAGAGCCGATCGAGGAGTGATGTTATGGTTCGGGTACCATACATCAGAGCAGATTGAGGAAGTGATGTTATGGTTCGGGTACCATACATCAGAGCAGATTGAGGAGTGATGTTATGGTTCGGGTTCCATACATCGGAGCGGATGGAGGAGTGATGTTATGGTCCGAGTACCATACATCGGAACGAATTGAGGAGTGATATTATGGTCCGGGTACCATACATCGGAGCGGATTGGGGAGTGATGTTATGGTTAGGGTACCATACACCGGGGCATATTGAGAAGAGATGTCATGAAATGAGTACCATGGGTCGTAGTGAAGTATGTTTGTGGTTCTCCGGTTATTCGGTCATGAGTAAGTTCGTTGAGGCGTCCCTTGAGAGGGAGATCGAGAGTCCCTCAGTGTATTTTAGTAAGGAGTCAGTGAGAAGGGAGAATTTCGATCTATGTTCGGCAATCAGTCGATAAAGGAGATGTCACCTCCTATGATCTGGGAGGTACTGATTATGCTCGTGTGAAATATGAGAAGCATGATGTTTTGGTTTTGGGTTTAGGGGTAAACCCTGCAGGTCGTCATTGATGATGATTTCCCACCAGAGTATCAGGTAGCAGGTGTGCCGCGAGGCAGTGATTTATCATGAGCAGGTAGTCAGTTGGGACTAAGATGTGTGAGGACCACACTACACCTATTTGAGCATAGTAGGAGGTATTGTAGTGGTATCAGTGGGGAGTTCAGTCGAGTTCAGCGGTGCAGAGAGTTTTCTATCCATGGGGTGTTGAATCTGGGAGTGAGTACCTGTTCTTGGGATGAACACGGTGTTGGAGTGTTGGTTGATGAGTTGAGGTGAGGGGTACGATGATTTTATGGTTCAGTCTATGAGCCAGGGATGTTATCGAGCAGTTGAGCTGTTTGCTACTAAATTGGTACGAGATTTGGAACGACTAGAGGCAGACGTGACGAGAAGTTCTTGAGGAGTTCACCAGAGGTTCAGAGTATATGAGGTCGATTCATTTCCTTAAGGGCGTTGTGTAGCACCTTCTGGGGGCCGGTGCAATTTTGCTGGAGAATATAGTTATGGGTTAGTTGCGTGCTATTTGGTGATGGTTCGAACCCTAAGTGGGGGAGAACCGGGTGCCGTATGTAAGAAAGCAGAGATTTGTCAAGAGCAGTTATAAGTGGAGTATAGAGATATGCGGTAAAAAATCATGAGACCAGAGATGTCGGTGATCGAGGAAAGGGGTCAAAGTGAGTTAATGCGGGAAGTACTTGTTTGAGAAGGATGAATGTCTCCACGACAAGTGTTTTTTAGTCAGGAATCTGGTATTGGTCAGTGTTGGGGCAAGTAGATAAAGAATGATTGGGCAGCCAACTCCCGGGTCAGTATGCGTATCCTTGTTTGGATTTTGAGCGGCGGGAAAAAGGGTTTCGGAGAATTATCAGCGTATTTCGTAGTGTTAGCGTTTATTCGTATTGCAATTGAGAAATTGAATACACCGAAGTTGCAACTTGAGAAAAATGAAGATCTAGTTATGGGGTTCAAAGGGAATGTATTATTGCATCTATATGGTGCTTGGGGCAGGAGATCTGTGGTTGTGGCGGGATCTTGTGATGTTCGGTGGGGGTGTTCCGAGGTATCCGGGTATTGATATCTTTATTTTGAAGTTATTCGTGAATCTTGAGTTGAGACGACTTGTGGTATATCAGGTATTTATGGATCTAGTGAGAGCCTTCGAGTATGGGCATCCAGGGAGATTACTTGGGAGAGTGGATCTTCGTAAGGGTGGACATCTGTTATGACGATTGCCTCCAGAGTCTGTGATGAATATTCGAGACGAGTATGGGTAGCCGCCTATGATAGTCTGTGGAGCACGAACTAGTGGAGTCAGAGGGTGTTGTGATACTGCGGGGAGCCATAGTACTCACTAGTCAGAGAGTGTTGTGATACTGCGGGGAGCCGTAGTACTCACTAGTCAGAGGGTGTTGTGATACTGCGGGGAGCCGTAGTACTCACTAGTCAGAGGGTGTTGTGATACCGCGGGGAGCCGTAGTGCTCACTAGATGGCAAGAGAGTGTGATGATGGAATGTTCTCCGGTCAGTGTATGATGTGGAAGAGTTTTGGGCTTGAGTAGCCCTAGTATTGAGTTTTTGGAGCCTGGATGTTAGACCGGGGGCGAGACTGGGGTCCCCGTCTCTGTCGGGGAATGTGGTGAGATGCGCAGCTAAAACCAGAGATCAGAGTGGAGACGATCCTCGGTTGGATTGTACTTTCTTGCATAAGGAAAAGAGAATTTCGTGACTTGCGTGTCACTAGGCCGGGATAGTGGTCACGGGAAGGAAGTTAGTGGGATATTTGGATCATGATTTGGGTGACCTTTGGAGGCTCAGTTGTGGAGTCAAAAGCTGACCTGGTGACCAGTCTCGAAGAGGGATATGCGATGAGCTAGAGCCTATCATGATGATGTCTGAGGACACCTCAGAGGGAATGAACGATTCAGACGCTCAAAGACATGCTTCGGGCATGTGTATTAGATTTCGGAGGGTGTTGCGGCACGTATTTATCCTTGGTTGAGTTATCCTATTTCAACAGCCATCATTAATGCATCGGTATGCCACCCTTTGTGTTGTTGTATGGGAGGAAGTGTCGGACCCTCATTTGCTGAGGAGAGTGTCGATTCGCGGAAGTGGAAGTTGTAGTGAGAATGGATGATTTGGAGTATGATGGTCGAACATTGTGTCTGTGGCAGTGGTATGGAATGAGATTATGATGGGTTGTCTGCTGAGGATGCGGAAGGGATTCCGCGGGTGTAGAGCCAAGAGTCTCAGGATGGATGTATGGATGGAGTCTGGGACTCCCAGCTTGATTCTGATCAAGGGTCGTGTGCGTAGTGGTGGTGTCTCCTGGGGATGTTAGAGATGTCATCAGTGCGACGGGTTCTCCTAAACCAAGAATGCAAAGGTTGGTGCGGCTTGGGTGCTTGATTGCAAGAAGAGGGCTCATGAGAGTTGCTCTGGGATTGAAGATTGGGCCTTTTGGTCATCACAGATTGGATAGGATAGGATTCGGATCGGGGATCCGATGGTTCATGGCTTCTAACCCATATGGGTCAAGTGATTGTTGAGATTTGGGTCAGTGATGCTTCGTGGGTAATTCTCGGATCGTTGAGTGTGGTTATCAGAGGGTACATCCGGTGCCCGATTCGAGACAGTGGTCAGGACACCGTAAGGAAAGGGAAAGTGTGTTCGAGTTTCGATGGGTATGTCTTGTGAGATCCGGTCCGATTAAGGCCAGGTGGCACGTTGTGGGAGTATTTCTGGAGTTGAGTTGCTGTAGGCTTCGAGGGCGAAGCCTAATTTAAGTGGGGGAGAATTGTAACATCCCGAAATATCAAGAGTAGAGTTGAAGGGCTAAAAGAGTAAATTGGGAAAGAGTGACTCGGCGAGTCCATGTGCGGACTCAGCGAGTAGAGTCGCGACTTGGTCGCGTGTTAAGTGGCCGACTCGACGAGTAGGCGCTGAGTGGAGAAAACCCTAATTCTCGGGGTTGAGCCTTATATAAAGATCATTATGTTTCCCTCCCAGCCTCTTTATCACCCCTTGAGCCCCAGAAACCCCTAAATCACGAAGAAGCACCATTGTTGGATGGAGTGCAGTTTGGAGAATGTATTTGTGAAGGAATTTTGGGAGATTGAAGGCTTGGAGCAAGGGGCTTTGTTTAAATTCGAGTCTCATTTCAATTAGGGCATTCCTTTGAGGTAATATCTTGTTTTTTGAGCTGCTATTTCTAAGATGCATCATTTTGGGGATGTTGGAGATCATATCTTTGGATGTATTGGAGTTTAGAGGTTAGATCTGAGGTTGCTACCTCAGATCTGGAAGGGAGAAGGTCTAGAGTGCATGAAAGTCCCTCTTTGTGAGTGGTTGATGGAGTCATCTTGTCCCAAATCCTAACCCAATGTGCAAACGTGTAACAACGCAAATTTTCAAATAAATTTTTCATTTAAAATAAAGTGATTTCATTCCACCAAAAGTATTTATCCCATGTTCCATATCAAATACATATATAAAAATCCCCAAGATCTCAAGTAACAGCAGTGTGTATGCATCATGCCGGCGCCTTCCCACGGTCCTCGCTAGTACCTGAAACACATACATAACAACTTGTAAGCATAAATGCTTAGTGAGTTCCCCAGTATACGACTTACACACATACGCCTTTCCAGGCCCTGACCTTCCGGTCCACAATACATTGCCTTCCGGCCCGTAACATAATCGCCTTCCGGCCCATAACATATTGCCTTCCGGCCCATATCATATTGCCTTCCGGCCCATAGTATATTGCCTTCCGGCCCATATCATTTACAACACATAATACTTTTAATATAATACACATAGCACATAGCACATACATCATACCTGACCTTTCTGTCACATAACATATCGCCTTCCGGCCCGTATAAACATACATATCATGCATAGCATCTACCTTTCTATTTATAGCATAAATAACACATATCATACACGACCTTCCGGTCTCACAGTCATACCCTTCCGGGTGAAGTATAGTGAGAAGACTCACCTCGTAGTATGTAAACTAAAAACTCTTGAAACCACTCGCACTCGGTCCGCCGATCTGCAGTCTCCCTATAATACCATATACCCTTATTAATAATCTTATCAAACAAGACAACTGACCCTACGAAATTACATGCAGGTCAACTCTGGTCAACGGTCACTTGACCGGACTCGTCGAGTGTAAAGGCGACTCGACGAGTCTAGACGTCCTCCCCAACTTCCCTGTTATTTCCCTTTCTACTCGTCGAGTATCCCTCCTGACTCGACGAGATCCTCGTGGAAGAATCGCGGGGACACCCCGACTCCACTCGCCGAGTCTGAAGAACAACTCGACGAGTTCCAATGAATCCTTAAGCTACTCGCCGAGTCTGAAGAACAACTCGGCGAGTCCCAGTAAATCTTCAAGCTACTCGTCGAGTCTGATCATTGGACTCGGCGAGTCCATGCCATGCAGTCGATCATCTGCCTCCTGAAATACGCATGGTCCCGAGACATGCAATCATGGGACTTTCTGGACCTCTAAGCATCCTATTACTGGGGTATAAACGATTGGGTAACAACATAATAATCTATCTAATCCCCAAATGGGTCTCATAAACCCTATATTCGTGTACACCACCAAAACAACAGAAATGGTCCGAGTATTACCTGAAAAACGTGTTCTCTGTGTCCCCAACCTTCAGAACTCAATCCTCTTGATCTTCCTTTGACCAAAACCTTGCTTCTTCTTGCCTAACAATCTCCTCAAGGTCCCAATAGTCTTCCCTTCTCCTCTAGTCGTCCACAGATGCTTAGGTTCTTCACAATCGGCCAAAAAAAACGTACAATGACGGCCTAAGAGGCATTATATACGTTCCAAACTAAACGGCTAGGGTTTCTGCTGAACAGCATCGGCTCGCCGAGTCCATATCTGGACTCGTCGAGTCCAGTCGCGCATCCACGACCAAGCCTGTGGTCCTACTCGGCGAGTCAGGCACCAACTCGCCGAGTCCCTTCCTAAAATGTCCCAAAAATAGTTTTAAAACAATACCTGAAATTCCGGGCTGTTACAAAACGGCTTAGATCTCTTTGGATTCACGTAAAGTTTGCCACTTTACGTGATGGATGGGTTGTAGGAGGCTAGATCTATGTTTTGGATCAATTGCATGGCTTGGAGTGCTTCTGAATGGATTCAGAACGGTGGTACTCGGCGAGTCACATGGGTCGACTCGACGAGTTGCTTGCAGATGGCCTGGAACTCGACGAGTTAGAAGAACAACTCGGCGAGTAGGTTGAAGATAGCCTTGGACTCGACGAGTCCATTTGGACTCGGCGAGTCTTGTCGAAGAGTCCCAAATATTCTCTGGTAGAGTCGAGAATCGGTGAGTTGAGGGATGACTCGGTGAGTCGAGTGCGAGTGGACTCAGAGTTGTTGGACTCGGCGATTCTTGGGGTGACTCGGCGAGTTAGGTCGCAGATTGAATGAAGTTCTGATTATGGGAACTCGACGAGTCACAGAGTTTCTTCACAATCTTCCCTTCTCCTCTAGTCGTCCACAGATGCTTAGGTTCTTCACAATCGGCCAAAAAAAAACGTACAATGACGGCCTAAGAGGCATTATATACGTTCCAAACTAAACGGCTAGGGTTTCTGCTGAACAGCATCGACTCGCCGAGTCCATATCTGGACTCGCCGAGTCCATATCTGGACTCGTCGAGTCCAGTCGCGCATCCGCGACCAAGCCTGTGGTCCTACTCGGCGAGTCAGGCACCAACTCGCCGAGTCCCTTCCTAAAATGTCCCAAAAATAGTTTTAAAACAATACCTGAAATTATGGGCTGTTACAACTCTCCCCCACTAGAACTAGACTTCGCCCTCGAAGTCTCACTCTGCGAATAACTCCGGATGTTGCTCCCGCATTTCACGCTCCGGCTCCCAAGTCATCTCCGATCCCTTCCGGTGTTGCCACTGAACCAATACCAGAGGTACCTCCTTGTTCCGCAGAACCTTAATCTTCCGATCCCTGATAGCTACCGGTCTCTCGGTGTAATTCAGGCTCGCATCCACCTGAATGTCCTCTAACGGAACCACTGCCGATTCATCGGCTATACACTTCCTCAACTGTGATACGTGAAAGGTATTATGAATCTATCCCAACTCTGCTGGCAATTCTAGCCGATAAGCTACCCGACCTACTCTTGCAATTACCCGAAATGGACCTATGAACCGGGGCCCCAACTTGCCCCTCTTTCTGAACCGGATCACTCCCTTCCAAGGAGAAACCTTCAGGAGAACGAAGTCGCCAACCTGGAATTCTAGCTCGGACCGGCGTCTGTCCGCGTAACTCTTCGGTCGGCTTTGGGCGGTCAATAACCTCTGCCTAACCTGCTGAATCTGCTCTGTCGTCTGGAGTACGATCTCGGTACTGCCCATCACTCTCTGTCCCACCTCTCCCCAACAAATGGGAGTCCGACACCTCCTACCATACAACAACTCAAAAGGTGGCATACCAATGCTCGAATGATGGCTGTTGTTGTAGGAAAATTCAGCCAAGGGTAAATGCGCATCCCAGCTACCCCCAAAGTCCAGTACACACGCTCTAAGCATGTCCTCCAATGTCTGAATCGTCCGCTCGCTCTGACCGTCTGTCTGGGGATGGTATGCGGTACTAAAATGCAGTTTAGTACCCAGCTCCTCATGGAATTTCTTCCAGAACCTGGAAGTGAAGCATACATCACGGTCTGAAACAATCGAGATCGGCACTCCATGCCGAGATACTACCTCTCTCACGTATAACTCCGCCAACTTCTCCGCTGATGAACTCTCGCTAATGGCAAGGAAGTGTGCACTCTTCGTCAATCTATCCACAATCACCCAAATTGCATCGACTCCCCTAGCAGTTCTTGGCAATTTGGTGATGAAATCCATCGTAATCTGTTCCCACTTCCACTCAGGAACCTCCAAGGGCTGCAACTTACCATGCGGTCTCTGGTGCTCGGCCTTAACCCTACGGCAGGTTAAACACCTCTCAACGAACCATGCGACGTCTCTCTTCATACAAGGCCACCAATATTCCTTCCTCAAGTCCAAATACATCTTCGTAGCACCGGGATGGATCGAGAATTTCGATCTATGAGCCTCCTCCATCAAAATAGTACGCGTACCGCCCACGAATGGTACCCAAATCCGACCCTGAAACGTCAGAAGTCCTCGTCCATCCTTAACGAACTCAGAAATTAACCCAACGACCCGCTCCTTCTTCTGCATCTCGGATTTCACAACCTCGGCCTGTGCCCCACGAATAGCATCCAATACCGGCGTCATCACCGTCAGTCTCAGACATACATCTCGCAATGGAGTGCTCTCCGCCCTACGACTCAATGCATCGGCTACCACATTAGCCTTGCCTGGGTGGTATAGGATCTCACAGTCATAATCCTTAACCACGTCCAACCATCTCCTCTGACGCATATTTAGGTTGGGTTGATCCATCAAATACTTCAAACTCTTATGGTCCGTGTATATAGTACAACGAACCCCGTACAGGTAGTGACGCCAAATTTTGAGAGCGAACACTACTGCCCCCAACTCTAAGTCATGCGTGGGATACCTCGCCTCATGAGGCTTTAGCTGCCTCGATGCATAAGCTATCACATGGCCCCTCTGCATCAACACTGCACCCAGTCCCGAAATCGACGCGTCGCAATATACGACAAAATCCTCCATCCCTTCCGGGAGAGCTAATACCGGGGCTTCGCACAGTCTCTGACGAAGTGTCTTGAAGGAAGTCTGCTGCTCGGGTCCCCATGAGAATGTAACACCCTTCCGGGTCAATCTGGTGAGCGGTACCGCGATCTTGGAGAAGTCCCTAATACACCTCCGATAGTACCCCGCCAACCCAAGGAAACTCCTGATCTCGGAAGGTGACTTCGGTGCCTCCCAACTCATCACTGCTTCCACCTTGGCCGGATCGACCAATATCCCTGCCTGATTAACAACATGTCCAAGAAATTGGACCTCCCGCAACCAGAAGTCACATTTGGAGAATTTTGCATATAGCTTCTCCGACCTCAGTACCTCAAGGACCTCCCTCAAATGTCCCTCATGCTGCTCTCTAGTTCGCGAATACACTAGGATGTCGTCGATAAATACGATCACAGACCGATCCAGCATCGGCCTGCATACCCTGTTCATGAGGTCCATGAACACTGCCGGGGCATTGGTGAGCCCGAAAGGCATCACCACGAACTCGTAATGCCCATACCGCGTCCTAAACGCTGTCTTCTGGACGTCCTCATCCCGCACTTTTACCTGATGGTACCCTGATCTCAAATCGATCTTGGAAAACCAAGATTCCCCTTGCAACTGATCGAATAGATCATCGATCCTCGGTAACGGATAGCGGTTCTTGACCGTCACCTTGTTCAACTCCCGGTAATCAATACACATCCGGTGTGAACCATCCTTCTTCTTGACGAACAGAATCGGTGCTCCCCACGGCAAGCTACTCGGCCGAATAAATCCCTTCCCCAGCAACTCCTGGAGTTGCGAGGACAGCTCTTGCATCTCTGAAGGTGCAAGACGATAAGGCACCTTCGCAATAGGCGCAGCCCCCGGAATCAGATCGATACCAAACTCCACTTGCCTCGCAGGAGGTACTCCCAGCAACTCCTCGGGAAAAACATCTGGAAACTCACGCACCACTGGAACCTCCTCCACTGTCCTCGGTCTCTCGGAAGCCTCCCGCGTATCCATCACATACGCCACAAAACCTTTACATCCCTGTTGTAGGCATTGCCTCGCCCTAGCAGCCGAACAAAAAGCTGATCCCGAACGGGTACCCTCGCCGTATACCGTAAGAACTCCCCCACTAGGGTCTCGTATAGTCACCAGCTGACGCTCACAGTCGATGACGGCGCTGAATCGGCTCAACCAGTCCATGCCCACGATGACACAGACATCCCCCATCGCAATAGGAACTAGGTCAATCGGAAACGCAACCCCAAAAATCTCTAGCACGCATCCCCGAAGAACCTCCGTGGCACAAACCACCCTCTCGGCCGCAATAGAAACGCTCAGAGGCCGACTTAACGGCTCACGACTAATGCTGATATGCTGACTGAAAGCTAAAGATACAAAGGATCTACTCGCACCCGAATCAAATAACACTAGAGCAGGCCTAGAGTTCACAAGGAAAGTACCTACACATACATTACATAAGCATAACATTTCGACTTTAAAGTAAATACGTGAATTACAGCATACCTGCCACAACATCGGGCGCAACGCGGACCTCCTCCGCAGTCAGCTGAAAGGCTCTCCCGCGAGCCCTCGGGGCCTCGACCTTCGCCGGTCGGGTCTCAGTAGTCCTGGTAGTAGGTGTAGATCCCCGACGAAGCTGCGGGCACTCGGCCTTCCGATGGCCTGTCTGGTTGCAGTGAAAGCAAACCATAAACCCCTTAGGGCAATCCCTGGCAATGTGTCCCTCCTTGCCACACTTGTAGCAACCACCAGCTCGACACGCCCCCTCGTGACACTTGCCGCACTTTCCGCAAGTGCGGCCCTTCGGACCTCCCATCCTCGAATCAGCGGACTTGGTCCGCTTGGCTGCCGGCTGAAACTGAGTCGGTCGCCGGTCCGCCCGCCGAGACTCGGCCTCCTCCCTGGCCTGGGTCTCTAACTCGATCTCGCGCTTCCTGGCGTTCGCCTGAAGCTCAGTAAAAGTACGATAGGTGGAGTTTGACACAAACTCCCGGATATCCCTCCTCAACATGCCCAAGTACCGGCTCATCCGTGACTGCTCTGTAGACACCAGCTCGGGGCAGAACATCGCCCTCTCGTGAAACTTCCGTGTGACCACCACAACGGAATCAATACCCTGCTTAAGGGTCAAGAACTCCTGAATCAATCGTTCCCTCTCCACTGGGGAACGTACTCATCCCTGAACATCTCAGTAAACCTCTCCCATGTCACTGCTGAAATCTCCGCCAGAGTGAAGCTCGCCGTTGCGAACTTCCACCAATCCTTCGCTCCCAGACGGAGCTGGTTCAAGGCGAACCGTACCCTCAGGTGCTCCGGGCACGAGCAAGTATAGAAGCACCCCTCAATGTCGGCGATCCACCTCATCGCCGCAATCGGATCCTGCGTCCCATCGAACTCAGGGGGTTTCGTGTTGCTGAATTCCCGGAATAGCAACGAATCACCCCCTTGCGGCCTAGCAGCGGCCACAGCTGCGATAGCGGCAGCGACTGCAGCTTCAGTCAGTGCGGCGTACCGCTCCTCAAACTCCTCCATCAGGGTGGTCTTAATGGACCCAAATATCTCCGGGATCTCAGCCCGAACCGCCGCAGCTACCTCCTCCTGAATCATCTGACGAATCTCCTCGTCACTCATACAGCTCGAACTCGCTCCGTGGCGGGTCGTAACCATAATGTCTCTAAAATATAACATAAGATTATCAGAGACTCCATCAAGTACTGTTGCACTTGATAACGCAACCCTACTCAGTCTCCAACATCCAGGGATTCTTACTTGGGTCTTCCACCGACCCGGTGCCTTCGGTAGTACGGGCCCAATACTACCGACCACACCGTATCAGTATTCGTCCCAAATCTTCCTCCCCAAACCCCGAATAATGAGTACTCTACTTCTAATATGCACTATCTACTTGCACGCTACCGAATATCTCACATAAGCAATCTTCCTAGACTAAGGCATCACAAAACAGGCCATTCTAGTCCTATCATGTATACCTAGTCTTCTAGCATGCATAACAATTCATAATTCAGTGCATAACATAACATTGTAAGGTATTCTGGGCACTGGCTGATCGTACACACTGCTCCGTTCTTGTTTAACACTTTACCATCTATAAAAGTTTATGTATTTATTATTTTCAAAAGTTTTTTCCTCAAATCCTCGGTTTGAGTTCAGTTACACCCGAAGGTACACCCGAATCCCTCAAACCAAGGCTCTGATACCAATTGTAACAACGCAAATTTTCAAATAAATTTTTCATTTAAAATAAAGTGGTTTCATTCCACCAAAAGTATTTATCCGATGTTCCATATCAAATACATATATAAAAATCCCCAAGATCTCAAGTAACAGCAGTGTGTATGCGTCATGCCGGCGCCTTCCCACGGTCCTCGCTAGTACCTGAAACACATACATAACAACTTGTAAGCATAAATGCTTAGTGAGTTCCCCAGTATACGACTTACACACATACGCCTTTCCAGGCCCTGACCTTCCGGTCCACAATACATTGCCTTCCGGCCCGTAACATAATCGCCTTCCGGCCCATAACATATTGCCTTCCGGCCCGTATCATATTGCCTTCCAGCCCATAGTATATTGCCTTCCGGCCCATATCATTTACAACACATAATATTTTTAATATAATACACATAGCACATACATCATACATCATACCTGACCTTTCTGTCACATAACATATCGCCTTCCGGCCCGTATAAACATACATATCATGCATAGCATCTACCTTTCTATTTATAGCATAAATAACACATATCATACACGACCTTCCGGTCTCACAGTCATACCCTTCCGGGTGAAGTATAGTGAGAAGACTCACCTCGTAGTATGTAAACTAAAAACTCTTGAAACCACTCGCACTCGGTCCGCCGATCTGCAGTCTCCCTATAATACCATATACCCTTATTAATAATCTTATCAAACAAGACAACTGACCCTACGAAATTACATGCAGGTCAACTCTGGTCAACAGTCAACTTGACCGGACTCGTCGAGTGCAAAGGCGACTCGACGAGTCTAGACGTCCTCCCCAACTTCCCTGTTATTTCCCTTTCTACTCGTCGAGTATCCCTCCTGACTCGACGAGATCGTCGTGGAAGAATCGCGGGGCCACCCCGACTCCACTCGCCGAGTCTGAATAACAACTCGACGAGTTCCAATGAATCCTTAAGCTACTCGCCGAGTCTGAAGAACAACTCGGCAAGTCCCAGTAAATCTTCAAGCTACTCGCCGAGTCTGATCATTGGACTCGGCGAGTCCATGCCATGCAGTCGATCGTCTGCCTCCTGAAATACGCATGGTCCTGAGACATGCAATCATGGGACTTTCTGGACCTCTAAGCATCCTATTACTGGGGTATAAACGATTGGGTAACAACATAATAATCTATCTAATCCCCAAATAGGTCTCATAAACCCTAGATTCGTGTACACCACCAAAACAACAGAAATGGTCCGAGTATTACCTGAAAAACGTGTTCTCTGTGTCCCCAACCTTCAGAACTCAATCCTCTTGATCTTCCTTTGACCAAAACCTTGCTTCTTCTTGCCTAACAATCTCCTCAAGGTCCCAATAGTCTTCCTTTCTCCTCTAGTCGTCCACAGATGCTTAGGTTCTTCACAATCGGCCAAAAAAAACGTACAATGACGGCCTAAGAGGCATTATATACGTTCCAAACTAAACGGCTAGGGTTTCTGCTGAACAGCATCGACTCGCCGAGTCCATATCTGGACTCGTCGAGTCCAGTCGCGCATCCACGACCAAGCCTGTGGTCCTACTCGGCGAGTCAGGCACCAACTCGCCGAGTCCCTTCCTAAAATGTCCCAAAAATAGTTTTAAAACAATACCTGAAATTCCGGGCTATTACAAAACGGCTTAGATCTCTTTGGATTCACGTAAAGTTTGCCACTTTACGTGATGGATGGGTTGTAGGAGGCTAGATCTATGTTTTGGATCAATTGCATGGCTTGGAGTGCTTCTGAATGGATTCAGAACGGTGGTACTCGGCGAGTCACATGGGTCGACTCGACGAGTTGCTTGCAGATGGCCTGGAACTCGACGAGTTAGAAGAACAACTCGGCGAGTAGGTTGAAGATAGCCTTGGACTCGACGAGTCCATTTGGACTCGGCGAGTCTTGTCGAAGAGTCCCAAATATTCTCTGGTAGAGTCGAGAATCGGTGAGTTGAGGGATGACTCGGTGAGTCGAGTGCGAGTGGACTCAGAGTTGTTGGACTCGGCGATTCTTGGGGTGACTCGGCGAGTTAGGTCGCAGATTGAATGAAGTTCTGATTATGGGAACTCGACGAGTCACAGAATTGACTCGACGAGTAGGGTCAGTCAGGGGTTGACTTAGACTGAGGACTTTGATTTCGACCAAGGGTTGGTCGTTGACTTTTAGGGTTTGGTCAGAGATGTGGCCTTTGGGCCAAGAGAGAGGTAAACTAGTCTTTTACCCATGAGAGGGTGTTATGAGAGGATTTATTCTAGTCTCGAGAGTTATATTCATGAGAATATTTGCTTTACGTGTTAGGCGGTGGCGAGTTTGAGATTCCAGTGTGGGGATATCTGCTTTCTGCTTGCCAGGTGAGTCTTCTCACTATACTTTACCTTGAGTAGGTAACCAGAGTTATGTGTTCGGAGTATTTGTATGCTATATGTACGTGATGTGTTGTACTGCATTGTTTCTATGTGATTTATGCTGTGCATGTTTATAGAGTTGGAACCGGAAGGTTCCCAGAGTTAGAGCCTGAGGGTTCACAGAGTTTGGGTGCACGGACCCATAGAGTTATAGCCTCGAGTGGCTAATATGTGTTATGTGTGGTATTTTGGGGAACTCACTAAGCTTCGTGCTTACAGTGTTTTGTGTGATGTTTTTTTCAGGTTTCTTTCAGTATCACGGGACGGCACCGGCTTGATTGTACACACCAGAGAAAGAGTCATATTTTGGAGGATCCTGGTTTTCTATGCAAGTGAAAATGGAGTCATGTTTTGTAAATCGACTATGAATGAGATTTTAAACAAGTGTTTCTAAGAATAAAATGATTATTTTAAATGAAAATTTTGTCTTGAAATTTACGGTGTTACATCAATGTACCAACCAAGTCCTATATTATAATCAGAGAATCTTGTAGGGAGAGTGTGATACTTGTGTATAGTCTATATTGGGATTGACAATCCCACACCTAAGCTGCTTGGAACTACTAGACCAACATGTCTGGGGTGACAAATGTCATAACATTCTGACGCTTGAAGAACGTCGTAACATGCCATCTATGTTAGCATGATTATAATAACACACAAAGGGAAACAACAATACATACACTTTACGGGGTTTCATTCACTCGAACGGTTTTATGTTATTTAAAACTGTATATACTAATATAAGTACGGAAAAATACTCGTACATTTTAGTGTTTAGGCTTTAGGACATCAACTCATTTTAATAGGCAACTATTGGATTTTTCTGGAACAAACACTACCTTTACAAAGAAAGGAATTCAATACTATAGTATAAGAGCTTATGAACTCAGCAACTTAATTGTTGACACTTTTCAAAACTACTTGTATTCTCAGGTAATAACTAATACAGGAAATGACAGGCTTTTGAGGATGAGACACTAAGGCGTTAGACAAATCATTTTTTTCATCATATTGTAATTAATTTTGAAACATTTAACTCATTAAACAATGTAACCTTTTCAATCATATATATGATGGTCATGTTTGCTTTCTTTACGATTATTCAACTATTATGATATTGTACATGAAAGTCATCCCATCCCTGGACTTTTCCGCCATCCTGGTTTGGGGGTGTGACAGATTGGTATTAGAGCATTACTTATAGTGAACTATGTATATCAAACCACATAAGATATGTAAACAATAAATACAATGGGACTAAAACTCTCTGACGTAACACTTTTTCATATAAGCAAACTTTAAAATATTACGATATTTTTATAAAAGTATAAGTACAACCATATTCTCTAGTTCAGTTTCGTCATGGTAACAAAACAAAAAAGTATTAAGATGAGTTGAACACTATGAGTAAGCCTCGAGATTTGTAATCAGATTAGGGGTAAATATAATCTGATCAACTATATTTATCTGGGATATGAATAACATATGCCAAGGAATGGTCGCAGTGAACAACAAGTCAAAAACTTATCAAAAAAACTCTAGAACCAAACATAAGAGTTTTAAAACCCTACTAGTAGATATGTAATTGCAAGGTGTATATGTTAAGGTTGTATATAATAAAAATTTTATAGACTTAGGATTTTTTTTATTCTAATTTAAATCTTGTTCCTTGTTTGGTTGTGGGTTTAGAGTAGAGTTGCTTATCTGACGGTCTATTCGATTTTGATTATATATAAGTGTGTATACATTAAGTAATTATAGGAGGACCCGACATGGGTAACATCAAAAAAATATTAATAAATTTCTAAGTGAATTTTTTTTATTCCAAAATGTTAAAAAAATTATACACTTAAGTTTTTCATATTATATCTCATATCCCTATTCTCGCTCAGACACAATGGTTCGATTCCATGTACCCGATGTCACACCCCCAAACTGTGACGACGGAAACATCCGGGGGCGGGTGACTTCATCTTTTAGTATCATAACAATTGATTATAATTGATACATAGCAACCAAAAATCATAGATTAAGATATCAACAAACATTGTTTGCAAATAACACAAAGTATGACATTTCAAAAATGCAACATTTATCCCAAAATCCATAGCTGGATACATGCCCAATGAGTCCCTGAGAATAAAAGTTGCTTTGAAAAGCATCAACATAGAATGTTGGTAAGTTCATAAATATATTTATAAGAAAACTTTGTAATAGTTTGACAAACTCCCGAAAATCCAACATTTTCTATAAAAATGATTTGTGAGTCTCGTTCCAAATCATGTATAATTGTATGTGTGTTGCTTTGGTTTTCCTTATTTGAAATTGTAAAGAAATTATTCCCAGAAAATCCTATATTTTCTGTCATGCGAAGAGTTGTGGTCTTAAAGCCCTAAGACCCGAGTGGTGAAATTTGTTATATAATAGACGACACATAGTTTCGTACTTTATAAAACGAGTAGAGTGTATATTCCACCTAAATTCAAAGATAATATTGTTAGTCTCTATGTGAGTCGTTACAACCATACTAATGTGACTAAAGCATCTGTCTTGATGTTCTTCAGGAGCCGGTTTCTAATAAGATATTTGTCACCCTAGACTGACCTGTCTAGCTGTAGCGAACAGCTCAGGTGTGGGGGTGTCAATCTCGTATAGATCTATACACAATATCCCGTTCTTCCTCCAGGAGACTCTTGTTATAAATATAGGACTTACGGTGTACGCTAAATTGGTACAATGAAGGAGTGTCTCACAAGAGCCTTAATAGAATTTACAAATTTTGAATTCCATTATTTAATATTATAATTAATGTTTCTAGTGTATATTTACGACTTCAGTTTTATAACACACAATAATTTCTGTCGTAAGTTCATACAACTTATTATTCTTGTTTTAAAAAAATACCTGTATGACAGACATCAATGACACACAAATTTTGGTGTCATAAAAGTCTTTTTAGTGCACCATTTCCATAAGTTTATTTATAAACTCTTTTTATAAATATTTAGAAATAAACTAATATACTCATAACATATTGTGTAAAAATAACATATTACCTTAGCTTTTAAGCCATAATAATAATAACTTTTACATATCTCTATTTTTCCACAACATACTTAAGACTTAAATTTTATTACATTTTAAGTATTTATAAAAATTTTGTGGAAAGGTGAGTTTGTCCTGGAGAAATGCAGGAGTTATCCAGCCAGCTGAACAAACTACTAACCAAAGGATTCATAAGACCAAACTTCTCGCCTTGGGGAGCACCGGTCCTGTTATTAAAGAAAAAGGATGGATCATTCCGAATGTGCGTCGACTATCGGGAGATGAATAAACTAACCATCAAGAACCGATATCCTCTACCCCAAATCGACGAACTGTTCAACTAACTTCAGGGAGCAAGCTATTTTTCGAAAATCAATCTGAGGTTGGGGTACCATCAACTATGAGTCCGGGAGGAGGATGTCCCAACATGGTCAGTACAATTTTGTAGTAATGCCCTTTGGATTAACAAATGCGCCTGTGGTGCTCATGGATCTAATGAATCGTGTGTGTCGACATTACTTAGACAAATTCATGATTATTTTCATAGAAAACATTCTATTCTACTGTTGGGTCAAAAATATGGTTTATACTTTACTTTTCTATAAAAATGTATTTTTGTGTCTTGGACCGTAAACAACTTGGTGATTACGGCCGTATACGTGTTTACGGTCGTAAACCCATTTATGGCCCATGTTCCCCTTGTATATATATAGGTGTTAGGGTGAGGAGTAGAGATTGATGAACGTTAGAGAGTGTACGGTAGAGAGAAGAACAAGTGTGTGTTGTGTGTGAATCTTGTATCCGGAACTTCATTCTAATCAATACAATCAAGATTCATCATATTCTTCTTCTCCTTCTCTTCTATTTGATCTGGCATCATCTGTTTTATTGGGATTCCACACCATCAAACGAATCTGATTGATACACAGGCAGATTGGGAACTTACAATTGGTATAAAAGCTTGGTTTGTATCAGTCAATTTTTGCAGATGTAGAGCATATTTGATCTTATTTTCAAAAAGGTTATGCATTTTTGGATAGATCTCTAAAAAAATAAGTGGGGTTTTTTCTTTGCATTTTTCTTAAAAACAAGTTTTGGATCGAGTTTTGGAACAAAAATGGTTAAAAACGTCGTTTTTTGAAAGGTGTACGGCCATTGAAGGGTTCTCGGCCGCAAACAGTTTGCGGCTAGGGTTTCTCGGCGGCGGCGGCTAGGGTTTCCAAAGCTTATGGCCTGACTTTACGGTCCTCGGTGGTTTACGGTCAGTAGTAGTTTCCGGTTCGCACCAGGTCCTTGCATCGCTTAAAAAATTGACTTTGACTTTCAGGTTTGACCTTTGATTTCAAACTTTGACTTTCTCGTTTGACTTTTAAATTTTCAAATTTTGCTTTTCGGTTTGACTTTCAAGTCTGACTTTTTCAAGTTTGACTTTTAAGTTTGAGTTTTTAAATTTGACTTTTAAGGTTGACTTTTGAGGAAAAGAGCATTTTTAAATTTGACGTTTAGGTTTTATTTTAGCTTCGAGTTGTGCTTTTAATGGCTTTTGAGGTCAACAAGGGAATTGAAGACATGAAAGAGAATCGTCAGGATATGTTAAAACAAAATTTCAACAGGTTCAACTACATTCGCAAAGAAATCCTGGAAGCTCAGTTACAGCGATTTACTACACTTACTACTGAGATGCATATAGTTGGGATCTTCATGACTAAGTCGGAGATAAACAAAAAGCTACTGAAAATCGTGGGATATGAACATGGATATCATCAAGAAGACAAAAGATCTCAATTGTATTAGTATTGCTGATATAATTGAACAACTTGATGCTTTGAAATGTGGAGCAGCAATGAGTTCTGCAAACATCCAAGTCAATGAAGTTTCATGTTCTCCATCTTGTGAAGATACGATTAAACTTCTTCGTGAGCATAATGATTTCCTAAAAAGGGAATTCGAGGATCTAAAATACGAAGGATCTCAACGTAGGAAAGAACAGAAACCCCTGAAGGCTGAATTAGAAGCAAAAACCAAAGACTTTAGGAAGCTTCAGGAAGACTATAGCAACAAGTGTTAAAATTATCACTATATTAAGAGACAACTTGTTGCTGTCATTGAAGAACTTGACACTTTGAAAATTAAGTGTGGAAAAACAGATGTTAGTTTCAAAAAGTATATTGCATCAAGTCAGACAATCGAGTCCTTATTTGAAACCCAATTAAAATTCAAAGATAATCAAAACAAAGTTCTAGGGTATGATAGTATTCCTCCACATTTCAATAATTACTACACATCCATCCCTATGACACAGGAAGAAATTGATAGGGAGGCACATCTTCAATATGGCAAACCAGCTGGATTTGTGTCAGGAGGTATTCAGGTTGAAAATATTAATGTTTCTATTTCATGTGCAGGTAAAGTAGCAGAGGATGAGAACAAGGAGAACACCATTGAACAAACCAACACCTCCTTGAACTCTGAATCCGTTGCTTTGAACTCAACTGCTTCTGATCAACATGTTGTTGAGAAATACAGGCCACTAATTCCAGTGAAGCAGATTGCCTGTTATAACTATACGTGTGGGAAAAGCAAGAGACAATGCATCGATACGCCACCAGGGGCAGGAAGAGATAACTTCCTAGTGAAGAAAAAGACTTGTTTTCACTGTGGAACACCTGGACACATTGCCAAGAATTGTCCTAATCACGCATACGTTCCCTACTATGCTGCAAGGATGGAAAAATGCGCCAAGTGGTAGATACTTCAAAAGAAACTCTTCCAGGTCACGTTCAGACAATGGTGACTGGAATACGCCGAAGGCCAAGACTCAAACACACAAGGCCAAGAATCTGAATCCCAAGGGCAAGAAGGAAATGTCAGCCAACAAGTCCAATCCAAGAGATGTTCCAGTGAAACAATGACCGGCTAAGTCAAAGTCATCTCGAAGATCGGCTTCAAGTTCCAAATCAAGTGTTGAGGCACCCATCGGATCAAAAAAGAAATGGTTTAAACCCAACTACCAATGGTACCAAAGGCTCAATCTCCTAAATCTCCTAATGATTCTAATATTTTTACATCTTCTGTTTATGATAAGAAAGATATGTCATGGGAGAGAGTACCCTGTATTGATGACAAAGGTCGACCCAGTTTCAAAATGGACTGGGTTCTAAAGACCAACTGATCCTGCTCTATGTTGGAGAGGCTTTGGAGGCATATCATCAGACTTCGGTTTGTTGGTAGTGGTTGTTCTAGGAACATGATAGGAGGCATCTCTCAACTGTATAACACTCAGAATTTTTTTTGAGAGTATTTGTTCTTGCGAGAAGGGAAGAAAGGAAGGGATCACATCGGGTTTGTGCTTAACGACATGAAGAATTTTTGGATCTATTCTGAGATTACGCGTGCTGTTCTCAGACCTTCTGGATGCAAGTTCAATCGGTGACTTATGGTTTGAATTTTCTTCTCTATACTCCTAAGTTTTTCTTAAGTTGATTCGCTTTAAAGACTAATTTTTGTTTTAGGATAGTTTAAATTTGTGCATTTACTTTCGTTTCTCTCTTATGCACAAATTTAGGGGGAGAAATAAAAACAAAACAAAAATTAGAAAATTTTAAAAAAAAATCCAAAAACATTAGAAAATCATAAAATCAAAAATATGGTGTTAATGGAATGTGCTTGCATGAGATGTTTTGGGAAGTGATATAATCATGTGATAACAGGAAATCTGAATCTGTGTAAGGGACTGAATCTGAATTGTCTAGGCCCTACGTTCGATTCGTTGGTAGGCACGAAGATTTTAAATGGACTTGACTAGGAGGAGTTAAAACTTAAGGAATTCAAGGACTTGAAAAACCTTAACCTAGTTAGATCCGTTGAGCCTGGCATCATGAGTAGGGAGATATACATGAGAATCTACTGGTCACATTAAAATAACCCGTATTTAGAACTGTGGATTAACTTTTCCTCGATGTGTATATTTTGTCCTTAATTTCGGTTTGGATGGGGTGATTGGGGAATTCCGATAAACTAGGTCTATAGAAGGTTATTTTCTTGCTTTCTGTTTGTTAGTAATATGTTGCCTCCTCTGCGTGATCGAGAGATCCAACCTGGACTATAACATATGCAATTCTATCTGTATGCATCTTCTCTCTATGCAATTCTTTCTATCTATTAGCCACATATTGTCTCCTCTGCGTGAATCATAATCCGACCTGGTATACAGTATATGCAACATTCTCTTCTCAATCCATCCAAAAATTTAGTTAGTTATATGTTTCATCCTCTGTGTGATTGGAAGAGATCCAACCTGGATGTATGGCATATGCACTCTAAATCTATTTTCTCTCTTAATAATTGTCTGCTCACCCGGTGTAAGGAGTATTTTGAATGTCCTTGATGGCTGGGGCATGTCAGGAAGCGGGAAACATGTTCTAGTACAATTAAAATTGAACACATACAAGTTGTCTGTAGATCTTGCTACTCAATTTAGGTGGACAACAATATCTTTGGTCATTGTCAGTTGAATGGTCCTTAAGGAATATTATCTAGGAACTTAGGATCACATTGTCGTTTTACTTATAGTATGTCTTAATTTTATCACATCCTCTCGTGTTTAAGTGCACCATAATACCGACGATTGACCAGATCTATTCATGAAGGGAGAGGTACTGATAAACAGATAAAGGCTCTCTAAAACATTGATCCCAAATCACTCTTAAAGTTAGCTATTATTTTTTTTTTTTAGGTTTGTTCTAGTGTTCTTCTAATTTAAATATAAGGGGGAGAATTAAAAAAAACAAACAAAAATCAGAAAATTCAATATCAAAATTAGTGTTATTTCTGTTCTTTTTTTTTTTTCTTCAGAAAATATGAAAAACCCAAAAATATTGTGTGCTAAATTTTCTTTTAGTTTTGTTTTGTCTTGAAAAGTGAATTTAGGTGAAGATGAAACTCATGGAGTTTGTGTCGAAGATTTCTAAGCCAAGGTTTCGTACGTGAGCATTGAAGAACTCTCATTCGAAGGAGCAAGAAATGAAGATTATTCTTTCAACATTCAATCCTTCGACCCCAGAAGCAAGGTGAAGCATAAATTGAAGATTATGTGACGGATTGCATTGAAGCCTCCTCAATCAGTCTGTTGCTATCGTTGTACCTACAGAAGTGATCTAAAAGATTTGTTCTCTCTGATGTTCTCTCTGAATATTGTCAAGCTGAAAGCGACATCTTTCAAGAGTCAGTACAAGAAGTCTCCTCACCCAATGTGCGTTCAGAGTCAAATATTGAAGAAAAGCTTAAGTGCTCAATATGAAGTCATTTACTGAAGATTCATTAAGCTCATCTTGAAGTTGGGAAGAATTTGAAGATAAATGCTGAAGCCAATCTCCCAATGAAGATTAACAAGAAAAGCCAGCTACTTTTTAGGGGCAACTTGTTGGGTCAATTAAGAAAAGAAAGTTATAAACCAAGGGGGAGATTGTTGGGTCAAAAATATGGTTTATACTTTACTTTTCTAGAAAAATGTATTTTTGTATCTTGGACCGTAAACAACTTGGTGTTTACGGCCGTATACGTGTTTACGACTGTGTTTACGGCCGTAAAACCCATTTACGGCCCATGTTCTCCCGCCAATATTCCCCTTGTATATATATAGGTTATAGGGTGAGGAGTAGGGATTGATGAACATTAGAGAGTGTACGGTAGAGAGAAGAACAAGTGTGTGTTGTGTGTGAATCTTGTATATGGAACTTCATTCTAATCAATACAATCAAGATTCATCATATTCTTCTTCTCCTTCTCTTCTATTTGATCTAACATCATCCATTTGATTGGGATTGCGGACCATCAAATGAATCTGATTGATACACAGGCAGATTAGGGACTTACATCTACTCATGGAATAAGGAATAACACAGTCAACACCTACGACAGGTATTGGAAACATTAAGGGCGGAGAAGTTGTATGCAATATTCTAGAAATGCGAGCTATGGATTCGGAAAGTGGACTTCTTGAGACATGAGGTTAGCAAAGGTGGAATACATGTGAATCCCTCCAAAATCAAGGCGATCGAGAACTGGTCAGCACTAAGGACGCCTACACAAATCCGTCAATTCTTAGGACTTGTTGGCTACTACCGAAGGTTCATTGAAAACTTCTCCAAGATCTCCAAACCGCTCACCACCTTGACTCAGAAAGGTGTAACCTTCAACTGGGAAGAGAAACAAGAAGCCACATTCCAAATACTAAAACAAGCCTTGTTCAGCACACCAATCTTGTCCCTCCTATAAGGGACATAAGATTTTCTAGTATATTGCGATGCATCCAATCAAGGGCTAGGCTGTATACTTATGCAATGGGGAAAGCTCATTGCCTATGCCTCAAGACAACTTAAGACAGACGAGGTCAACTACACTACTCTTGACCTCGACTTGTGAGCAATAATGTTTGCCCTGAAGATCTGGAGACACTATCTCTACGACACAAAATGCACTATCTTCATCGATCATAAAAGCCTTCAGTGCATCCTCAACCAGAAAGAGCTCAACATGAGGAAAATGTGATGGGTAGAACTACTGAATGATTACAAATGTGAGACTCGTTATCATTTAGGAATAGCTAATGTAGTTGCTGATGAACTGAGCAAAAAGGAATACTCAGGCCGCTGAGTGAAGCTGTTTACTGTGACAATCCATTCACACCTGCCCTCACAAATCAAAGAGGCTCAGCTAGAAGCCGTGAAACCAGAGAATGTGATTGGTGAAGTCTTAAGAGGGATGGACAAAAACCTAGAAATCAAGGGTGACAGAGTTTGTTATCTTATGAATTGGATCTGGACACCGAAGTTAGGTGGATTCAGAGACATTATCATGAAGAAGCACACAAGAATCGATACTTTGTGCATTTAGGTCCAGACAAGATGTATCTGGAGCTCAAGCAACTTTATTGTTGGTTGAACATAAAAGCCGAAATCGCTACCTATATGGGCAAGTGTCTCCCAAAGTCAAGTTAGAACACCAGAAGCCCTCGACTTTGTTACAACAACTAGAGATAACCAAGTGGAAGTGGGAGCATATTACCATGGATTTCATAACCAAGTTACCTAAGACAACAGGTGGATTTGAAACTATATGGGTGATCGTTGGTAGGTTGACCAAATCTGCGCGCTTCCCATCAATAAAGGGAACCGACAAGATGAAGAAACGGACCATAACTTACATTAAAGAGATAGTGCGACTACATGGTGTGCCGATATCCATTATCTCCAACAGAGATAATAGATTCACCTCACGGTTCTGGCAGTCACTACAAAAATCCCTAGGGACTAGACTGGACATGAGTACAACCTACCACCCACAGACTGATGGGCAGAGTGAAAGAAGTATTCAAACATTAGAAGATATTTTAAGATCTTGCATGGTAGAATTTGGTAAAGCTTGGGTTACCCATTTACCCCTTATCGAATTCTCATACAATAATAGTTATCACACTAGCATCAAGGTTGCTTCGTTCGAAGCCCTCTATGGCCGTAAGTGTAGATAACCTATATGTTGGGCTGAAGTGGTGAAACGTAATATCTAAGGGGCAAGTTCCTGACAGCACTCTCAATGGCCTTGAAATCATAAGGGAGACAGCAGAGAAGATCGTCCAAATTCGGAAATGACTAAAAGTTTCTAGGGACCGACAGAAGAGTTATGCGGATAAAAGACGGAAGCCCTTGGAATTCTAGGTTAGGGATCGAGTACTATTGATGTCTCACCCTGGAAAGGAATGATATGTTTTGGAAAATGTGGGAAACTAAATCCAAGGTAAATAGGGCCATTCAAGATCCTTACCAGGATTGGCTCGGTAGCATACAAGCTTCGATTACCGCGGGAACTAAATAACATACATCCTACCTTTCATGCATCCAAATTAAAGAAGTGCTTGTCCGATGAGGCTCACGTCATCCCTCTTGTTGAAATTAAAATCAACGAGAGTCTCCACTTCGTAGAAGAGCCGGTAGAAATCATGGATCGTGAGATCAAAAGAACGAAACAAAGTTGCATACCCATTGTAAAGGTCCGCTGGAACACCAAACGAGGACCTGAGTACACCTAGGGACGTGAAGATCAAATGAAACAAAATTACCCACATATTTTCCCTGATCCTTGAAGTCCCATTCAAAATGCTAATTTAAAGGATGAAATTTCTTCTAACGGGGTGAGATGATGTAACAACCATCAATTTTGGTCATGTTAAGTCAACAAGTGAACTCGATCAATTTAGCTAACACTTGTATGTTAGGGTTTACTCGATATTTCCTAATGTATAACTCACTATTGTAATACAAAAACATCACTCGGAAGTTTCGTATGTTCAAAAAGATCTAAACCCTAAATAGGGTGAGTGATGTAATGACTCAATAATTTCAATTACCTATCCTACAGGGATGACTAACATTCATGACGAGATGTAGTGAAGTTCATAATGTTAACATTACGGGACAAAACCATGACACTGGTTGCAAATACAATCTATTTCTCTCTATCTCTCCATTCCAAATGTCTTCCGATCTCTCTCAAATCTCTTTCAACTTTTCCCATACACACCAACATCATTCTATCCCTTCCTTTGTTGAAAACAGCCCAAAATAGGACTAGAAAACCCAAAAGAACAAGTCCAGTTTAGAACTAGAATCCCCACTTCGGAACCTAAAGGTTAACTTCGTAACTAGAAGCTTGATTTCGGAACTATTGTTTTGATTTCAGAACTGTAGGTTTGATTTCGAAACCTGATGACTTCGGAACTAGAAGCTTCGACTCCGGAACATGAAGGGCCACTTCAGAACTCCTGTTTCGACTTTGGAATATGAAGACGACTTTGAAACTTCTGATTCGACTCCGGAACATGAAGGGCCACTTCAGAGTTCACCATTCGATTTCGGAATAAGAAGGCTGACTTCGGACCCACTCCGGATTTTGACGATTTCAGACCTTTTCTTCATTTTAAGGGATTTTGATGTCGGGAGTTTCCTAAAACTCGTATTTTTCATGACTTAGACCCTCTAAACTCCTATTTTATGCCAAATTTGAAGGGTTAGAATATATTTTTCATGACTTAAGATAATATCGAAGATTATATTATAAAGAAATCACCCACTTGGCCACTTGTGTATCCAGTTGATTTGAGATTACCCACTTGATTTGAGAATTACCTTCCCAAAGTAAATATCACTTCTTATTACATCACCTTATCTCATATCCTCTCATATATAAAGAATCCCCTGGAGATTCAAGGTCATTTTCACCATTCCATGCTTCTTCAAGTTCACGTTCCTTCCCACAAAAATAGCTCTCATTTCTCTCCATCTTCAGCCACGTTTTTGGAAGATAACTTAGGACATCTTCCTCATTTTGGTAAGTACTTCTTCCTAATTATAACATCCCTACATAACTACGTAACAACCTTGAATCATTTACACACATTTTCACACGTTAATGTTCTTAGGATCATCAAAATCTTCAAGCATCTTCAAGTGTTCTTGACTTGAAACTCTTCATCCTCAACCATCCACTCTACAAGAAATCACATAAGGTGAGTTCATACCCCTACATTTTCATGTTTTCTTCAAGTTTTAGGAGGGGAATACAAGTTATAACACCAAAACATAATTTGAACTTGAACATCAGCTTTTCATAGAAAAGGTGTATCCTATTCACGGACTATTTTGGCCATTTTAAACTTAATATATTTCAAAACTGTTCAACAAGAAAATAGCTCGGGTTTATAACTTTCTAAGGACTAGTCGCACACATTCATACAATTATTTTACAATTTATTGTGTAACATTATAGAGATACATACGGATTATATTTCATGCTATTTTACTTCCATGAAAAGGTATAATCACACGCATAAGGGTTTTTCATCAATACAAAACATTTATGATAAACTATAATAGCTATAGTTTACGGTTCATTAACACTACGAACTCACTACGGAAGGTTTCAGTTGCTATAAAAAGGGTTTTTCATTAACACTACACATAAACTCGTTGAATCAAATTGCGAGCTAAAGTCTTCAAGTACATCAGTGTACCTACCAAGTCTTGTATTATAAAGAGTCTCTTGTAGGGACAGTGTGATACTTGTGTATAGATCTATATTGGGATTGAAAATCCCGCACCTAAGCTATTTGCAACAGCTAGAACGGAAGGTTTATATCATAACATTCTGATGCCTGAAGAACATCGTAACAGGCCATCTATGTCGTTAGCACGTTTATAATAACTCACAAAGGGAAACAACGATACATATAGTTTACGGGGTTTCATTCACTCGAACGGTTTTATGTTATTTAAAACTGCATATACTAATATAAGTATGGAAAAATACTTGTACATTTTGGTCATTGGGTTTTAAGACTGTAACTCGTTTTAAAAGGAAAATATTGTCTTTTTTGGAACAAACACTACTTTTACAAAGAAAGGATTTCAACCCTACATTATAAAAGCTTATGAACTCACCAAGTGAATTGTTGACACTTTTTAAAATTACTTGTATTCTCAGATAATAACTAATACCAGAAATCACAAGCTTTTGAGGATGCGATGCTAAGGCACCAGTCAAATCATTTTTGTCATCATATTGTAATTGATTTTGAAACATGTAACGTGTGAAACAGTGTAACCTTTTCAATTATATATATGATGGTCGTGTTTGTGTTCTTTACTATTATTCAACTGTTATGATATTCTACATGAAATTCATCCCACCCTCGGACGTTTCTGTCTTCCCGGTTTGGGGGTGTGAGACATCATAACAACCCTAACAATATACACTAGCATAATCATACACTCAATACTCAATCCTTAGAGGAAAGGCTTAACATACCGAAACTGGCCGGTTGACCCCACACAACTCATCCATGAAACTCCCACCAACCCTACAGCACTTGTGTATGCTAGCCATACATAACATTGGACCATATAGACAATTGTATATATGATCCTACCCTAAGCCTTTTATTAAACAAGAACAAGAAATAAATCCATACCGAACATTCTCATCTATACAATCTTAGTTATGTATGACCATGATGCATACACTAAGCAACTAATGTGATGATGTCAATTCCATTAGAGAAGAACCTAGGCTATCAGGCATCATATAATCAGACAATTCTATCATGCAAAATCCTTAAGATCCCTAGCCTATCGGTAGCATGTTGTTCTAATACCAAATAACAATATGGTATTTTAGGGTCTACTTAGTTGCTTCGGCTGATCGTACACATCACATCCTTCTTGATTATTTTGAGAACCATTTGAAAAATCATTAATTTTTTTCCTTAGTTTGAGACTAGATTCACACCAGTATTCCTCCAATTCACTTAAACCAAGGCTCAGACACCAACTTGTAACATCCATAAAATTTCATGAAAAATTTAAACTTTTAAAAACACCCATAAATCTTCATTGTTTACAAATAGTTTTCAAAACTGGTTTAATATCAGAGTATTCTCAAAATCATAAAAACAAAGCTCGAGGAGGTGCACAATCACGCCTTCGCCTCCCACGATCCTCTGATGTACCTGAAACATAATCCAAAACTGTAAGCCCAAAGCTTAGTAAGTACCCCCAAAATACCAACACACAAACAAATAGCACATATACGATAACAACATACAATGGGTCCACGACTAACATACTAGATTACCCTTCAGCCCACTACATAAATTTGACTTGATCTTGGCCAACAGGTCATGTCTGGATTGCTCCCTGAGCCCACAACATAAGTCTGGCTTGTCCTTGGGGACTACAGCTTATGTATGTCTTGCTCCCCCGGCCGGATCAGTCCTCGGACTGAATACCACCAAGCCCTCAATACGAGTCTGACATACCCTTCCTAACTCTCAACTCGCATTTCGAATGTTCATGAGCCCTCAGTATGAGTCTGGCATGCCCTCCTCGACCCTCAGCTCATATCTGGTTTACTCCAGGGTTCATTGGCTATACCAGGGAGTAGTACAACCTCAACCCAACCCACAATATGTTGATATATAACAAATAAAATCATATACATATAAACATACAATATCACAGGTAGTCCTATAGTTCTACCACACTAGCATATCAAAACTAGCATGCACATCTATTTCATACTTAACATATCAACAATATCAGGTTATCAAACCAATGGGCCGGCCTTAGTACCTTCGACCCGAAAGTACAGTGAGGAAAACACACCTCACAAGTTGAACATAAGTGATAAGGCCCAACTCCGAATCATAGCTGTTTACTCAATGCCTAAGTCCACCAAGTGACCAATTCCATTAAAATACCCAAATACCCTCAAAGTCAAACTTGGTCAAACATAGTCAAACTCCAAGTCAACTAGGCATAATCAATAAACCTACTAAGTCAACCCAGCCGAGTCAACCCAACCGAGTTAACACAACATAGGTTGATCCATCAGAGTATGTGTAGCTTTCCCAGAAGTACGCTTAGTGTACGCAAGGCATTGTATTTACCAGGTTACAGGGTGGCCAACTGAGTACTCGGGACGTACTCCCACCTACGCGGGGAGTACCCTCGTAAAACCCACAAATTGATTAGGTGCTTAATGACTTAAGCACTTAAGCCCAAACTTCAGATCTATGGTCCAAATGCACCCTAGAGTTATAAAGTCTCAAACTTTATCACTTTACATGTCTAAAAAGTCCTTAATACATGGTCTTAATTTATTAAGACACTCTTCAAGATGCATTAGACACTTCTAGCAACTGGCACCTCATTTTTATGACTAAGGACCCCCTCCAAGGGTCTGAAAGGACAACTCAAAACATCCAGAACATGCCATGCTCAAGATGGAGCATTTAGAACAAAAAAGAAGCTGAAAAATACCACATAAAGAGATCTAGCAAACAAGCCATCAAGGTCTGAATTTTATATTTTGAAATGATAAAGAAAAGGGAAAACCTCCAGATCCAACCCTTGCTTCAAACTTCCAAGATCCTTGATGCAACTCTTTCTTCCTTTAACACACCAAAAACACACTTTTGAGCTCAAAACACACTCACTAAGGGCTAAGGTTTGCCAAAAACAACTCAAAGGGTATGGAGGCTGGAAATGTAGGAAGAAATGAGCCAAAATGATACTTATATACCACCTAAACCCTAAAAATTAGGGTTTTCTCCTGACAAGAGTGCGCCCTGCGTACATAAGTGTACACCCAATGTACTAGGGTGCACCCTAGTACGCTTAGTGTACCCTTATGTACGCTTAGCGAACTCATCATGCTCAATTTACCAAATTGCCACAAGCCTTCAAGACTCGTTCTCATTGACTTAGGGATTAAAATCTCATATGATAAAAACCATATGGATGAATTTAGAAGTATCTGAATCTCTGTAAAAATAAAGTTATAATTTTATTATTTAATTTATTAATGATTGAATTTATTAAAATTTCCTTATTTATTGATTGGTCCACAACTGATCATATATTCACACAATAGATATGAGTTATATATGAACCGAACATACACACACACACACACACACACATATATATATATATATATATATATATATATATATATATATGCTGCAAGTTCAATAAATTGTATAATAAATTGTATAAGTTTGATGAGTAAGAATTTTTAAATGGAAATTCTAGTTAAATGACTATATTTGCTACTAAGTGTGTCGGTATTGCGATGCGTCTTTTCTTCAAGATATTGTAGAATTTGTCGAGCACCCCTCCCAATAAACACATGTTATCATATCATTTCCGTGATTTTTGTTTTTCGAAGTACGATCTCATGCAACTGCTAAAGTGTATTGCTCCTCCGGTGTATACCATTGTGGAGGCTCTTCTCTTTCCGTTACTATCACTTTTCCTTTTCGTTTTCCTTTCTGTTTCCCTCTCCCTATGATACTACCCTCGCTTACATTTCGCCCTCAATTTCTACCGATGGTTGTGTTGATGGTGGTTGGTGGTTGTGGCATTGAAGAGAAAGTATGTAAAATGTTTTGTTGTAAATTTTGTTTTTGTCCAAATCGATTTTGTTGGATGTAAATTGTGATGGGGAATTGGATTGGCAGTGAAGTGAGATTAAAAGATGCTCTTTCATATGAGATTTGTTGTGATCTTTGAGAGGATAAACAATAAAAATAATTTTCGTAGTCGGCAAATCTGAAAGGATATGCTATGCTTGATTTTACTTTGGTTTGGTGGATGGGTGTTTAGGTGATGCGTTGTTTTTTTGTTGAAGAAATGAATTTTATATCTTATTAGTAAAGCGCTAATGCACGCCCTGCAATCAAATTCAAGTTTAGCCCATATCGATACGACAACCTTACTAATAGAAAGGGTAAAAATGCGCTCGAGCAACCTATCTTACTAATATAATAAGAATTAAGGGTCTATCTAAGCCCTATGGTTGTAAAGCTACAGCTCGAAAGCCGGTCTTACCTTCTACGTTTTTAGTAAAGGGCCTTTTCAGGCTTGCGCTAGGCGCTCATGCTTTTTGGCTTCCCTAAAATAGCAGATTGAAAAGTTGGTAAAGACCCGTCCCTTGTTTCAGTCAGAATGAGTCCCCGGGACCCCGGGACATTGGCTTCCGCCAACAGTAAACTATTAAGGATCGCATCCCGCGTATATTCTACATTATAGCCTGCAACTGATTCAGCTTCCGCTTCTAGGAGATCAAACGGAGCTCGATTATTTCTGCCATATAAGAAATAAAGAACATAACCAATACATGGAACAAGGGAATACCGGACCATATCTGCTTTTGCGCCATGACAATCTCACTCGAATTACGGAGACCTACACATATTAGTACAGTATACCGGGGTCCCCGGCCAGAACCACACGTGCAAGTTTATGAGAAAGAATGAAATTCTATAAAAAATTTGGGTAAAGTGTATAGTATTAATAGATTAAAAATATATTTTTATATTAAATTGACCATTTGACAAAGATCTAGCAATTAACAGTTAAAAACAATCACAAAAGTGCATTGCAATGTGTCGTAATGACAACGAGAAGCGTCATAACAAGGAAACAGTGTTCCCCACGCTACGAGGTGTTAAGGCTATGACATATATACAATAACAGCATTTTTTTGATCCAGACGGTATACTCTTAAAGTTAATAATCGAGTGGGGTTTAGCGAAGAGAAAGATAAAAGTTTTATGATTAGACGTAGTTGAGGAGGGGAAAAGTGGAACAGAAAAAATAGAGTGGGGGTTAGCACAGAGAAAAAAGACTGGTACCAAATTCAGAGTACCTCTTCGAAATTTGAAAAGGGCCAGCAGAGTGTACTTACTCTCTCTCTAAGAAGTGAGGTGCGTCCCCACCATCTCGTGACAAAACAATCTCGCATATCAATGCAACTCACGCATCTATTTTATCTTCAAAAATAATTAAGTTGTTGAACCACTAAAGATTAGAGTAAAATTCAAGTTTTAGTTTGTGTTCTCAGAGAAAGTCGAAGTATGAAAGAATTTGAAAAAACAAAAGAATAAAGTTAAGTTTATGTCATGTATATTATTTTTCAAATCTTTCACACATTTTTATTAAAGCAAATACCCAATAAAAAAAACATATAACTACTTTATTTTTCATTAAACAAAAAATGAGGTAAATTTAACTTAATTTAAAAAGAACACAACTTAAATAGAAAAACATAAACTTAAACTCAAAATGACATTAACAATTAAATTTAAACGAAAAATTATATTCCATGATCAGAGTAATATTTTTAGCCATTTCCCCTTGGATCATTAGAATTGTGTCATGGGCCGCTTCTCGTAGATTCTAGGTGTTGGTTGTAGTATTTGGAAATTCGGTTCTTCTGCCGTTGACCTGAAATTTTTCTATCCCCATTGTTAGTTGTAAGTGGAATTATATTTTTTAATATCCCCGAGTAATTTCTCCATTTCCGAAAAAATGCAATTTCTTTACAAAAAAAAAAAAAAAAAAAAGTGAAACGTTTATTTATTTATTTATTTATTATGATCGCGCATTGGGGTTTTTCAATATCCTCATAATCGTTGTTGATATTGAAATAACACCATGCAACCTATGTTGATATTATTAGTTAACTATTATGTAAGTATGTTATGCTTGCATGCTCCTAGGATTAGATCGTCCAGATTGTTTGGTCTGGTTTGCAATTCTTGTTTGAATCCAACCGTTATAGTGTTGGATCTCTCGGTTGAATGATTGTCTAATTCTAGATGCATGAGGTTAGTATTTGTATAATATTTGGTTGATATGATACAAGTTTCCTTCTAGCGGGATAACAAGATGGGTTGGAATTCCTAGTGACCTACGAAACCCGCTAGAATGTGCTATTTTGGGCTTGTGGTTTAGTAGAATCCTAGAATGAGAATCTATGAAGTGTAGCTTGTTCAATGCCCGTATTTCTGGGCTAAGCATTAAAGACCATGTAATACTCTAAGTCAACTATTGTAGCATGTTTTGAAGTAATAAGAATGAATTATGTGAATTTATGTGTTTTATACTTAATTATTATGATTTAATAAATTAAGGATAAAAAAATAAGCATCGAAAATAAATGTTAGATAGACCCGATATCTATAAAGAAAGTTGTAATGGTTGAAATAAGGATTCTGAAGATATAAAGAATACCGAAATCCGAGTTATAATGAAGAAGTTATGACCTGTCGAAGTTTCGCGATAGAAACCGGCACGACGATGTATGACCTAAAAAGTTAATTTACAACAAAGTGCTTTTTAGCCTTAACAATCTAAATTAAAGTCGTAGTATACATTAAACCAAGAGTGCATAAAAAGAACGCCCAAATCTGATTTCATATGAGGAAGTTATGATTTTTCTATGTTTCAGCTTAGCAGTATACAACCTGAAACTCGAATTTTAGATCGGGTGATTTCAAGCCGAAGCAACCTAAACTAAAATCGAAGATCTCGTCGATAGTAGTTTAACGGTAAAAAGACAGGCGAAAACGGACGTTGGATGAAGAACTTATGTCATTTTAACGGACTTTTCATGTCCCAGGTTGTTAAAAATATAACTTTATAAATAAACACAAAATTAGCCGACAGAGTGTAAACGAAAATTGTAGTCCATAATTTTACCTACGTGTGGATATTAAGAACGTAAAAAACGGAGCTCGTATGCGAAATATACAAAATTTTGAAGTTTTGGGCACAAACTACGAGGATGGTCCGAAGCTGTACGCCCAACGTACTCGTGTTAGTGCTTTGGAGTCCATCATCCTCTCTACTCCTTCGCATGAATGCCACGTGTCGTAGCCTTGACGCGTCCGATCTGATCCACTTCGTACGCCCCACGAAGAGATTAGCACGACAGTTTTCCCCGCGTACATAAGGTTTTAACGCCCAACATAAATCATGTTTCAACACCCTATAAATAGTGAGCAAGACTTCGAGTTTTGTTTACAAACATTACTTTCTCTCACTCTAAAACCCTCCTTTAGCCTACTTTTAACCCCCTGAAGTCTTGGTATCAACCCTAATACCCGAAGCAAGTTCCAAAGCCCCGAAGACCCAGGGAAAATAAATTTTCGAGTCGAAACTCTAGCCGCATATAGCCTGGTTTTTGAGAAAACATCCTGGTTTCATCGAAGAATATTGTTTTTAGCGACGAAGTGCTGTCCAACCGTCATCTTATCAAGTGAACGTGTAGTCACTTTCATCTTAAACATAGATATGAAGCATTTTATATAAAATACGTGCTATGTGAATATATATTGTTTGTTTATTTGAGATAGATGTTGAATGAATGATTTAAACAAGTTTTAAATGATTTAAATTGTATATGTATTTTATATCTACAAAAATGTTGGGTAAAACATGGGTAGATGAAATAGTTGGTATGTGATGAAAGATGAATTCGATAAATGAGACGATCAGTAATATAGATCATGAAATGAGCATGAGGGGTAAAATATGAGAGAAGCACTTACCCAAACGTTGGCCCCCCGTCATTCAAAAGAGTATGGATGACAATCATTGACTATTCTAGATGGTCCGTGGAACAGTAGCAGGCTCGCAACCTGTAGGTGTTGTGAACTATATGTTCATCAGATGTACTTTAAAAACCCATTGACATGTATTGCAGGTGGATTCCCGTGAATAATATTGTTGATAAATATGAGCGTTATGGATTTAGCTCATGTTGTATAAACCCTAGTAGCTATGGATTTAGTCCCTGTGTATAAACCTTTGTGACGATGTGACTTCGTGCCTATTCCTTAGGATGAATCCTTAAGAATAAGTGATATATGTTTCTTTGGGTAAATCCTTAGGAGATAAAGAATATAATGGGGATGGGTTATTAGATTAATTGTTTGATGATAAAACACAATATCTTTATTATTGTGGATTGAAAACCCTATGTACTCACTATGTTTTCCAACCTGACCACTCAAGTTATTTTTATCACAGGTGTCGATACGAAGCTACGTTACACTGAGAGATTAAAGGAGATGTAAAATCACTAGTGTAAATGAATGTAAGTTCTGTTTATACTTATGTTTTTGTATTGACGATGACATCCCAAAGCTTTAAAATGAATAAAATACATTCCTCAAAAATGATTTGATAATATATTATCATGTTTTTGGGAACAAATTCTGCAATCTGTTTAATTTAAAAGATATTTTGATTTTTAAAATCAAGCATAAACAAATCAGTCTTTTTGGGTCGTGAAATTGAGAATGTCACATATTTTATACATTTAAAATACTAAGGGGGTTTATCTATTAATAAATTAAACTTTTAATTTGATTAAACTTAAAGTATATCATTATGGATTCATTAATTACCCATTTTAATTAAAAACTAAATTAATTTATTAAAAACCATAAGGGTGCAATTTGAAATTTTCAATGGACTAGGGTTTTAGAACTTAATATTTCATATTTAATACCTTTTAATTATAAATTCCAAAACTCGAGGAAAAATTTTGAACCTTTCAATATATTAGGGTTTAACTATTCAAATTTCAAAAACTAAAACCTTTGAATTCAAATTTAAACTATAAAACCTAAAGGGGTAATTTGAAACCTTTCAAACTTACTTGGTCAAATATTTGAATCATAATAATCCTATATTATCCATATTTAACCAAATCCACCATCTTTCATAAGGATATCCATACCAAACTGAAAAAAAAAAAAATCAAATTTTGGCAAGAAAAACAAGTTTTGGTAGTTATCTTCATCAAAATCTGTCTAGAAAATTGAAAATCTCGACACCAGAGCCCTGGACTCGTCGAGTCCACTATAGAACTCATCGAGTTCATGCAACTTGTCAAGTCCATACATGGACTCGGCGATTCATCCTGTCAGAGAGCAAGAAATTTCGATTTTCTGATATTTGGCAGTTCACTTTTGCATGTATTCAATAGAAAAACGACCTAGGCTCTGATACCACTATTGATTTTTTAGCATAACATCAATCATATGGTGTACATGAAACCCTAATTTCTTTTATCTAGGTTTTTCTATAATGAACATACAACAATGAATACCAAAGCAATAAACCCTAATCTAGCATGCTTATTTCGAAATTGACATAATAAACAAATTAGAATGATTACCTCAACTTGTTATGTAGTAATAACAAGAACACCTTAACCTTTGAAAGCTCAACGCTGCAAATTTTGCAGCTCTAATGGAATCACAAACACTCTTGCAATAAGAATAACTTAGGAGAGGGGAGGAAATGTAACACATGTGTTTTTGGGCTAGTCATTAATGTCAACGTAATAGTTTAGGTTAACCTTTGTAACACGTCTTGAAATAATACAGATGTATTATTTGAGTATTATGTGTTTTGTGCTTAATTGTGTGATTTAAATGAATTAAGGATAAAAATAAGCATCCAAATGAAATGTTAGATAAACCCAATATCTATGAAGGATGTGGTAGTGGCCGTGACAAGGCTTCCGAATATATAAAGAATGCTGAAATATGAGTTATAACGAAGAAGTTATGACCTGTCGAAGTTTCACGACAGAACCGGCACGACGTTGTATGACGTAAAATATGAATTTAATATACAGTGATATCTAGCCTTAGTGATCTAAACGAAAGGCGTAGAATACGTTAAACCGAGAGCGTGCATAAAAAGAACATCCAAATCTGACTTCGTATGAGGAAGTTATGATTTTTCTAAGTTTCAGCTTAGAAGTATGCAGCCCGAAGTTTGAATATGAGATCGAACGATTTCTAGCGGAAATAATCTAAACAAGAATTGAAGATCTCATCAATAGTAGTCCAACGGTAAAAAGGCAGACGAGAACGGACGTCAGATGAAGGAGTTACGAATTTCTAACGGAGTTTTCCTGTCCCAGCCTACTAAATATATATAATGAAAATAAATTCAAAATTATCCAACGTAGTCTAAACGAGAGGTGTAGTGCATAATTTCACCTATGCGTGGATGTAAAGAACGTCAAAAACGGAGCTCGTATGCGAAAAATATGAATTTTTGAAGTTCGGGGCACGATTTTCGACACTGAGTGAGTGTTCACGACGTGAACTTAGTGATTTTAACTTTCAGAGCTTGGCAGACCCAAGTTGTGATGATGAACACCATGACGTCCAAGACCACGACGTGAATAAGTGGTTCACGACATGAAAATCGAAAAATCAGCCCTATAAATAGAATCGAAGGGCAGCCGGCAATGGTTGCTAATTCTTTCACCCTGTCACTGACGATACCCTCTCTAGCTCTCTTGAAGTACCCCCGAAGCCTAGTTATCATCCCGAGACCTGAAGCGAGTCCCGAAGCACCGAAGATCCCGTGAAGAAACGAGTTTCTAAGCCGAAGCTCTACCCACGAGAAACCCGACGTGTGAAGATATCCTAGATACATCGAAGAGTTATCATTTGAGGAGCCGTAGTGCTGTCTGATAAACATCTTATCAAGTGAGTATATTGTCCCTTTCATATACATGATTTTAACACAATGATTGACGAATGTATTAGATATATGATATGAGTAAGTGTGTAGTTTCTTTATGATAATACACATATATGAATTATATTCTATGAAAAACATGCTATGTGATTATATACTATTTGTTATGTGGCATGAGTATTGAATGAATATGTTATACATGTTTTAAGCTTTTTAGCAACAATTTTATGTTATCTACAAATATGTTGGGTAGAACATGGGTAGATAGCGATGTGTGATGAAAATGATCAGAGACCTCGATGTGATTGTGATCTAGTCGTCCAGCAGAATATGGATGATGACCACAAACTTTTCTAGACAGTTCAGTGGAACGCTGGCAGGCTCATAACCTGTAGGTGTAGTGAGCTTGGGTGTTCATTTGTTGTATTCTATCCCCCTCATGGTTGCCTTAGGACATTCATTGTTGAGGAATCCCCTTTGCAGTAGTGTCCGTCCTGATGAAAATTCCTAGACTAGGTCCCTTTTGATAGTTGTTGTTTTAGGAACGTAATGTGAGGATAACGGGAATGGGTAATCGGATTATTGTTTGTTGGTGAAATTAAATATAATTATTTATTGCGTGTTGAAAACGATATATGCTCACCAGGCTCCCAAGCTTGACCCACCCAGTTTCTTTGTATTTCAGGTAGTGGCGCGAGAGCATAAGTTGGAGAGATTGCGAAGATAATTTTGTTTATAGACTAGTAGTTGTGTGTAACTGTGTAAGGTCTATGTTTTATTGTTTATGCTTTTGTGTCTGTATCGGAACAAGACATCCCAAGTTTTTTGTATATAATGAAAATACATTTCTTAAAGAAATGCTTTGATAAAGTTTATTTGATCATATTGTGTTTTGGGGACAAATTCTGCAACTCTTTTAAATCAATGGATTTACTCTGAAATTATTTTAAAAAGTATAAATGAAACCGGTCGTTTCTGGGCATGATTTTTGGGATGTCACAGTTGGTATCAGAGCATTAGTTTAAGCGAACTAGGAATTTGTAAGATTTCTAGACTTATTCTTAGAATGCTATGTGAAATTGTGAGATGCGTGTCTGGTATATTTCAGACACGAGCACTAGTTTATTTTAGGAAAGTTGCCTAAATTGCTTTTATGTGCTAAATGTTATATGTGTACCATATATGATATTATTTGTTCAGATCTATGGTTTGTTGTCAACCGTATCTGAAAGCTTATGTGTTTAGGATTCTAAGCGTATGACTACAGTATTAGAGCTATCATGTAAACGTCTCGGAGTGATAAGGACGATTTAATTATCTATCGTGAATAAGGATCTAAATTCACCTTATTTGGTGTGTAGATAAAAAATGGTAAGAACCAGAAGTGGATTTGGAAACGTGAACGAAAAAAGGGGTCAACCAACTGCGATTGAACAAGTAGTTGTTGTAGCAGCAGCACCTGAGCCAATGAGAATGGCTGGTGTACAAATGATGATTCAAACAATGTTGGATCATTAGATAGAAGAAACGAGATGTTTGCTTAGGCAGAATCATGAAGAAATGTCAATTCAAGTGGAAGATCCCGATGTGAATGGAGGGCAGTCGGAGGGAGGTAACTTTAGTGGGATCATTGGCCAAGCCAACCCACCGATAGTTAGATAAAATAACCACGATGGAGGAAATGATGGACTTGGATGCAAGTACAAAGACTTTTTTGACTTGAAAACCATCGACCTTCACTAGGAAGGAGGATCTGATTGGACATGAATTGGATCTCAGAAAAGGAGCTAGCCTTCATGACGTATGGATGCAGAGGCAAGTTGCAGACCACTTTTCCAGTACGTCAGTTCACGTGTGGAGTTGTTCGTTTGTGGGACACTCTGGGGAAGACCCTAAGCCCTAATGAGCCATTGCAACTAACATGGGCAATGTTCTTGCTGCAGTTCAAGCGCAAGTTCTGCTAGGCCCAAAATCTACTGGAGTTGGAGAACAAGTTTCCGACGTTGATAAAAGGCAGCATGTCAGTCGATAATTACACTAATGCCTTCACTGACAAAATGGAGTTTGCTTTGCGCATTGTTCCGGACGAGTTGATGAAAGTTGATCGATATGAAAAGGGACTCCCATGGGAGTACACGGTGCCATTATGTCAGACACATACTCTATAGGTAGCTATCTGGGCTGCCAAGTCTATTGAGGATATGATCAAGGTAAGAACAACCAGCAAAGTTGAATTTGGTGAAAAGAGAAAGTTTGAAGGAACTTCATGTTCCAGCAAGAAAAGCAAATTTTCGAAGTCTGATTCGAAAAAGTTTATAGGAGGAAAAGGGGGCGAATCAAAATGGTGTGAATGGTGTTAGAAAAAGCACTATGGGAAATGTAGTGAGGAAGTAACTTGCTACAAGTGTGGAAAGACGGGGCATTATGCCAAATAGTGCCCATCCAAAAAGATAGTGTGTTTTGGATGTAACGAAGAGGGGCACATTTTGAAAGACTGTCCGAAGAAGAAGGAGGCATCTAGACCCAATATTCCCCCAAAGCCGAAAGAAAGAGCCTTCTAGATGACACTGGAAGCTGCTAAAGAAGAAGCTGCTGTCGCTTCAGGTACTTTTCTTGTAAACGAATTGCCTGCCCAAGTATTATTTGATTCTGCTAAAAAAGAAGCTGCTGTCGCTTTAGGTACTACTGTTTATTTCACATTAATTTGGTAGAAAACTAGCTTTTCCTATCGATAGACTAGATAATGATTTATTAGTCGAGGTTGCTAGTGGCAAGTTTATACCAATTAGCCCTCTTATGAAAAACATCTTCATCGATTTGAATGGAAATAAGTTCCACGAGGAGTTATTGCCTATCGAGCTGAATGGTTTTGACTTCGTGCTGGGAATAGATTGGCTTGTCGTTAATAACGCTGAGATATTATGCAAGAAGTGTTGGGTTTTGAGCATTCTAACACTTCCTAAGTGTACATGCAATCCTAATAAATCCTTGGATCTATGTTTGTGTAAGGTACATGCAAAATATTATTTTCCAAGGTTTATAACCTATCTAGCATTGCATGGGGTACTTTTAAACATAAAAGAACTAGATGAATTTCCTACCTTTTGTTGATTGTTGATTCCTTGGAGTTTGAGAGCCAAGCATCAATAATGTGAATGCCTCAAATGGAAATCAAAAATCACCACAAACTTGGAAAATGTATGAGAGAGTATACTAACACTTAGAAATCGGCCACCACTATTACACACACACTAGGGTGTTTTTCATGCAACATAAGCTTGTTTATATAGTGTGCATGGTTAGGGTGAAACCCTAATAACCCATGTCTTTTCCTCTTCCAAGGATCCATGGGTTAAAGCTCCATGGATCATCCATGGACTTCCATATAAGCTTAGCCCATTAACATATGAGTATTCGCCCACACCATATAAATGTAATAGCCCATGATTTAATTAGTCTTCCTTTTAATCACTAAATTAATTCATAATTAATTCATAATTAATTCAAGATTAAAACTAATTAAATAACATGACTTTATATTAATATATTATAACTTATAATATATTAATAAATCGTAAGTATACAATTCTCATAAAATTATCCATAAATAGTTTGGGTGAAGTGTAACCCAAATGGACCATGCCGGGTCGGGTCAAGTATATACCAAATAAGTTGTGGACTTAGACACCTTATCCAACAGACTCCCACTTGGATAAGTATAATAACTGTATTTTTGACTATATTACTTCAGGAACCAACCGGAAATCGTAGCTCTCGAAAACTCTGTTGAACTATGGAGCGCCATTTTAGATAATTGATCATATAATCCTCTGTTCTCATGATATCGGCCGGACAAATACATGGAACAATGTCTTACTTATTGTCTGGCAGTTGTTTCTCGATTTCCGATTTGTTTGACAAAGAACTTAACTGAACACATCAATTTACTTCTGACCGGGTCCGGTACATGGGTCAACACAAAATCATCGAGGGTCTCACATATCACTTCTATTTCTAGAAGGAACAAATAAACTTCGACTCATATGCTTGTTCTACTATTTGTTGAATTGTACACAAAGGCACATTTTATAACATCAAGTTACTGATGCGTTTACGTGCAATCAATGCACAACCAACTCATAGGTAACAACTCATATCTCTAGGTTTGAAGACCAATATAATATTATTGTCTCACGATCACTCGAGATAAATTCCATGAAGTGATACAAGTGAGCGTGGGTTTATTCCCATACTCATAACTTATGAGCACTCATGAACCTTGTAGAAACCATTGGAATGTATAAACACCTTTAGCCATCTACAAATACAATTCATGACAATCTTGATTCATACCTACTTCCGACGTATGACTGATTGCGGAGGTTTGAATAAATTAATTATTCTGGAAGTCAAAACATGCAAAACTGAAACAATAGTAAATAATTGACAATGATAGCAATACTTTACTTATAAATAAATCACACATTTTTTTCATCATCAAACATCGATTACATTTTACAAGTTTCAGAAAAGGCTATCTAATCTGTAAAACTAATATCCTCCCTCAGCCCGATGCGCCTCGCATGCTGTAAATGCTTAACCCCCATCAGTCCCTTCGTAAGGGGATCTGCAGGGTTCTCATCTGACGATACCCTCTTTGCCACGAGGATTCCTTCTTCTATCTTGTGTCTTATGAAGTGATATTTTCTGTCAATGTGTCGGGATCTGCCATGATCTCTCAGTTCCTTGGCTAAGGCAACCGCACTATTGCTATCACAGAAAATCTTCTTAGGCTCCTTAATAGCTGGTACACTCCAAGGTCTCTGATGAAGTTCTTTAGCCATATCGCCTCCTTCGATGCTTCACTCGCTGCTACATACTCTGACTCACAAGTCGAATCAGCCACCGTCTCCTTCTTGAAACTCTTCCAAGAGATTGCCCCTCCATTTAGGGTAAAGACCCAACCCGACTGAGAGCGGAAGTTATCCCTATCAGTCTGAAAACTAGCATCACTATGCCCTAATACTCTCAAGTCATCACTCCCACCAAGGTAAGGATCCAATCCTTAGTCTTCCGCAGGTACTTGAGAATGTTCTTTACCGCGGTCCAATGAGCCTTTCCTGGGTTCCCCTGATATCTGTTGACCATGCTCAAAGCAAAGGCCACATCAGCGCGGGTACAATTCATAGCATACATGATCGATCCCACAACGGAAGCATACGATAATCAACTCATCTCTGCTATCTCGGCCTCCATACTCGGACTCTGGGTCTTGCTTAGTTTGGCATTGCTTTGGATCGGTAAATCACCTTTCTTTGAATTCTGCATGTTGAACCAGTTGAACACCTTATCCAAGTAGGTACTATGAATAAGTCCAATTAGTCTTTTACTCCTTTCTCTTAATATCCTTATCCCTCGTATATAGGCAGATTCCCATAGGTCCTTCATAGAAAATCACTTCCCAAGCCAGGACTGAACCTCCTGCAAGGTTGGGATGTCATTTCCTATAAGTAGTATGTCATCTACATACACTACCAAGAAGCTAACTATACTCCTACTAGCTCTGACATACACACAAGACTCATCTTCACTTCTCGAGAAGCCAAACTCTTTGACCTTCTCATCGAAGCAAAGATTCTAGCTACAAGATGCTTGTTTTAAACAATAAATGGATTTCTTAAGCTTACACCCTCTATTAGTGTATTCTGCACTGACGAAACCCTCTGGCTGATTCATGTACCCATCCTCAACCAACTTTCCATTAATAAAAGCGGTTTTCACATCCATTTTCCATATTTCATAATCATGAAATGCAGCACTGGCTAGCATAACCCTAATACACTTAATCTTTGCTACCGGTGAGAAGGTTTCATCATAATCAATACCCTGAGTCTAAGTAAAACCCTTCGCAACCAGTCGAGCCTGATAAGTGTGCACTTTTCCTTCCATGTCGGTCTTCTTCTTGAAAATCCATTTGCACCCAACTGGTTTACGGCCTGGTACATTGTCAACCAAGTTCCAAAATTGTTTGTCATACATGGACTGTATCTCGCTGTCCATAGCCTCCTTCCATTTAGCAGACTACGGGTCTCCCATGGGTTCCTTAACACTACTAGGTTCATCCAAATTTACCAGTGTACTATCGCTAATAAATGTATCACCTTCCATAGTAATATGAAAACCATAATAAAACTCAGGTGTGTTCCTAACCCGTGTGGAACGCCTCGGAGGTACAGACTCGTCAACTGGATCAACAGGAGTTTCCTCCTCAGGTTGATTGCTAGTGTCTGAGGTTCCTTCACCAATTGATTCTTGAATTTCTTCAAGGTTAATTTGCCTCCCACTGTTTCCTTGGCTCATAAAATCTCTCTCATGAAAGACCCCTCTTCTTGCTACAAAGATCACATTCTCACTGGGTTTGTAGAAGAGGTAACTGAAGGATTTCCGTAGGTAGCCGATGAAAATACACCTTTCACTTCGGGGTTCGATCTTGTCATGAGTTTCACGCCTCACAAAAGCCTCGCAACCCCAAATTTTGATGTGGTCCAAATTGGCAACCTTCCCAGTCCACATGTCATGAGGTGTTTTGGTAACCTTCTTTGTATGGACTAGATTAAGGATATGGGCGGCAGCCTCTAAGGCATACCGCCAAAAAGAGATTGGTAGCGAAGCTCAACTCATCATAGAGCGAACCATGTCTAACAAGGTTTGATTACACCTCTCAGCTACACCATTTAGTTGTGGTGTCTTGGGAGGAATCAATTGTGAGACAATCCCACACTCCTTAAGATAATCAAGGAACTCAGTACTAAGATACTCACCACCTCGATTGGATCGAAGCATCTTAATGTTCCTACCCAATTGATTTTCTACTTCATGTTTAAATTCTTTAAACCTTTCAAAGGTTTCTAACTTATGTTTGATTAAGTAGACATAACCATATCTACTAAAATCATCAATAAAAGTCACGTAATACCGATTAGCATCCCTTGTGACAGTTTTGAATGGTCCACACACATCAGTATGTATTAGGTCCAACAAACCCTCATCCCTTTCACAAGTACTAGTGAAGGGTGATATTGTCATCTTTCCAAGTAGACAAGATTCACAACTATCATCCGATTGAAGGTCGAATGATTCAAAGACTCCATTCTTTTGGAGTTGGGCTATGCGTTTCTTGTGTACATGTCCAAGATGACAATGCCACAATGATGCTTTATCTAGGCTAGTAGAAGAATCTATATACAATACATTATTTCCTAAGTTGTCTACAATCGACACAGTTTCATACACACCATCACAAGGTAATGCTTTAAAATAAAACATATTATTAAAGAAAGCATTAATACCACCACATTCATTATCAAACGAAAAGGTAAAACCTTGTTTGTACAAACCATCAAAGGAAATAATATTTCTCGCCATTTCAGACGAGTACACACATTTATTCAAATCTAATTTTAACCCATTATTCAGCAACAAAGTATAAACTCCAATCTTGGAAACAGGTGAAGCCTTCCTATTCCCCATGATCAAGTTTATCTTCCCGTGCTCCACATCCTCACTTCTTCTTAGGCCCTACAAATCAGAACATATGTGAATACCACATCCTATATCAAGCACCCAAGAGTTAGAATATGGTAAGTTATTATAAAATATTGTGTAAATACTTGCATGGGTGGGTTTCACTTTCCCATCGTTCAGATCCTGCAAGTACTTAGGGCAGTTTCGCTTCCTGTTCCCTTTGTCCTGGCAATAGTAGCAATCAGAAACCTTGGGAATGGTAGAAGGAGTGACAGAACCGCTCTTGGTCCTTAATGAGGAGCTTTCAAGAGACTTTCCCATGGTACCCTTCGAAGGGGACTTCCTCTTTTTCCCTTTGCCTTGCCCAATAGCCAAAATAGGGGTAGATGTTGGAGCAGGAGTAGTAGAGGTAAAAACCGACTTGCCCTTAAGACCGGTTTCAGCGGTCTTCAAGAGTCCTTGAAGTTTGCTAAGAGTAACTTCCTCCTTGTTCATATGATATGCAATACAAAATTGGTCATAACAAGAAGATAAGGAGTGCAAAATGATGTCAATTGCCAACTCCTCAGGGAACTTCATGTTTAGCTTGAGCAAACGGTCCACATACCTTTGCATCTTTTGCATGTTGTCACACCCTAAAACCGAAACGGCGGAAATGTTCAGGGGTGGAGGACGTCATGTTTAGTATCACGAGATATGTATATGGTAAGCAAGTAACAAACAACCATTTCATTTAGAAAGAAAGTGTTTACAATGTGTGTGCTCACAAAACATAGAAGTCATAAACGAATAACAAAACAAGACTTGAAGCTATAATGCTCCATCTTCGGAATCCCCAGCACGAGCACCCGTCTAATAGCCTCCTGAAAATACAAGTTATTTGAAAGAGTTGATCAACAATTAAGCTGGTGAGTTCATAAGATTTTAGTGATGTGAGTATGTTGTAAAGCGTTGTGGAAAATGTATATGTAAAAGTGATGTAAGCTGTAAGTTCTGTTTTGAAAGGTTCACCTGTTCCTCTATAAAATCATATATTTCCTACTTGAATGAATGTTAAGTAAAATGACACTACAAGCCTTTCTATGGGTACAAGTTATATATACTCAAAGTAAACAAACAATCAATTGTGCTCATTTGCCCCAACCTCACAAGCTAACGGGGAACAGAAAGTAAGGCGGATAACATATATTCCATCGGATGTTAGATCGTTGTCATATATAAACCTGGTGTATTCACTTGTTACTCATGGAGTTATTTGTAATGTTTCCTTTATATCTAATGAAAAGTTCTTTAAGAAAACCTATAATTCTTATAGTAAAATATTGTTAACGGTGACTACTTTTATAATAGCTTTGTTTATAATGCTATATATAATCTGATACAGGGTAGAAAGTTAATTGAGTGAATCTGCCCTACGCCCACAATCCAACGGGAACAGGAAGTAAGGCGGAAAACAATCATTTAACTATCTATTGGGTATTAGTTTTGTATATAAGCATGGTGTATAAATAAGGTGTTATAGAGTTTTTCACCTAAAGTCTCTAAAACTGTACTGGCTTAATAAAATGGATTAAGTCCTTATCTGGGAGATCTCTAGTTTTGTATACCAAAAGTACTGACTTTGAAAAGTAAGTTTTATACTAGAAAAGTTGTGCGTTGACTCTGTGTCCTATAACCTGATCCATACCTGTTACCCTTATGATGAATTAATGTGTACTAAGCGTATATATATATATATATATATATATATATATATATATATATATATATATATATATATATATATATATATATATATATAGAGTCGGGTAGATAATGGGTTGGGTGACCTCATTTCTAGCCCACAATCCAACAAGAATAGGAAGTGAAGCGAAGAGCACACATCCTATTAGTTGTCAGAATCTATTATTATTATTATTATTATTATTATTATTATTATTATTATTATTATTATTATTATTATTATATATATATATATATCCTATAGTGTATACATTAAGGAATCATAAACCTACCATTATGATCCTAACCTTTAATCGTAGCCTTCTACCAAGGCATCTTCTGATTTGTGTTAAACCAGACTGTTCCTTTGTTAGATGTAAAATTATATTCTCCCTAGTTTGTAACTATCTTGACTAGAAAATAGATCAACTTTCAAGTGGTATTGTCACTTTATGAAAATAATGGGAAAAGTAAGTGCACATATGTCGTTTATAATAACATGCGGATGTACTAATAACCTAAAAACATATTTGTCTGATTACGGTCATAATGTGAAAGCTAGAACCCCTACTAAACGCTCTCAATGAAAAGAGATTAAGGGAACTAACCGCGACCCCAACAATTCCTTGCAATCCGTGTAATTCACATTAAAGTTATATGATCATGTATACCCAATATAACTATCACTACTGCATTAGTGATTCATTGATATAATTAGATCCTGTTTGTGTGTTCTCATGCTATAGCAACTTACCCTGTTTGTTATGTTCTGTTCTGGTACTGCTTGATTCTCTTCATTGTTTCTGTTATGGTACTGTTTCTTTGTGTGCTTCATTTTACTAGAAGTAATGAATAGCATTGGCCTAAACTATACCTATAATAGTTTACTAATGTTATACCTGGACTGCTACTGAAAAAACTCATTTATCTTCTAAGTTATGTTTGTACTTTAAAAACAAAGTTTTGTATAACTATAAAGTAACATAACTTTAATCGATTTTTGAAATGTTTTGACAACTTATAAATAACATAAGTAACATTCTGAAAGATGTTTAACAACAAACATTTACACAATTATCATTGTGTTCAACCTGTATTCCCCCCTTAAAATAGTTAAAGTAGTTAAAAGATTCATTACGGGGTATGAACTCACTTAATGTGGGTGATTCACACAGGTATGCACACAAAAAGTCCTAAATGACATATAAGGACACATATTGACATGAATATAGTGTTTACAAACAACTATATGAAAGGAAACACCTTTCGGGACTAGGAAACACCTTGGCTAGGTGTTGGAATCACATGTGATTCAACAAAGGGAAGTGGAATGGCACTAATTGGTGTATACGGTTTTGTAACCAACTCCACTTGAGTTTACGGTTGTAAACCGATGAGTTTACTACTGTAAACTCATGTATTTTTGACCATTTTCTGCTTTGAGGTCCTAAAAGTCATTTTGAAGCATTCTAACTTCAAGTCTTAGCCATAGGAAGTGATTAGGGCAACATATCACCCATTTATATGGTTTACGGTTTTTGGACTATTTGTCCTTGGGTTTAAGATAGTAAACCCAAATGGTTCGTGGTCAAATGATGTTTTCAAGTCTTAAAACACTTTCGGGTAAAGGTCTAGGCTAGTTTCTAAGCTTAACGAAGAAGTTATGGGGCATTATAACCTTCATTGGGGTGTTTACGGTTTTGGCATCTCCCCAAACCGTAAACACATAAACATGGGACATTTTTGTGGTTTTTCTTGTGCTAAACACATCCAAGGAAGGTTCTATGTTTGTTTCTAAGGTTTGGCAAGAGTTTAGGGGCACTTTGGCAACCTTTAGCACCCTTTTTAGGGTTTACGGTCCAAGGAGATTCTTGGACCGTAAACACTAGTTCCTTGTGATATTTGGGTGTTTTTTTTTGATGTTGTTAAGGTCTAGACATGTCAAGGGTTGCTTCTAAGCTTGTTTCAAAGGTCTAGAGGGACATCGGGCACAATTTGGCCTCATCTTTATTGTTCACGGTCCAAGAAGATTCTTGGGCCATGAACACCTTTTCTTTGGGGTGTTTGGATGATTTCATGAAGTATAAAACTTGATATAAGCATATTTGGGCTAGAAGCACTTACAAGTTGAAGATCAAGAAGGAAAATTCGGATGGTACTTGAGAGGATTTGAGTTTGGATCTTGGAATTGTGAAAAAGTGAGAAAAATAACCAAGTCTCACTTATATAGCCTTTAGGGTTTATGGTCTCAATTCCAACTTGGACCGTAAACTCCAAACTTTTGAAGTTTTGGGCACTTATTGCTACATAATAAACCCTAGGGTATCCACTCTCCTGATATCTTATGAGGCACTAACTTTAAACCACTCAAACTTATTTCAAAAAGCTTGAAAGTTAGTAGAAACAGTTTTCACTTCTATTGAAGTGGATGGTTGTACATAATAGAAAGTTTTGGGTTGTCACATCATCCCCTCATTAGAATGAATTTCGTCCCGAAATTAGCTTTCTCAACATTACTACTGGGGTTGCGCTTTTCTAATTTGCAGGATACTCACTCGTAGACTTGGCAACTTTGCCATGGTGTTTTTGATAGGATTCATACTTGGTCCATCTATCATTTCCTTGTGTATACAAGTCATATATAATTAGGATTAGTAGGACTATCGGATGTGCGACTCTACCCCGGGTCCACAACCCAATAGGTAACAGGAGATAGGGCGGAAACACACATACTAGGTCTTTATAATCACACTCATATACCACCCTTGCGTATACTTTCAAAAATAATAGGCGTGTTGTATTCGTCTATAGCCTCTATGCTCGAACTTGGTCTGCTGGACGAGTGGTATGTCGTGACGGTCTGCTGACGTCTGACGATAAAGCTTCAGAGGACATAGTACTTTTTGCACGAGTACTTCAGGGGTTTAGAATGCAAAAGATAAAATTGAGGTTTAGGTTAGACTTTTGATACGAAGGACGAAAGTTTCGAGAACTTATCGTTTGAGGCAGTAGAAAGCTATGAACTTAGTATGGTGAGGACCACGCCAACTCATGACGAAAGAAACTAACGAACTCTATACCGAAAAAAGTTTTGGTCAAATGAAAGAAACGTCTGATAAACGATGATGTATCCCTGGTATGCTCGGTACTGTACTCCTAGTATGTTCAACAATGTACTCCTTGTAACTATTCTTGAGTTTCCTGTTTTCTATTTTGACACTAACACTCCTTTGTATCGTACCGCTATGCGCACATACCTACAAATAAAAGTGCTTTACTTAATGAAGGGATACTTTTATACCATGATCCCTCATGGTACCACTACTATTGCCCGTAATATACCAGTTGTGAATACTTAAGATGAGTCAGGCAGTCGACTGAGTATCTCTGCCTCAAATCCTCAACCAATTAAGGAAAGGGGACCTAAGCGGAGTCACTCACTGTAAGTCTGAAACATCTTATTTGCGCACAACCCTGATGTATATGGTGAGCCATAATAGCTTCTCTAAGGGATCTTTTAGTTCTCCTGAATATTACGACCCATTTCAACATGTGAGTTGTTATTGTTACTTTTAAGTGTTATCCCCAAATTTTAGTCTTATATGAATATAAATTAATTTTAAAAGTAATTACCATTTTGAAAACGTACCACTACTTGTCGACGACTCCGACGTAGATTCTCCTGGGGTGATCATCAGAATGCGTCCATCCGCTCCTGAGTTCCTAATTATCGGGCAGTTCTTCTGACGGTGTCCAGTCTCACCACAACCATAACAGGCTTGGTTTTCTTCAGTTTCGAGGACTTGGGAGATCGGTTGAGCCGGTGCCCTGTAGTAACGGACGATGTGTCCTTTTCTGTGGTAGTTCAGACACTGCATTTCTTGGCATACTCCGGTGTAGTGGGAATTGCATTTTCCACATTTCGGAAGGTTTCCAGCATAACGACTGGCAGGTGCTGAAGTAGTAGGCATCGTAGCGGCGTACATAGTACTCGTTGGTTGCTTTTGTGGGGTGTCTTGTGTTGTTCTCTTCTTCTTCGTTTTGTTCTCCGACTTCTGATTATAGTCCTATTCCTTGGATGACTCGAGAATAGGGACTTTTACACCATGGCGTACTCCATGGTCGATGAGTCGCTGAGCCAGGCATTTAGAACTATCGAACATGGCTGGGTTAGAAGATAGCACATTTCCTTGGGTCGGAGTAGTAAGACCCCAAATGTATATTTCTATCTTGTTGCTCTCTGAGGTAATGTTCTCAGGGCATAGAGCTGCTAGTTCGCTGAACCGGTCGGTGTAGGTCACTATGTCTGAGCCGACCATAGTGAGATCCCACAACTCTTGTTCCAACTTTTGAATCTCACCTAACGGGCAATATTCTTCCCACATTAACTCTTTTAGGTTTTACCAACCTATTGAGTTTGCCACTGATAGGGTCAGTGACTTAACATGCCTGTTCCACCATGTTAGGGCCTTGCCATCGAAGGTGCAGGCAACAAACTTCACATTGCTTCCTTTAGGGCATAAATAGATTTCGAAGACCGACTCTGTCTTCTCGAACCATTGCACGAGTGCAATGACTCCTTCAGTCCCTTTAAAGGAAAATGGTTGGTATCCGGTGAAGTCCTTGTAGGAGAACTCTCCCTGGTGCACAGGGACCTCACCTTGAGTAGAATTGGTAGGCGTTTCACCTCCACCTGTACCGATGGGGTGATATTATGCCATGGTTGTTGCCACAGCAGCGGCTATTGCAGCATTCAGAGTTGCTGCATCGATTTGTGGAGAAGGTATGGGAGTTATCGGAGTAGTGTGCCTAGGTGATCTGCAAGGAGGCATCCTTGCTATAAGAAAAAAAGATGAGATGGAATAAGTCTATAGCAATAGACACAAGCCGAAAGCTGAAATGACAAGGTTATCCTAGTTCTAGTTGTATCGGGTCCTGACTTCCACAGGGTTCTAGGAACAATTCATAAATGAGTCTATACCTAATAAACTGTATGAATTCGAAATAAATATCCTCGAATGAATATCTATTTCCTGAATAACTGTTACCAGTTGCATGTAAGAAAGTAATTCTAACACATATAATGTGAGCAGTGTTTCCACTCGCTCGATAAATTAACCTAATTAATATTTATTAGTGTGACGTGCAAGACGGTTTGAGTACTTCAGCTGATATTTCCTTGAAATCTTCTCATGAACTTGTCCTTGTTCCTCCTGGACTCTTCTTTTGTATACTATGAGGAAGTGGTTACATTTATCTGGGCTTGTCGTGCGAGAATGAAAGTGACTAAAGAACCTATGAGCTTTAAGGTAACTTTATGGGGGTGATCCTTATGGAATACTCCTATAATTGTACAAGGTACACAAGTTTGTATATAATTGAAGATCAAATAGACCTTCGAATAATTGATCCCACCTCAACACTACTCCTTTAAAAGGATTGGATAACGAAGCGTAGGTCATAAATTCTATGTCTATAAGATCCTGATTATATAACACTTTAGTAATATACCTTGTAAGATTATAGACTTATCCGTAAGAGTCTTTTAAGTTCTTACATAAGTTATTTATCTTGACTAAAATACTCCTATAGTATTCTAACTCTGAATCTACTCGTTCTGTGTTCTCTTGACTGATGTTCAGGTAAGTTTTAACTCTGTTGCAACAACACATCATTCCCAAACACACGTCGGTCACATCTCGAATGAATATAGTTGATCAGACTATATTGATCCTAGCTATGATTACATAACTGTTAGGGTTGACGACAGTGCCCAACCTTTAAATACTTTTTAGTTTTGTTCTCCTCGTGAAACTAGTTCTATTATGTACATGTATGAGCAAGTAGGTATATTTTTATAACTTCTAGTTCTACTCTAAAATATATCATTATCCAGAGCACTTAAGCCCCATTGTATTTCTAGACGTATATCTTTATCGGTTGATATACTCAGTTCACTATAAACAATGCACTGATACCAATCCGTCACACCCCAAAATCGGAACGGCGGAAACGTTCAGGGGTGGAGGACGTCATGTTTAGTATCACGAGATATGTATATGCTAAGCAATTAATGAACAACCATTTCATTTAGAAATAAAGTTTTTACAATGTGTGTGCTCACAAAACATAGAAGTCATAAGCAAATAACAAAACAAGACTTGAAGCTGTAATGCTCCATCTTCTGAATCCCCAGCACGAGCACTTGTCTAATAGCCTCCTGAGAATACAACTTACTTGAAAGAGTTGATCAGCACTTAAGCTGGTGAGTTCATAAGATTTTAGTGATGTGAGTATGCTGTAAAGCGTTGTGGAAAATGTATATGTAAAAGTGATGTGAGCTGTAAGTTCTGTTTTGAAAGGTTCGCTTGTTCCTCTAGAAAATCATATATTTCCTACTTGAATGAAAGTTAAGTAAAATGACACTACAAGCCTTTGTATGGGTACTAAATGGGTACAAGTTATATATACTCAGAGTAAACAAACAATCGATTGTGCGCATCTGCTCCAAGCTCACAACCCAACGGGGAACAGAAAGTAAGGCGGATAGCAAACATTCCATTGGTTGTTAGATCTTTGTCATATATAACCCTGGTGTATTCACTTGTTACTCATGGATTTATTTGTAATGGTTCCTTTATATCTAATGAAACGTTCTTTAAGAAAACCTATATTTCTTATAGTAAAATATTGACTACGGTGACTACTTTTATAATAGCTTTATTTATACTGCTATATATAATCTGATACCGGGTAGAAAGTTAATTGAGTGAATCTTCCCTACGCCCACAATCCAACGGGAACAGGAAGTAAGCCGGAAAACACACATTTAACTATCTATTGGGTATTAGTTTTGTATATAAACATGGTGTATAAACTAATGTGTTATAGAGTTTTTCACCTAAAGTCTCTAAAACTATACTGGCTTAATAAAATGGATTAAGCCCTTATCTGGGAGATCTCTAGTAATGTATACCAAAAGTACTGACTTTGAAAAGTAAGTTTTGTACTAGAAAAGTTGTGCGTTGACTCTGTGTCCTATAACCTGATCCATACCTGGTACCCTTATCATGACTTAATGTATACTAAGCATATATATATATATATATATATATATATATATATATATATATATATATATATATTCGGCTAGATAATGGATTAGGTGACCTCATTTCAAGCCCACAATCCAACGAGAACAGGAAGTGAAGCGATGAGCACACATCCTATTAGCTGTCGGAATCTATTATATATATATATATATATATATATATATATATATATATACATCCTATAGTGTATACATTAATGAATCATAAACCTAGCATTATGATCCTAACCTTTAATCGTAGCCTTCTACCAAGGCATCTTCTGATCTGTGTTAAACCCGACTGTTCCTTTGTCAGATGTAAAAGTATATTCTCCCTAGTTTATAACTATCTTGACTAGAAAATTGATCAACTTTCAAGCGGTATTGTCACTTTATGAAAGTAATGGGAAAAGTAAGTACATAGATGTCATTTATAATGACATGCGGATATACTAATAACCTACAAACATATTTGTCTTATTAAGGTCATAATGTGAAAGCTAGAACCGCTACTAAACGCTCTCAATGAAAAGAAATTAAGGGAACTAACCGCTACCCCAACAATTCCTTGCAAGCTGTGTAATTCACATTAAAGTTATATGATCATGTATACCCAATATAACTATCACTACTGCATTAGTGATTCATTGATATAATTAGATCCTGTTTGTGTGTTCTCATGCTATAGAAACTTACCCTGTTTGTTATGTTCTGTTTTGGTACTGCTTGATTCTCTTCACTGTATGTTCTGTTATGGTAATGTTTCTTTGTGTGCTTCATTGTACTAGAAGTAATGAATAGCATTCTCCTAAACTATACCTATAATAGTTTACTAATGTTCTATCTAGACTGTGACTGAAAAGAATCTTTTATCTTCTAAGTTATGTTTGTACTTTAAAAACAAAGTTTTGTATAACTATAAAGTAACATAACTTCAAACGATTTTTGAAATGTTTTGACAACTTATAAATAACATAAGTAACATTTTGAAAGATGTTTAACAATAAACAGTTACACAATTATCATTGTGTTGAACCTGTATTCCCCCCCCCCCCCCTTAAAACAGTTAAAATACTTAAAAGTTTCATTACGGGGTATGAACTCACCTGATGTGGGTGATTCACATGGGTATGCACGTACGGATGAGAAGTTCCACAAAGATGTGATGAGAAGTTCCACAAAGGGAAGTGGAATGGCACTAATTGGTGTTTACGGTTATGTAACCAACTCCACTTGAGTTTACGGTTGTAAACCCATGAGTTTACTGCCGTAAACTCATGTCCTTTTGACCATTTTCTGCTTTGAAGTCCTAAAAGTCATTTTGAAGCATTCTAACTTCAAGTCTTAGCCATTGGAAGTGATTAGGGCAACATATCACCCATTTATATGGTTTACGGTTTTTGGACCATTTCTCCATGGGTTTAAGATAGTAAACCCAAATGGTTCATGGTCAAATGATGTTTTCAGATCTTAAAACACTTCCGGGTAAAGGTCTAGGCAAGTTTCTAAGCTTAAGGAAGAAGTTATGGGGCATTATAACCTTCATTGGGGTGTTTGCGGTTTTGGGATCTACCCAAACCGTAAACACATAAACATGGGACATTTTTGTGGTTTTTCTTGTGCTAAACACATCCAAGGAAGGTTCTATGTTTGTTTCTGATGAGATTAAACTAACCTTTAATCTACAAAGATCGATTAGATCTTGAACAAGTATATAAACATAAAACAGTATGAATGCAATAATAAGAACAAGTCAAGATGGAATCAAACGTGTCGAATGATTAAACAAAATCCTCAGAAGAGCTCTATTAGGAACATCAACTGTAGAGGATTGGAAGGTTACAAGAACGATTAAAGAAATCTGTTATCGTCTAGATGAATCGCTGTTTCATAGATCTTTAAAAACGTTAACCTAATATGCATGCAAGCGTAAACTTATATACAAAACATAAAAGGTTCTCGATTGGACAGGCCCAAACCGGAATACAAAATAACTTATGCTATCGATCCCAAAAGATGCAATCTTCAAAATAATCTTCAGCCCAACAATCTCCCCCTTTGCGTCAATTTGGAGCGAGACCTTCACTAGTTACTTGGGCCAGCAGCTGAAGCAGGTACCTTCTTCTTCACGGTGCTAAACAGACATTTGGTGATGGAGAGAATGGTCTGTCTAAACCGAATGTACCAATTAATCATATCTTCGAAGTACTTGATGTCATCAGCCGTGTTCCCTTTACACCGTTTGATAATGAATAACACATGCTCCAAACAAGTTGTGGTGTAAAGGTGCTTGTCAGCTAAAGCGAAGAGACATTTCTGTCCTTCCGCTCTAGTGAACATAACCAAGTTGCGTCTCAGGTTGATCCTGCCCAATTGCATTTGGTTGAGATCACTGGTCGATCCCACAGGAGCAATCTTTGGTTTCTTCTTGAAGACTGTGGCGACCTCCTGATCCATTAGGGCAACCTCCATGATGTAGCAAGCTAACATCCTTTTAACATGGTCTAGAAGGGGACCATATTCGGCTTCATTAGTCAAAAGGATATTATACAGGACAATCCAATCATGAGGATTTAGATTCGGTAGATCTGCCAGGGAGATAATATGAGAAGTTCTTGCAGATCCCCGAATCAACTTGAACCGAACGTTTATGAAACGACCTTCGGTATAAGGTTTCAGCACCCGAACGTTTACAATCTTCTGGGCGCTCCAAGTGAGGTATTGAGGACGAGCAGCCGCCAGATAGAAGTCAATGAGCTCCCTGTCAAGCTCAGCATTCGAGTGAGGGACTTCAAAGATGTTTGAGAAGACGTGGAAGATGAACGCCTTTCGAGTCAGCGGCATATCGAACTGCGAATCGACAGTGTTGTTGCAGTCGAACGAGATAATCGGCTCGAGCCATAAAATGCTAGGAGTTTCTATGGCCTCTTTAATCAAACGTTCCCTGGTCCAGGCAGGGAAGAGAGTCTTCCGACTCTCAAGGAGATCGTGGGCTTCCTTTTGTTTGCGTTCAGCTTCTTCAGCCTCTCGTGCCACACGACTGGCATCATCGTCAACCTTGCGACTGTTCTTTCTTTTTAAAATGTCAGCAATGGTCTCCTTGTCTCCTTCTTCATCTTCTTCGTCAGCTAAGTTTTTGCCTTTGTTCTTCACACCCAAGCCTAAAGCTTGACCAGTCGGAGATGGTTCGGTCGTGTGAGTAGCTTTGGAGGAAGGAGGTGGTTTCGATCCTATCTTCTCATCTCCCCCTTGTTTCGGAATGGACACGAAACTCGGTAGCCCTTCGACTTTGTTGAGAAGATCGATGGCCGGAGAGAGTTTTTCAGCGAGGGAACGCCTCACCGAAAAGTTTAGAATGGGATCGTGTGCTTCCAGGATGTTGGAGATTGCGCCGTGGACATCCGAAACACACGTTTTGATCACCTCCCTTTCGGATCGAAGATCTTCCAGTTGTTGTTGGGATTTGGAGAGTTGTGTGCTCTTGATCTCGAGGGCAGTTGTTTTGCTCGCCAGATCGTCCATCAACGAATGCTCGGTTGCAAGATCCTCTTGTAGCTTGGCGAGGCGAGCATTGATGGAGGCACGAAGTGCCGAGTTGTCGTTGCTTAGTTTTTGGCGAAGAGTAGCGAACAAAGTCAACTCCGATGAGACAAAGTTGGCCAATTGCTGAACAATTGGTTCCAAAGATGTCTTGGTGGCATTGGCGCTGTCCTGCAAGGACTTCAGCAGGTCAGAAGCGTCAGAGAATAGTTTATCGACTTTTGCGGTCGCCGCCTCAAAGGCTCTAGTGGAGGCATCAATCGCAGTAGTTGCTGAGGCCACCGAATCATGTTGAGCCCTGGAGAAGGCATCAACAATTTTCTGAAGGGCAGCTTCAGAAAAAGAGGACTGCTGGTTGGAAGAGGAGGCGAGAAGTAGGTCAATCTTCTCGTTAAGCTCTTTGAGATGCTTCTTTGTCACTAGAGCATCATCCTCCTCGTCACTCTGAACTTGAAACGGACTATAGTAGACCGAATCAAAGATCATGTGTTCACCACCAAGATAAGGGTTTTCACCATCAGAGGCATTTTCAGGAGATGAAGGGGGGGTGAAGTTGGGGGTGTTGTGGGTTTGGTAGGATCAGGTTGAGTGGGTGTTGGTATAGTTTTGGGTGGTGGTTGAGTATGGGTAGTTTTGGTTGCATGGGTTTCGGTTTGTGGTGGTTCGGTTACGTGAGGTGATTCGGTTGCAGTGGTAAAGATTGGTGGAGGTGAAGGAACTGGGGAATTGGGAAGTTCCATCTCTGGGGTAGGGGACCGAGGTGGTGTGTTGCCTCGTTGAGGAGATTCGTCTCCTTGAGAGCCGTCAGAACCCGAACTCTCACCCTCATAGTCACTCGAAGAAGAGGGAATTACAAGCTTTCGCTTCTGTTGAGTCTTCCTCCTCTTCGGCTGTGGGGATTGTGCAGCCTTCGGTTGTTTCCTCTTTTTGGGAGAAGGTCCCTTTGGAGCTTTGGACGTTTGCTTCCCTTTTTCAGCCTTTTTGCCCCTGCTCACCGGTTTGTTTGCATCGTGAATCGACCTGAGCATATCCGGTGTCAGTTCCCTTGGACCAGATGGCCTAAGCTCCTTGATCTTCCGAATCAACCTGCTGTCAGATGGCACGTCGCCATACATTGACTCCGGGATGGAGCCAATGAAGGAAAATTTCGATGCATCTGAGACGATGATCTTCTTGGTATGGAACGTACCGATAGAAGACATCGATGCACCGTCAGCAGTAGGAACATCAAATTTATCCATTGCCCATCGTGTAATCAAGATCCAGAACCGGGCCAACGACACCTCAGAGTATCGGGATGATGAGGAGAGGCTCTGAATAAGCTGTTGCCATAGGACAAACCCATAGTCCAGGTTAATCCCGTTGTAAACCCCGTACATTATTGTTAGGAAGAGACGACTTGCACCGTCGGATCCTGAGCTCCTTTCCGACAAGCCCTTGAAAAGGACTGTAAATAGGCCATTCCACTGTGGCGGCAGGCAAGACTTCTTAAACTTAGCGACAGAGGTGAGAACCTCTGTGTATCCCATGTTGTAAAACATGTTATACAGATGACCAATCTGAATCGTCTCCGGATGGACTCGTGAAGGGTCAACAGCAAACCCTAGCAAGTGACAGAAGCGTTGGCGAGAGACTGAGGTCTTGTGTTCTGCAATCTCGAAAAACACCCGGTCGACGGCCTTGTCGTAGTATGCAGTCGTGTAAACCTGCGATAGGGCCACCATTGGCACAGATTCAATTCTGGAGAGAGCCGGAGCAAGTTGGGAATACTTCAAACATTCTATGACCGGCGACATATAGGAGTCGTACGCCAGTGGGTTAAGATCAATGACCAGACATTGTTGTGAGCGGATGGGAAGGATCTGTGAGGTAGCATGAACGGAAGATGAATCAGCCATTTTTGCAGGTATGAAGAAGATGATGAACAGGAAACTGTTTGGGAGTATTTGCTCGTTGGAAATTTTGGAGGCAGTAAAGAGGTAAAAGGTGGTGTTGAGGGCTTTTTATAGTGGGTGAGAGGAGAGAGAAAAAACGTTTCAAATCTCTTATGGAAATTTGAACCGGGTTCTTGAGTGACAGATGGATGACAGTTGAGGTGTGCGATGATCACCTAGGATCACGCCACCCAACAAGCGCCGTTTCAGAGAGACAAGCCATTACCATTTCCGCACGCACATTTAATGCCACAGGACAAGAGAGACCTTAAGGTTAAAGTGTGGATTCCCGTTAAATTACGATCAAACATTTATTAAGAAATGTTGAAAGGCTTCTTTTAATTAGGCTAAATAAGGGTGGCTTGGAAAAATATAAAATCTCAGAAGAAAATTAAAAACTGGATCCCAAGGGAAGAAATGTTATGGTGTTTAACAATTTCATAGGAATCACACAAAATAGAATTTGAGATTTTAGTAGGGTAAATTCATCAATCCTTTAGTGAAAACTTGAGCAACTTAATTGTTCACCGTCAATTCATTAGGTGTTGAATTTTGGGTTTCACTCAGCTCATAGTGACACGAGACTAAGATCATAAACATAGATGTTGTGTAACCATAAACCTCAGCGGTCATTTCTGAGAGTCTCAAGGGTTACTATGATGGAACGAGTGTAGTGGAGAAGAAAAATGGAGATGGTGTAAGAGAACGTAGTACCTCTGCTATGAAAATAAGGACCAAGCAGGAAACTCTTAACTCATGTGAGAAAAGAGTGAGGTAGCTCACGATTAGAATAAATGAGTTAGCCTTATTGGGAAGACAAGGTTTGTGTATACCAGGTCATGAAGGCCATTATTCAAAATCTTATGAGGCTTGAGACACATACAGCAGCATGCTTCTAGGGACACTTAAGTAATTCATCAAATTTATCCCCATAAACGAACACAAACACACAAGAAATTAAAAAATGTTTTTGGAGTTTTTGAGATTAAAAAAAATAAGTAAGACGAAAATACTTTGAAAAACCGAACCCGAACGTTCGGTTGGTTTCGGTTCAAGAAAACTTTGAAAAACCGAACTCGAACCTTCGGTTGGTTTCGGTTTAGGAAAATTTTGAAAAACCGAACCCGAACCTTCGGTAGGTTTCGGTTTTGAAGAAATTTTGAGAAACCAAGGAATTTAGACAGGCAAGGAAAAAATATTTTTAACACAAGGAAAAACAAAATTGTACAAGAAATATATAACAGAGAAAGACTACCTTTGAAGTAATGAGCGAGTCAGATAGTTGAACCCAACCCGAACGTTCGGTTGGTTTCGCTTCTTACGTTTGAGGTTGAGAGGTAGTGTGAGGTACTGACTCTAATTCCATCATACCTAGCCCTTGCAATATTTTATTGAATAATGCTTCAGGAAGAGCTTTGGTAAAGACGTCAGCCAGTTGATCAGTGGTTCTTACGAAGTGAACTTCGACGTTTCCATCTTCCACATGATCTTTGATGAAGTGATACCTCAGTGCTATGTGTTTGGTTTTAGAGTGTTGCACTGGGTTATGACAGATCCTAATTGTACTTTCAGAGTCACAATATAGTGGGATCTTCTTCATATTGAGTCCATAGTCTCGAAGTTGACTTTGGATTCAAATCACTTGTGATGTGCAGGATGCAGCTGCAATGAATTCCGCTTCGGCAGTAGACAACGACACACACGTTTGTTTCTTGGATTGCCAGTTGACCAACTTCCCGTCAAGGAATTGACAACCACCAGTTGTGCTTTTACGGTCGAGTCCACATCCTCCAAGGTCAGCATCAGAATAGGCTTGAACGAAGAAGCCTGAGTTGGATGGATACCATAGACCTAAGGAGGTGGTTCGCTTGAGATAGCGTAAGATGTTCTTCACTGCAAGCATGTGAGGTTCGCGTGGGTTTTCCTGAAATCGAGCACAATAACACACAGAAAACATGATATCAGGTCTGCTAGCAGTTAGATACATCGGTGAGCCTATCATTTGACGATAGAGCGTGATATCGACAGCCAGTTTGTCTAGAGATGGGGTAAGCTTGGTGCCGAATGCCATTGGGACTTTGACTTTTGAGTCTCCCATCATGCCAAACTTTGCTAGGAGAGTCTTCGTGTAAGCTTCCTGATTAATAAAGATGCCTTCGGGTCCCTGTCTTATGTTTAAACCAAGGAAAAAGTTAATAGGACCCATTGAGCTCATTTCAAACTTAGTCTCCATCAGCTTTCTAAATTCAGTTGTTAAGCTGGGATTCGTGGAGCTAAAGATGATGTCATCGACATAAATTTGAACTATCATAAGGTGGTTACCTTCCTTTTTGCGAAAGAAGGTTGGGTCAACCGAACCTTGTTTAAATTGAGACATCTTCAAAAATTTTGTAAGCGTTTCATACCAGGCTCTCGGAGCTTGTTTGAGGCCGTACACAGCTTTATCCAGAATATAGCAATGATTTGGATGCTTTTCGTTCACGAACCCAGGAGGTTGCTCCACATACACAGTTTCTTCGAGTTCTCCATTGAGAAATGCACACTTGACGTCCATTTGGAAAACCTCAAAGTTTTTGTGAGCAGCATAAGCCATAAATATTCTAACAGATTCTAGCCTAGCTACTGGAGCGAAAGTCTCTTCGTAGTCTATCCCTTCCTCCTGACAGTATCCCTTTACCACCAGACGAGCCTTGTTCCTTATAACATTACCTTCCTTGTCCATTTTTTTCCTAAAAACCCATTTGAGACCCACAACCGAAGCATCTGGAGGAGTTGGAATGAGGCGCCAGACTTTGTTCCTTTCAAATTCGTTCAGTTCATCCTGCATTGCTTGAACCCAATCAGAGTGATCTAGGGCAGTGTTAACTGTCTTCGGTTTTGCCTTCAGTTGTGATCGGGTCAGAACCTTTTCAGATACATCACCAACTACTTGAGAGATAGGATGATCTCTGGTCCATTTGATAAGATGAGGGTAATTCAGATCAAAGGTTGGGTCTAGTTCAGCATTAATCATTTCTTCTGGCTCAGATTGGCTATCGTACTCAAGCGTCATATCATTATGTTCCCCCTCAATTGATGAGCTTTGAGAAACATGATGTGCAGGTGTCTCTTGTGGTGCTGAGCTTCCAGGCGTTGAAGCACCTTCGGTTGGAGAGGTATCATCGGTTGGAGAAGCACCTTCGGGTGATGAAGGACCTTTGGTTGAAGTGGTAGAATTTGGCTCCCCCTCAACATGAGCGTTGTTGGAAGGAGAGTCATTAGTGGTCGATCCTCCTTCATGCATTCTTCTTGCAGCATCTTCGACAATCTGCTTCATATGATCAACTTTGTTGTCTGCTGCACCTGCTTCGGAGAGTGAAGCTTTCTCTGGTTCGTCAAAGAGCTCCAGAAATGTCTCGTATAAATTGGCGACCGAGACTATGACCTAGCCAGTTAGAGGAAAGATTTCCCCAGCGGTGTCTTCTTTGGCCTGTAGCTTCTTGACATAGCTATCGTCAAAGGTCACATAGTATGTCTCTTCAATCCTTCTCGAACGCTTGTTTAGGACCCTGTACGCCTTGGATGTGAGCGAGTAACCCAGAAAAATTCCCTCGTCGGCTTTGACATCAAACTTGTTGCGGTGTTCTTTAGAATTAAAGATGAAACACCTTGAGCCGAACACATGGAAAAATTTCACATTGGGCTTTCTATTGTTTAGTATCTCATATGGAGTGAGCATGAAACGCTTGTTGAGATAGGACCTGTTCTGTGTAAAACAAGCAGCCGAAATAGCGTCAGCCCAAAAATAAAGAGGTAAGGAAGCGAAACTTAGCATAGTTCGGGCAGCTTCACACAAAGATTGGTTTCGTCTTTCGACTATTCCGTTCTGTTGCGGTGTGTAGGGAGCTGAGAAATTGTGACTATTTCCCTTTTCTTCAAGAAACTCTTCAAACTCCCTGTTCTTGAATTCGAGACCATTGTCGCTCCTGATGTTGCGGACGACCTTCTTGAGCTGTATTTCAATTTGCTTGATAAACACTTTCAGCTTTTGAGTCGCTTCAGATTTAAGCTTTAGAAAGAATACCCATGTAAATCGTGAAAAGTCATCAACAATAACAAGAATATACTTGCTACCACCGATGCTTTCGATAGATGAAGGACCACACAAATCGATATGAAGTAATTCGAGTGGTTCAACAACTTTTGTGTTGATTATAGATGGGTGACTTTGATGACTTTGTTTCCCTATTTCGCATGCAGCACACAAATGATCTCTGTCGAACTTGAGCAATGGAAGACCCCTAACATGACCTCCAGTGACAAGTCGGTTGATATCTTTAAAATTGAGATAAGAGGGTCTTCGGTGCCACAACCAGCTTTCGTAGGATTGAGCTTTTGATAACAAGCATATAGCTGGGTTTCCTTTGATGGGTTTAAGGTTTAAGGGAAACATTTCACCCTTTCGCTCTGACTTGAGAATCACTTTCTTTGTCCTTTTCTCTATGATTTCAGAACTTTCATCATCGAATGAAACTTTGAGACCTGTACCTCCAACAAGCTGAGATACACTAATGAGGTTGTGTTGGAGTCCTTCCACATAAGCCACCTTCCTTATAGTAAAGTCCCCATTTGTTATCATCCCGTATCCCTTTATGGTGCCGAAAGAATTATTTCCAAACTTGACGTTGCCACCATTTGCAAGAGATCTGTATTCCCTAAGCTCCTCTTTCCTCCCTGTCATGTGACGTGAGCAGCCACTATCGATGTACCATTCTTCGTCGAACTGCTCATCACTTATAACCTGCAAAAATTAGGCAGATTTAGGAACCCAAAGTTTTTTGGGTCCACGTGAGCTTTTCATGGGAACTGGAACAGTAAGAGAGATGTCAACTAGATATGTTCGTTTTATAAGAGTTGTTTCATCTTTCTTTTTAATGGTAAAAACTTTTATTTTGTTAGGATTGGGTGTGTTTGGTTTGGACTCTGGTTTGGATTCATTGACCTTCTGCTTTCCTTTTTGTTCAACTGACGAATGAGATTTTTGAGAACAAGCGGAATTAGCTTTAGAGCAAGATGGAGATGAATCAGTGGAAGTAGAAGAATTAGAAGAACGAGAAGAATTAGAATGAGAGGGTTTGGATGGGGAGGATTTCCTGGCTGGAGACTCTAGGTGATCCTTTTGCTTTTGATCGCTGGGGGGACCGACCTTAGAGTCTTGTTTTCTTTTGACTTCAGAACCGAACCTTTGCGTTCGGTTTGAGCTGTCCTTGGAATCGAACCTTTGGTTTCGGTTGAAGTCTTTTTAAGAACCGAACCTTTGCCTTCGGTTGATATTTTCTCGTGAACTGAACCTTGGCTTTCGGTTGTTGTGATTTTCAGGTTTTCCTACATGATTGTTTTCATACTTCAAATTCTTGTCTTGGTGTGAGAAATATGCATTATGGGAATGCCAGAATTGTTTCCTTTCAGAAAGGTTCTTCCTGTATCTATTGTTCCTTTCTCTCTTCCTATTCCTCATCTGTTTAGGTTGATGATGAACATTCGCTTTCGTTTTCGGTGTCTCCTTGGCTGGTTCCTTTTGAACTGCAAGAGTTTTACTTTGAGCCGAAGGAGCAGAGGGAATGTCTGCAGAAGTTCCACTTTGAGCTGAGGAAGTAGAGGTAGCGTGTTCTTTTGTCGAACGATCATCCTCCTGAGGAATATCTTTTGTACCACTGGTGCTTGGCTCATCGTAATTATCCAGCTTATTCAAGGGTTCAGGTATGTATCTTCCTTTGCTCTTCCAGGAAATTCTTTCAGATAAACCAATGGTTTCGTTTGCATTATCTATTGGAGCTTCCCAGAAGTACTCATCGCAGCCATCAGCATTGTCTTCGTTTACAATAGCTGTGAGTTCAGCTGTTTGATGTTCGGTAACTCCTGTCACCTTGTATACTTGATTCGGAGTGGTCCTGACCTTTTGATACACAACTGCTTTCTCAACTAATATCGGGGACTTTAACTAATTCCGACTCCTTTAACTCGATCCACATTCTCCGCTCCTCACTCTTCGACGCCACCCTGCTTAATTGATCAGTTAGGTTAGAATTGGTGACTCGAGTTTGAGTTAAGCTACTATCTAGATGAGAAATTCTTGTATTAACGTTTTTTAGTTCTTTCTCATATGAGGATGGTGGTACTTTGGATGAAATAAAAACAGATTGTACCTTCTTTATCAGTTGATCGAGCTCATTGAACTGCTGGCTAAGTGGTTTGGCCGTAAAGCACATGTCCTCCTGTACCTTCGGTCCATCGCTTCCTCCATCGGTGTTGTATCCCCTCATTTGAGATACGTCAGTCACCATGAAGCATCTTCCTCCACTGCTTTCCTCCTTAGCCACATAAGCCTTTCCATGAGTAGGCTTCCTTACTTCATCGTCTTCTGAGTCGGTAGACCAAACTTCCGTGCTACCGAACTCGTCATCTTTAACCGAACCCTGCACAATGAGAGCATTAATAGAGGGGTTAGCGGTAGACTTCTTCTTTCTCAACTCGTTCAATCTTTTCTGCAACACAGCTTCCTCATCATTTCCATCATCCTTTTCAGCCATCTTCTTAAGGACACAGTCCTTAGCATAGTGGTTTTTCCCACCACAGTAGAAACAGCTTACTCCGGAATCGCCATCCACCTTCGGTTCCTTCTTGTGCTCCTCAGCCTTCGGTTCATTGTTCACCTTTTCAGAGCTGTAACTCCCCTGCCATTTTCGGTTTTGGTTGCTGGGGAATCTCTTCTTTATGAACCTCTTGGGATTGGACACCATCATGGCATAATCCTCAGACGTGAGATCATATTCCTCCAAGTTGAGGTCTTCATCCTCTATCACAACTTTACTTTTAGATAGGAGGGCCAACGAACCAAGACTAGAAACGACGTTCTTTTCTTGCACCACAATCTTCTCTTGGGACTTAAGAATATCCACCAGTTTCGCCAAAGAGTATGATTTAAACTGCTCATGGGCTTTGACTGTGGAAACTACTGTTCTCCATTTAGACCTCAGTCCGTTCAAGAAAGTAACCTTCTGTTCGATAAGCTTCCTTTCAATATCGTGTTTGATCATCTTGCTGAGAAGATGATTGAAGCGATCAAACGTCTGGGTCACCGTTTCTTCGGCTCCTTGCCTGAATTCTCCAAACTCAGATAAAAGCAAAGTTTGAATAGAATGTTCAAGATCCTCGTCTGTAGAGTACAGTTCACGAAGTCTATCCCAAACTTCATTTGCCGTCGTGCATGAGCTGACCAACCTGAATGTGTCGGACTGAAGGGCGAATCTGATCAACCTTAACGCCTTAATATTGCACTGGAATTTATCCTTTTCATCTTGTGCAATATCCTTCACGTCCTTTAGCAGATCATTGTACTCCTTTTGTGTCTTGATGATTCTGGACGATGCAGAATGAGAAAATGGTCCATTGGTGATGGCTTCCCATATGAGGTACCCATTATCCTCCGATCCAATCACGTAGTCTTCAAAGTGATGCGCCCATACTTGATAGTCATGGGTGTATAAGATTGGAATCTTTATCGTTGAACCGATGTTGTTGGAAATATTAATAAGGTTTGATTGCGTCGCGTCCATTATGATCGTAAAAACCTGTTCAAAGATCAAACTTGTAATAAAGCAAATTAGGGCAAAACAATAAATATCAGGATACGTCAATAAAGAGATGACGGCTCAATAAATATTGATAATTGCGGAAAAACCCTAATGGAAATCTCTTTCACAGAAAAGATGTGTATTGATTACACAGCCTCCCGCTCTGATACCAATTGATGAGATTAAACTAACCTTTAATCTACAAAGATCGATTAGATCTTGAACAAGTATATAAACATAAAACAGTATGAACGCAATAATAAGAACAAGTCAAGATGGAATCAAACGTGTCAAATGATTAAACAAAATCCTCAGAAGAGCTCTATTAGGAACATCAACTGTAGAGGATTGGAAGGTTACAAGAGCGATTAAAGAAATCTGTTATCGTCTAGATGAATCGCTGTTTCGTAGATCTCTAAAAACGTTAACCTAATATGCATGCAAGCGTAAACTTATATACAAAACATAAAAGGTTCTCGGTTGGACAGGCGCAAACCGGAATACAAAATAACTTATGCTATCGAGCCCAAAAGACGCAATCTTCAAAATAATCTTCAGCCCAACAGTTTCTAAGGTTTGGCGAGAGTTTAGGGGCACTTTGGCAACCTTTAGCACCCTTTTTAGGGTTTACGGTCTAAGGAGATTCTTGGATCGTAAACACTAGTTCCTTGTGATATTTGGGTGTTTTTTTATGCTCTTACGGTCTAGACATGTTCTAAGCATATTCGGGCTAGAAAAACTTTCAAGTTGAAGATCAAGAAGGAAAATTCGGATGGTACTTGAGAGGATTTGAGTTTGGATCATGGAATTGTGAAAAAAGTGAGAAAAATAACCAATTCTCACTTATATAGCCTTTAGGGTTTACGGTCTCAATTCCATCTTGGACCGTAAACTCCAAGCTTTTGAAGTTTTGGGCACTTATTGCTACATAATAAACCCTAGGGTATCCACTCTCCTGGTATCTTATGAAGCACTAACTTTAAACCACTCAAACTTATTCCAAAAAGCTTGAAAGTTAGCAGAAACCGTTTTGACTTCTATTGACGTGGATGATTGTACATAATAGAAATTTTTGGGTTGTCACACATGTGGCCCATGATGGATTCACCATCCTTCATGCGGGTTGTTATCATGGAGGAGATTATTTCTTACCGCTCCTGACGAGCACTCTGATGGTACCTTTCCATCAGGTCTTGGTGCATCTCGAAAGGGTAAAAGTCCTCATAGGACTTTTGGAGGTCGGCTGTCATTGTGGCCATCATGATGCATGCTATCTTGGTAGCATCTCTCTCACGCGTCCTAAATTCAGTGAGCTCCTCAGGAGTAGCAGTGGACTCATCAAGCTCCTTTAACTCCTTATCAAGGACATATTTTTTGTCCTCATAACGAGTAACCATCCTGATGTTCATAATCCAGTCCATGAAGTTGGAACCATCAAAGATGACTCTCCCACAAAGATTCATGAGAGAGAAAGAGCCAGTTGGGTTAGAGCCCGAAGCATTGTTGTTGGAAGACATCTGAAAGAAGAAATCAAGTTTAGATTAGATATATGAAGTCCTTAATAAGACACCCAAAGCTAATATTAAGGCTAAAATCCAATCCCAATATATTATACTTAGAAGAGGGATGCCGTAATCTAAGTAATAACATATTTGAAAGGTAGGTGAATGACGATTCACCAATTTCCACCATGAAAAATGAAATGAATTATTAGGTTTTAATTGGATTTGAAATTCTTAGATTCTTTTGAGATTCATTGAACTTTTCAATGGCATGTTTCAATCTCGATTGTGCCCTTCAAGTTTTGTGACCGGGGTGCCGAGGATCACAAAACAAGGTGTGAATAACCATGTTAATTCACTTGGTACCCTTAATATTATCACCTAATCAATGTGCCGGTTACTTACACACGATCCATTGATCTATGACAAACATTAAGTCACCCTTCGTGATCCTTACTAGTCCAAGTTAGTGTGCCGGTTAACCACACATGCTCCACCAATGACTTGGTAAGTTACAAAGTGTGAATTCCTTGGACTAGCACCATGTTCACATTTTTACTAAAGTAACTAAGATTGGGAATTAAAAATTTTTCGTTACTTTATAATAATCATTATACTTTTAATGAAAATTTAAAGTAATTGTCCTACCCGTTCTGTAACATCCGGATTTTACCAGGTATCTTGTAAATTTAATTTTGTTGATTTGTGAGGGGGACTCGGCGAGTTGGAGCTCAGACTCGCCGAGTAGGGACGCGGATTTGGGCAATGGAGCGCGCCTGGACTCGGTGAGTCCAGGATATGGACTCGGCGAGTCTACGCTGTGTAATGAAACCCTAAATTTCCGGGTTTGAGGCCTATTTAAGGGGCCTTATGGCCGTCATTTGTGCTCACCCAACCCTCAGTGAGAGACCCTTGTGTTCTTGAGCGATTTGTGAAGGGAAAGGAGCATTTCTTGACCTTGTGTGTGTTATTTAGCAAGAAGAAGGAGACTCTAGGCAAGAGGAAGCAAAGGAGGTTGCTATTTCGTGAATTTGGAGCTTAGATCATCACTCTAGAGGTATGATCTCGGACTATTTTCTGTTTGGTGAAGCATTATGCAATTTAGGGCTTATGATGGTCATTTATGGGATGATTTGGTGCCCATTGGTTCCCTCCTTGAGTTGAGGTTATGGATCTGGACCCATAGAGGTCCAGAGAGCCTCACTCATCAAGCTTTATGTATGACAATGGAGTCCATGACCTTGTGTTGTAGTAAATGAGTCAAAAACATCGTATATGGTCATATAGAGGTTGTATGTGCATCAAGATTGTAACTTTACGTGCTAAATGAGCTTGGAGGGACTGGATCTATGGATTAATGGACTGGATCTGACCTTTAGAGCAAGATTGAGTCAGTGCATGGCACGGACTCGCCGAGTCCGAAGAATAGACTCGGCGAGTAGCATGAATGTTGCCCGACCACACAGTGAGTGGCCTCGCCGAGTTGGGGAGGGTGGACTCAGTGAGTCAAGGGGGAGTCAGAATGGACCGGTGGATTGAGTCAAACTGGACTCGCCGAGTTGTTTTGAGACTCGGCGAGTTGAGTCGTGGTGGCCCCACAACTCATGCCAGGTAGAACTCGTCGAGTTGAGTGAATGCTCGACGTGTCAAGGGAGGATTCCAGGGAAATTGGTGTACACGCCCACACTCGCCGAGTCGCCTTGGTACTCGTCGAGTCCGGTCAGAGTTGACCGTTGACTGTTGACCAGAGTTGACCAGTGTTGACTTCTTATTGATAGTCAACCTTAGAGATATAAAGTGTTAATTAGAAGCATATAATGTTATAGGAGGATTAGAGCTCGGAGGATCGAGCACGAGGGATTTCCAGGATTCGTGAGATATCGAGATACGCGAGGTGAGTCTTCTCACTATACTTTACCTTGAGTAGGTAACCAGAGTTATGTGATAGAGTATTTGTATGCTATGTATGTTGTGTGTTGTACTGCATGATTTCTATGTGATTTATGTGGTGCATGTTTATCAGAGCTAGAACCTGAGGGTTCACAGAGTTTGGGTGTACGGACCCACAGAGTTATAGCCTAGAGTGGCTAATATGTGTTATATGTGGTATTTTGGGGAACTCACTAAGCCTTGTGCTTACAGTGTTGATGTTATTTGTTTCAGGTACAATGACGACCGCGGGAAGGCGCCGGCTTGATCCGTATGCACACACGTTCGGAGCTTGATATTATGATCTTGGGATTTTGTACTGTTTTGTTGGATAATTAAAATGGTTGTTTTTATGAATATCGATGGAATTATGTTTTATAAAAATTGAAAAATTTGTTTGAAATTTTCGGTGTTACACGTTCGGCTAACGACCCTCCACCGATCAAGGAGGTGGTGGGTGAGAGTGGACATCCATTAACGACCCTCCACCGATCACGATCGTCTAATGCCATGCATAACCATTAAATTCCCATCATGTCTTAAATTACTTTTTAATTAAAATTTAGTTCAAACAGGTAGAAAACCCTTGGGTTTTCACAGATGTCAAAACTTTTCCCATTTGAATTATCTTTTGAAATCCGGATGTAAAAAACCCTCCCGTTCCTTCCCAAAATGATTTACACTTTCTAAACTTTTACAAACGAACTTCATCTTCTTCTATCTTCCTGGTCAAACCTTTTCTGCAAGTTCTTCAAAACATTTGCGAGTAACACTGGCAAAATCTGGTGTGTTGAAGATGTAGTAAAGCGTAATGGTTCAACCTCCACCATCAGAAACACTGGTCCTTTAATTGCTTCAAGAAATTACCAATCAATCTTCAACGACCATGACCATAATGATCATGCAATCAAGTTGATGATTCGTTATCTCCCAAAACAATATTTATTTGGACATTTCAATGTTGTTTCTGATTTTATCTTCCTATATTATCTCTTCACATGTGTTTGTCTTTATACAAAACTAAAGATAATATTTATGAGATATGCTTTAAGCTTGCTAACGATTCAAGGATGGTTCTTATAAAATCAAAATTTCTGGAAGCAATCAATCTCAAGGTTCTGCCTTCATTTGTATTAATGAACCTTAGATATGACAATGACTTCAAATCTTTATAAAAGATTACGTACCAAGAAAAAACGAATGGGGTTGCAGATTTCAAAAAGGGGAAACTTTTGGTGGTCTAGTAATTGATTTTCCACTTTGCGATTCAGTGTTTGTATGGAGGAACTGGTAGAACGAACACCATGTGAAAGGAACTGTTATATCTATTATGGGAGCATCTTCACCAGCAAAGCATTAAACTATGTAACCATCCTTTGGGATGATTTCATCAAATATGTTGGATGAAAGACTCCAAGAGAAGGTTTACCGAGGTGACCTCTAGAAAGGTTTTGGTAAATGTGCATCCACAATTTGCATAATTGATGTTGGAGTAAGTGTTGGTGACAACATCAATCTCATTGCTACTAAGTATCTAAAAAGGTACACTCTTCCGATAGATCACACTATTTTTGGTGTTATTAGAAAACTCCTTGTGTAAATCTTGATTGAGATAGGTCTGTTTGACAATGTGGTATCTGACCACATTGAGGCTACGAGCAACATTCCACATTATTGCTCTACCCTGACTAGCCCCACACCATATCCCATTAGATCTATCTCAGACCTCAAACAATATCGGATCAAAATCAAATCCAAAAGAAAGTCCACTCGAAGAAAGATGGTTAAAAAGGGTACCAAATTCCAGAAGAAAACCAAAGCGGATACCACAAATAGGACTAGTACCGAAGAGCCAAGGCACACTAAAGACTTGCTTCACACTGAAGATCCCTAAAAAACAAACAAGCCTATAATCACTGAAGAGGTTTTCCATATAACGGATCCCACCAATACTTAAGATCTTTATCCATCGGCTTCACATAACATCTTTTACAATAGAATGTTGAAACTTGCATGCACTCCAAGTGACAAGTGAGCCAAATCCACTAGAGTCTCTTAAAAGACTCCAAGTCCAATTTGATTCCATGATGAATCACCCATTCATTCCAATTATGTCTACTTCACCATAAAAAGTTTAATGGCTTTGGCTGAGCATGGAGACAAAGCCCATTCAGAATTCCTAGTGAATTCTGAATTTGTTAAAAATCCTAAGGTCTTCAGGATTAGGAAACTACATGTTTTTCTCCTAGAGGAGTTGCACTCCATTTTTTCTTCACTAACACAGACACAATAAACACCTAATGCACCGCAGGGTCCTTTTCGAAGACCCTAGATAAAACTGGACTTGGGCCAAACCTGTTTACCGACCAAGGACACCGAGGAAGTTCTAGAAAATCTATACCATGAAAATTACATCCTAGCATATAAGGCCCAAGGAGTACCAATGTGAAAATATCTAGGAACCCGAGGGACACCTTGGTGGCTACTAGTTTTGGTTCCTTGTTTTTGTTGGATCAATGTGTCTAACCCAATAACTAAATTGATATTTTCTTGTAATTAGAAGAGAAGTCCTTTTTAGGTTGCACTCATAACTAGAAACTGATTAAAATGACATTTATATAGAGAGAGATAATTTATTATATTATTATATGATTGATAAACTAATTGGAAACTATGATGAAATAATTTGTTAATATATTAATTAGAAATAGATAATTGGTATGTTAATTTAATATGTGATTAAAAAATTAATATGCGATTAATTGTTAATTAATTGATTGTTTTATTTATACGATTAATAATTTCGTATGAAATCAATTAGAATTGATTAATTATTAGTTAGAATTAATCTAGAAATAATTGGGAACTAATTGGAATTAATTAATGATGCAAGGAGTTGTAATTGCTCAATTGTTGAAAAAAGGAGGCAGTTCTAAAACCATCCAAGGGTGGATGGTTTTAGGAGCCTCCTTGGGGTTTCCAGAAGCCTCTTAAATGCATATAAAGTAAGGATTTGGATTAGGATTAAAATCCATTTGAATATTGCTTTGTCCCTAAGATACCTAAATTATCAATAAGATCCCTTGGGCACTTGAATTTGTTCATGCACTTTCCAAAAAGCATAGGATCAAAATTTCCTTCTCTTCTCTCTCTCCTCAATTGTCATCTAGTTCTAAGGTTTGGGTGTGAGCTATTAGAGGCATCATACTTTTGGTACTAGCTTTCCTAGATCTTCGAAGGAAGGACTGAGGTGATTTGTTTACTACAACAAGTCAAAGATATGTAATCCTAGTTCTTCAATTGTATTTTGATTATATCAGTGTTGATCTAGATTTTTATTGTTCATATTATTTTACATTCAAAGTGCATGACATTGATCCATTAGGTTACATGTGACCTTAACTGTTAAGTGAAATTCCGTAAGCATAATAGTTTTGTAACCTATAAAATCATTCAGTGGTATCAGATCCTATGTGTGCCTAACATTGTTTGTACATGAGTTAAATTGATCAAATCCGATTTTTCAGAAAAAAATTATGTTTGTCACGATGTGTTAGGCCCTCTATCATGACGTTAAGTTAGTCAAAATCTAAAAGTTGTAATTTTTTTTTGCCTAATCTAATTTGTATGGTTAATTTTTCTAATTATCTATTTTAAATTCTGTCAAAATCCGAATGTTTGATGCCTTAGATGATTAAAATAAACCCTAAATATTAGGAGATAATCCTGGAAAGATAATATTTAATTATAAGATTATAACAAATTTTAATTAATAGACTAATTAAAGGATAATTATAAATCCATGATAGGTTTAAACTAATTAATTAATTACGTAATTAGTTTAAATAATTCATATTTAAACATTGTGTTTTAAAAGAATTTAAAGTGCACCCTTACCATACTATAGGGGGGATAAGGAAACGACCTACGAAATAATCATTCAATGGGTGTACACTCTTACTCACCGCTCCCTGTTATGGTGGAGGCCCGTTAGCGAAACACAATTGATAGGACATAAACTCATTAAAAGTATGATGATATAAAGTACTGGAATCTTTTATATATTTCCCAAATCTAATTACTGTAGTAAAAATGTAAAGTGTATGCTAATCCATGAAAACACACATAATTTCTTTATGAGTCGTTAGTGGAGCATGTGGGGTTAACCAACATATTAATTTCAGAATATAAAGATGAAATGATGTAACAAATCGCTTTTATAATTGTTGATTGGGCGTGTGTGGTTAACCGACACATTAATAGGAGATTATAAATTAATGTAGGGTGTTTGAGCGGGTGTCATAGTTATTCACATCTTAATTGTGATCCTCGGCATCCCAGTCACAATTGGTATGAGCATAATCGAGATTAAACATGACATTGATAGATTCAATGAATCTGAAAGGATCTTGGAATTTCAAAAGACTGAAATTAGTAAAATCCTTAACTACCAAAAATATATTTAAATTTGATTACGACATCCCTCTTCAAATTTCAAATCGAAAATAGGCATACTAGATTTAAGTTCAATTTTGGGTTAATAGTTAAGGATTAAAATCATCTAACTTGAATTCACTCTTCTCCCATATTTTATTTGTCTTATGGATATAGAAATGGTGTTCCTCGTTCTTTTGGAAATGTTTTTCCTCAAACTTTTATAGACCGTCTTCCACATTGAAGTCGTGGTGGACTTATTTTGCCTTCCTTAGGAAATGGTGGAACTGAACATGATGTTTTTTTTAACTCTTCCACCTCCTCCTCGTGTAACTATCCTAATGTCATGTTTTCCTCGAGTTGAAAAATATAAAACTAATCGTGCCTTGTTTGCATGTAAACATGAATACGAAAATTTTGTGTGTCTTTATGTTTTGAAAATGAAATTGTATATTTACAAGTTAAAAAGGTTGGGTGTCATATTCCTAAAAGAGTAAGACAATAATTTGGTTCTTTTTTCTCTTGCAAAGTCATATGGTTAGTTCATTGAGAACTTTCATATGAGGAATCTTGATCTAACCGTAACTGATCTGACCCAAATGTTGATACTTGCTGAATTAGAAATGCTTAACAACATAACTAAAGCAGAAATTCTTATAGGATCTATTTCCATGAATTCTGTAGATACTGACAATGGTAACATTGGTGATATAGAAAATATATATTGTCCCAATCAAAAGGGATCGACCAAGGTCAAACCGATAGATCATATGGTAAAGAGAAATGCTAATTCTAAGATCATTCCACATGTTGACCTAAATGAGTCCATTTGTTTGTACTATCAATTTAAAGGGACATTGGAAAAGAAGTTTCCCACATTGCTTGAAAGATCTTAGAGATGGTAAAGTCAATTCACATGAATCTGCTTCAAGTACAACCATTATGAACTCCATAAAGTATTATTCTTAGATGCTTAATATATAATGTGATGATCACATTTTCATTATGTTGCAAAATTTAAAAGAAAGAAGGAAGCTTAAGCAAAGTGAGCTAGATTTAATCATGAAAGATGGACTTTTGGTGCATGGTTTGATGGTTAGAATTTGATGCTACTACTAGGGAGTTAGGATAATTTAATATATTGTTATTAACCATTTGAAATTTTTAGAAGCATTGTTTTCATTCCATGCATTGTGACATCCGGATTTCCAGGTATATTAATTTAATTATTTATTTTTCGAGGATCATTGATCTACTCGACAAGTTGGTTCTATAACTCGCCGAGTAGAAGCTAGTATGACCGCGTGGGTTTAATGATCTACTCGACGAGTCGGAGAGTAGACTCGCGGAGTAGGTGCTGGAATGAGAAACCCTAAATCCCAGGTTTGGGACATATTTAAAGGCACTTATACTCTCCTTATGCGGCTAAACTTCATAGAGAGAAACCCTAAGCTTGCCACTTTGTTGTGTAGAGAGAGAGAGAGAGAGAGAGAGAGACCAAATTGATCATTCTTGTGCGTTTTGAAGGAAGATTTGAGGAGCATTACGGATCTTATCAAGGAGAGGTTGTGGATCTAGTGTTCTTCTATCATTAGCATTTGTTCAGAGGTAAAAAGCTTTCACTTTGGCCATATACTTCGTTAGATCTCTTTTGTGGGAGTTTTTAGTGTTTTCTTCAAAATCATCTTGTGTCCTTCCATTATTTGAGCATGGTTTGAGGTTAGAACCTCAGATTTGGACTATAGGAGGCCTTGAGAGTCCAAAGATCCGAGCTTTATTGGGCAAAGGGCATGTTCATGTGCGTCTAACCTTCCTTTGGAGCTGGTAATGGCTTTATGGAGCAAATGTGCCATGCATGAACGTAAAGATCGAAACTTTACGTGACAATCGAGCCTAGGGAGCCTAGATCTAGTAATTGGAGTGATAGATATTCCCTAAAATGTCTGAGTAGGAGTAGAGACTGAATGAACTCGACGAGTCCATGAGTTGACTCGATGAGTTACTTAAGGTTTATCCCGATAAATATGAGCATGCTGTAACTCATCGAGTTATAGAGTCAACTTGACGAGTAAAGTTGGTTTTCATAAGGCCTCTAAGGAAACGAGGGGACTCGATGAGTCCTCTTGATGCACTTGTCGAGTTGAGTCAACATGGACTGTTGACTCAAGTTTTACTTCGGTTGAATTTTATAGTTTTGACCAAATGTGAGTAACTGAGATCTTGGAGGGGGTAAAATGGTCTTTTACCCTTACCAAGAGTTAAAAGGGGTTAATATGAATTTATTAGAATTTTGATCTAATTAGAGATAATCACCACATGTATTTGGTGGAGGCTAGATCGGTGATTCATGTACGTGGTATATTAGTTTGCTTGCTTCGAGGTGAGTCTTCTCACTATACATTACCTAGAGTGGTATTTATGTGTGACCAGAGGGTCGTATGTGTTTACTTGAGTTATGAATTTTGTTGTGTGGTATTGATGCTATATTATGTGATACTTAGACCAGATCGGAGGGTCCAACGAACTATGAGACCGGAGGGTCCTCACTTACACCGGACCAGAGGGTCCAACGAGCTGTGGGACTGGTGGGTCCCACTTAGACACATTGACCGGAGGGTCTTCCAGAGCTATAACCTCGAGTGGCTAATTATTTGTGTGTGGTATTTTGGGGCACTCACTAAGCTTTATGCTTACCGTGTTATGTGTTATGTGTTTCTGATTCTTTAGAGGATCGTGGCAAGGCACCAACATGATTGTACACACCTGTTCGAGATTATGTTTAGGATTCTAGGATTTGACTTTTGTTGTGGATTTATGTTCACATTGAGACACTTATGATTTTTATGAAATATAATATATGAGTTTTATGTGTTTTAAAAATGAAAATTTTGGTTGAAAAAATTATGTTGTTACATGCATTGTAAGGACAAGTCCCAAATTTTCATTTATTTAAAAAAAAGAAAAATTTTGGTTTACATAGTTTCTTTATATTATTTCCTTGAGATGAAGTTAATGAAAATATTGGTTATGTTTCTAATGCTAGAAATATTAATTGCAAATTCGATTCTTATGGTATCACTTGTGGTATTGTTATAATTGACCAAAAATGTCATCTCCAACTGGACAGATACTTGGTGTTGTACAATTTGAATTATATAATATATGAGAATGTTGTTCCTTGAAAAATTATGACTAAATACATTGTTCACACGCTCATGTTAGGCAAGTGAATGACTAATGGATGTAGTGGATATTGATATGGATTCTTCATGTCCACCACAAGGGACGATAACTCTATTCATCATGGTTTATTGATGTTTCAGTTAATATTATTTAGTTTATAAGGTTAAATAGAATTCTAATACTTTGAAAAGATTCAAAGATTAGTAGAATGAATAGAAGAATCAATTAAGCAAAAAGATAAAAGATTCTTCAATCTAAGAAGAAATCATAATGCTTTAGTATCTTGCTTTATGATCATTCTAGTAACTATGGAATCATATCACAATTAATCTTCAATGAACATCTTAGTTCAATTTTATGAGTAAGAAGAGGAATCAAACATTGTTAGAAATGGTTCGATCATAGATATGTCATACTCTATTCCAATCTTGTTTTATAGCCATGCTCTAGTAACTATAAATCGTATCTTGAAACTCATTCAAAATTAACAAGGATGATAACACCTCATAATATGTGGAGTAAATAATGTTTTAGTCTAGCACATTGAGAATTGGAGTTTTGATGTTTTCATTGATCGAGAAAAAAAAGTTAAACCGAGTCCTGTTTTATGAAGTGTTTTGTTGTTGGAAAGGCAAACGAACTCTTGAATAGTTATTTTAGCTTGTCAAATAGTGTTCCTTGAGAGAAAACACATATGTCAAGAAATTAGTGGGAGCTACGTTGATCTTGAATTGCAGGAGTCAACTAACAATTATCATTTTAGTTATCACTAGGACACAAACTAAGATTGATAACTTGTTCTGTTTTAATTGGCATATTTTGTGCACTTTCGTTTGTGTTGGAAATGATTACGAGTTATATGTTCTACATTTAACTTCAAAAGGAAAAGCACATTGGTTGATGAAAGTATATTGATTGATATGGGTGAGTTGCTAACAACATGGAAGCACTGGTAGGCCCTTAAGCTTCCTAAAAGGAAAGGAATTAAAAATAATGAAGTTTAATCCATGAAGGAAAACTGAATTTGATTTTGGTTTTTCTTAAACCATGTCTAATGACTTCACGTTGGAATTGATATATTCACATAGATAGGAACATATGCACCTTGAAATACAAATGACAAAAGGATTCACTCTAATTCTTGAATATTATTATGAGGATATACCTTTGATAATTGATTTTAGTAAATTTCATTCTAAAATACATAATTTGATTACGACATCCCTCCTCATATTTCGAAATGTTAGAAATGGTAAGGAATTTTTTGAACTTTTGAAAAATATATCTTTCACTATTGAAGGGTTTAAACACGCACACATGCATACATTATCCAACTAAGGTGTATCAACTTAAGAAGTGTAGTTGGAGACTTATCGAAGCATCACTTGATAGAAATATGCACTTCCTTATAATATTAAAAGGGTATTCATTGTTAGAATAAATAAAAGAGTTGATCGATAGATTCAAGAACAAGAATAAGAATCAAACACAAGAATCAAGATCAAAGTAGTGTTGAATGATTATAATCTATGCCTTAGAAGAGCTCGATCAAAAACTGCTATTGTAAATGTATGTTTAGGGTTACCAGAGAATCAACATTAGATACGGTGCATGCATGCAATATAAATAGCTAAACCCTAGCACATTAATAACCAAGTTAGACAAGCCCAACCCGTTACACAAAATGGTCTATACAAAATAAATAAAATTGACACAATCCATTTGGCCTAACAATCTCCCCCTTTGTGTCAATTAAAACATGAGACTCTTCATGGTTGTGTTCGTTTTTGTGTCTTTAAGAGCTTGGGCATGATACTGAGGAGAGTAATGCGAATTTCTATATACCACCTGATCATATATGAATATCACTTCTTCAGAACATCATCATTCGCTTTGCAATTACCTATGATTTCCAAAATGAAGTTCAGGCAAGTGGTAGAAAACAAGTGTTTCTCATGCAGAGAAAACATACATTTTTGGATGTTTCCTCTTTCTTTTGATCCCCGCTGAAAATCATACTCCATTTGTTCTTTTCAATTCTCCCCATCTTCATCTTCTCGATGTCTTTTTCAGAAGCTTTTGGAAGGACTGTTGGTTTCTTTCGAAACACTGTGGTAATTTCAACATCCATATTTGCTACTTCATGGATGTACGAAACCAACATCCTCTTGATATAATCAATAATTAGTTCATACTTCTTTTTGTCCTTTATCATGACGTGCAACATTAAAATCCAGTTGTAGGGATTTAAACATGGCAGGTCTGCAAGAGTGAATTCAAATACAGAATTTGCAGATCTTTGAGTTGTTTTAAATCTGACATTGACAAAGCTTTCACTTTCTATTGGCCCAATAACCTTGACAACAGTAATTTTCAGTAAACTCCAGGTTTGGAACTCTGGCTTGACATGCTTCATGTAAAATGCCATTAAGGACTTATTCACACTCTCATCCGAATCATAAGCATTTGCAATTACCTCAAAGTTATGAAAAAATGCTTTCGGAGTGATAAGGAAAGCCGATTGTGAATATATTGTGTTCTCCAACTCAAAAGAAGTGTCCGACTCTAACTAGTGAATGCTTGGGTTGTCAATCGCTTCTGTTAAAATTATCTCCATGGAGAAAGGAGGAAATAACAACTTTTTAGCTTTTAGGGTGATTTCAACATCACAAAGCGCTTTCTTTTTTTCTTCTGCTTCTCTTGCTATTCGCAGGTTTTCATCAAGAACTACATCTCGTTCTCTGTGTTTGAGTTTTGCATTTTTGTGCCAGACTCCGAAACACCATCATTCATGTTTAGCATTTCAAACATAGGCAGAAGTTTATCAATTAGATCTTCCTGACAGAGATTGTGATGAGAGAATCATGAGTTTCAATAAAATTGTTCAAGTAAGTATTCATGTTGGGTCAAAATATGGTTTATACTTTCTTTTCTAGGCAATTTTATTTTTATGTAATATTTTATGAGTTTACATTATAGTTTACGGCCAGGTGGGGTGTTTACAGTCAGTGTTAATGGCCGTAAACAGGTTTACAGCCGTAAACCCATTTACAACCCATGTTCACCAAGCCCATATTCCCTAGTATATATATATATATATATATATATATATATATATATATATATATATATATATATATATATACATATATATATATATAGGTGTTAGGGTTGAAGAATAGATTGATGAACGTGTGAGACATAGACTAGAGAGAGAAGAACTATTGTGAGTTAGTGTGTGTGTGTGTGAATCTCTTGTATCCGCATCATCATTTATTTATTAATACATTGAGATTAATCATCTTCTTCTTCTCTTTCTCTTTTATTTGATCCGACATCATCCGTTTGATTGTGATTTCGCACCATCAAACGGATCTAATTGATACACATGCAAATTAAGGACTTACAATTGGTATGAGAGCTTGGATTGTATCAGTCAATTTTTTCAAATCTGGAGCTTATCTGATCTTATTTTCGAAACATTTTTGCATTTTTGGATAGATCTCTGAAAATTAAGGGGGCTTTGTTCTTCGTGTTTTTGATAAAAACTAGCTTTTGATCGAGTTTTGGATCCAAAAGGGGTAAAAATCGTTGTTTTTCACGTAATTTGCGAAGAGTTTACTCGCAAGTTTACGGCCTTCAAAGGGTTTACAGCCGGAAATTGCTTACAGTCGCCAGAGTTTACGGTTGGCGACTTTACGACTGGAAACTGTTTATGGTCGTCGGAGTTCACGGCAGGCGTTTTGCGGTTGCCGGAGTTTGCGGCCGATGGTTTACGGCGGCTGTTTGCGATCGGCGGTGTGCGGCTCGGAGGTTTGCGGCATCGGCTTGGATCACGGCTCGGTGATCGGCTCAGCAGCAGCAAGCTTCGCCTCGCATCACATCTGAGAAAAGGGTAAACGAATTGGGGGTGACGAGGCTAGAACTCGAGACCTCTGATTCATTTACCAGCACCTTAACCAACTCCTCCAACCACATATTTGTTCCTTCCCTCCCAATTTTAATTCAAAAGCACTCCCTTTCGTTCCTAATTTCGCATTTTTTACACTTTTAGTCCAAAATTCAAATTTCTTTTAATTTTAAATTTCATTTTCAACCAAAATAATAATAATACTAATACTAATAATAATAATAATAATAATAATAATAATAATAATACAAAAATAGTTTTTAATTTTTGACTTTTATTTTTGACTTCGACTTTCAAGTTTGACCATTGACTTTAAACTTTGACTTTTTCATTTAATTTTTAAAATTTTCAAATTTAGCTTTTCGGTTAGACTTTTTAGTTTGATTTTTCAAGTTTGACTTTTGAGTATGACTTTTTAAATTTGACTTTTATGGTTGACTTTTGAGGTTTATAGTCAAAGGGCATTTTTTAAAATTTTAGTTTGACGTTTAAGTTTTATTTTAGCTTCGAGTTGTGTTTTTAATGGCTTTTGAGGTCAACAAGGGAATTGAAGACATGAAAGAGAAGCGTCAGGAGATGTTAAGACAAAAGTTCAACATGTTCAATTATATTCCTGGAGAAACCCTGGAGGCTCAGCTGCAGCGATTCACCACTCTCACTGTTGAGATGAATATATTGTTGGATTAATGTCTAAGTCCATAACTGTAATTGGTAAGACTTGACCCGACCCGGCATGGTCCATTTGGGTTGCATACCATCATGCACTTGGATAGACTATAATGAGAAAAATAAGACACTTATGGTTATTAATATATCATAAGTTCTAGTATATTAATAATAAGAATAATAAGATTATTTAATTAGTATTGATCAAGAATTAATCTAGGATTAATTAAGTGATCAAAAGAAGACTAATTAAATATATGGGTTGATTGTGTAAATCATCCATACTTATATATTGGGCTAATGCTCCATGGATAATCAAGTTGGGCTAAAACCCATAGGATGGTCCATGGATGGTCCATGGTGTATTTGAACCCATGGATCCAAGGAAATGGAAAGCCATGACAATTAAGGATTTACCCTAATTGTAACACTATATAAAGATATTATTCTTGACAAAATCGGTCACTAGAATCACACTAGAAAGTGAAGAAAAGGGCTAGCCGATTTCATGAAGTGTAGAACTCTCTCAAGTTATTCTATGTGTTTTGATGATTGTGATTCCATTTGAGGCTTCCACACTATTGGGGCTAGGCACTCAAGCTTCTTGAAGACTTTCTACATCAAAGAGGTATGTATTCTATCTTGTTACACTCATTGTTTTGTATGCTAGATTAGGATAATACCTTGGATGTTCTTATTTGCATGTATAATAGAGAAATTAGATCCAAGGTATTTAGGGTTGCATGTACACTTAGGAGTGTTAGAATGCTCAAAACCTAACAGTGGTATCAGAGCCTAGGCTTGTTTTCTTGTTATACCTGCAAAACTTCTTAAAAAATCGAAAGTGTTGCTGTTTGATCATCAGACTCGGCGAGTCCATCAGGAGACTCGGCAAGTCCATGCCTAAAATGTGATCAATTTGATGCAACTCGCCGAGTTGGTTCATGCACTCGACGAGTTGTTTTTTGAACTTATAAACTTGGTTTTTAATGTGGTAATGTTCATGCTAATCCATTTTCAAAGATAATTGTCAATAGATTCATGTTTTGTATTAGTTTAAGGTTTATACTAATTACATGAAAAAATTTGATTTGAATTATCTTATTCTTATGAGTTGCTTAGATTAATAGAAAGGTTAATTGAAATAGTTGCTTTCAATCCATTCCAATCTAAGAGTTGAGTATAAAATGTGTTTATGTAACTTGTCCTCAAGTTACATGAAGAGTCACATTAAAGACTCATAAAACTCATAAAAGTTGGTAATGGTTACAAAAATGAAGAGTCTTGTGTCATTGAATATTTTTTTTATGACTCCATAACTTGTCCTCAAGTTATGGAAGTTCAAGAGTCACTTCATTAAAGAGTAAAAGTATAACCTTAATTAATTTCATAAGTTATAAAAATAAAGAAAAGTTAATTCTTTTATTAGTTTAAAGTCTTCCATAAGTTATGGAACTTGAAGAGTTTTTGGATTAAAACTACTTTAAACACATAAGTTATGGAATTAATTAGTTTTGAATGGTTTCAAAACTTGCCCTCAAGTTTTGGAATTTGAAAAGTTTTCTCTTATGAATACTTTAATTCCAAGTTAGCCCTTAGAATTCTAAAGAGTTAAAATTCAACACTTATACTATTTATAAGATTAATGGTTAATTATCATATATATATATATATATATATATATATATATATATATATATATATATATATATATATGTATAAGAACAAGTCGTTTTACCGTTAGTAGGCCTCATTCACGAAACCGGTCTATAAGGTGGGTATAAGGTTGTTGCCTATAAAAGGTCGTTAGCCGAACGGGTAGGATAATGACTTTAAATTCTCATTAAAAGTATAATGATTATTATAAAGTAACTAAATATTTTATTTAATTCCCAATCTTAGTTACTTTAGGAAAAATGTGAATTTGGTGCTAGCCCATGGAATTCACACTTTGTACCATACCAAGTCGTTGGTGGAGCGTGTGTGGTTAACCGGCACACTAACTTGGACTAGTAAGGACCAGGAAGGGTGACTTAATGTTTGTCATAGATCAATGGAGCGTGTATGGTTAACCGGCACATTGATTAGGTGATAATATTAAGGGTACCAAGTGAATTGGTATGGTTATTCACACCTTGTTTTGTGATCCTCGGCATCCTAGTCACAAAATTTGAGAGGGCACACTCGAGATTGAAACATGCCATTGAAAAGTTCAATGAATCTCAAAAGATCTAGGAATTTCAAATCCAATTAAAACCTAATAAATCATTTCGTTTATCTTGGTGGAAATTGGTGAATCGTCATTCACCTACCTTCAAATATTTTATAGCTTGGATTACGGCATACCTCTTCTAAGTTATAAAATAGTTTGTTGGGTTCTAGCCTTAATATTTCATATTGGGTGTTATATTAAGGATTTTGAATCAACTAACTTGATTTTCTCCCATTATAGATGTCTGGTTTAGACAACTATGATCTTTCCAAATCTCTTGAAGATGATGTTCCTCAACAACATGCTTCACTTCCTCTATCTCCTCCAATTATTCTCCCTCACCCACAAGTTCTTGAAAAGTTTAAAGTTACTCAATTCCTATTGGCAAGCATAGTCTATGTGTGCTCACATCTTGGAGATAAAGTCACATATTGACAAGCCGGGAGAGTTGGGTGTCAAAGTCTCGTGAAAGTTGGATGTTCAATCACTTTTTTAGTAACATATCGGGTCACTTTGGGACTACTATGAGACAGACTATGACACGAGCCTTAATGATCTTATCTATTTGCTTTGTGTTGCGGAATCAGCAATGATTTGGAACACTAGTAAAGCAAATTTTATTAGAAGATCAACTTCCCAAATCTTAAATGGACATTGGCAATGGTAGCTTTGGATATCTAGAAAAGCATTTCTCTTCCCAATGGAAAGGGATCGGCCATAGTCAACTCGGTTGACCAAATGGTAAAGAGAAAGGCTAAGTCTGAGATAGTCTCATGTGCCATTACCAAAGGGTCTATGTGTTTTGTTGCCAAAGGAAGGGGCATTGGTTGCGAAGCTTCCCTATTCACCTGAAAGGTCATAAGGTTGATCAAGTCAAGAGGTTTGACTCTACTTCGGGTAAAGTCCACTGTCTACCTCTATTAAGTTTCTATTTGGAGATTCTTATTACATAATGTGAATGGGTCACATGTTGATGTCTTTTAAGAATCAAAGAAAAGATAGGAAGCTTAAAGAAGTATATGTTGATTTTGATTGCGAAGATGGGTTTCGATCGCATGGTTCGGTAATCAGAATTTTGAGCTGTTGCTTAAGAGTTATAATATATTGCTTGTGAATAGATAACAACAAGGTTTTCATGTGGATTGTAAGGGTAAGTTTTTCCGCAGAGTTTTAAAATAAAAGAAAAAAAAGGGTTTTAATTTTATTTATTTTAAAAATATCCTTAGAATGGTATCTGTGGAAAATTGTTGCTTATATGTTTCCAGTAATAGCAATATTGGAAAGTGGATTTGATTCTTTCATTTGTGGTAGTGTCCGAATTTACCAAATGAAGAAAGTTTTTCATCACCCAAGTTTCAATTGGACAAAAACTTGGAATCATACAAGTTGTATTGCATGATGAATGAGAATTTTCATCTTTGAAAAATTAAGACTAATTCTTTGATTACATGTATATGTGAGTCAATTGAAGGACTAAGGAATTAGGTACACTGGGTGTGCGCTGGTCAAGGTCCACCACAAAGATTAATTTTTCATGATTTACTAAAGATTAGTAAATATGATTATACTTATAAGGTTAAGTATAATTCTGTAACATTGGAAAGGATACAATGTATGACAAAACAAATGAGAAGAATCAAATTAGGCAGAAAGATAAAAGTTTCTCAAATCTGAAAAGATGGGAGAGTACTTTAGTATCATATTTCATGATCATCTTAACGATTATGAAACCATATCACAAATTCATACTCTAAGAACGTCTTGGTGCATTGTTATGGCCAAGAAGAGAGGTCATGAATTGTTGGATTGGTTAGGATCAAGAAGATGAGTCATACTTCGTTCCAAAACAATTCTTAGAGTCTTACTCAAAGATTGTAACCTTGAGTGACATAATGTAAGGTTTAAAACACTTATCAAATGTAGTGTAAAATGTTTCTACTCTTGTACATTTGAGATTAGTTAGTTGTGATGTCTTGGATGAGACAAAGACCAACTAAGACCAATTGTCTGAAGTGTTAGTATTGATAAGAATCCGCACTATCCCTTGAATATTTGTTTTGTCAAGGAATGGTTCTTGACTAGGAAAACTTATATGTCAAGAGGACAGTGGGAGCCTTAAAGATCCTGAAAGAGTTTCAAGATTTAATCAAGAGTGAAACCTGTAATTTATCACTAGCACACGACTTAAGGTTTGCAACCTATCGTGTTGACATAATTCTTATTTCTGTACCTACTTCAAATAAGTTGAATTTGCATGTGAGTTATCAGAGTTCAACTTGGAAGCATTGGTGGGCATTGTGCTACCAAGGTGACAAGAAACTAAGATTGAACAAGTCTAATCCATGTAAGGTTGAATTTGTCACTAACCTTATCTTTTGATTATGGTTTTAACAAATTCACATGGATAGGAACTCATACACTTTAAAATCTACGTGTCATAAGGTTTCTCTTCGATTCATGAAAATGATGGTGAGGAAACGCTTTCACTAAGTAGATTTTACGTAGATAGCAATTGTGTTATTTGCATTTTCAAAAGTCGTTAGTGGAGCGCGTGTGGTTAACCGGCACACTAACATGGACTTGTGAGAAATGGCAAATACCTAAGCAATTGAGACTATGATTACGGCATCCCTTGTCATAGTTCTGAAAATTGTTTATACACACATGTGAGCTATCTAAGAAAGGGTGTATAAATCTAAATTTTAGAAGTCCAGCAGATTTCTGGAAATATGTCAGAGCTAGTGGGAGCATAAGTGCTATGCTGATAATCATCATGTTAGTGGGAGCATGATAATTATGATTAGTATTGCAAGCTAGCAATGTTAATTATAGAAAAACAAAAGTTTCAATTCGTGAAGTTTCAGGGGTTGAAAAAGTCGTTTTGCTATAATTAAGGGAGAGAAAATTATACTTCATTTCAATTCTAGAAGCTTAGATTGAGATTTTAATCATCTTTAGTCAAGGATATATATATATATATATATATATATATATATATATATATATATATATATATATATATATATATATATATATATATATGAATTTTATGTCTGAATGGTTCGACTTAAGGAAATTCTATATATATTGCGTTCTCAAAATTCGATTATGACTACGGCATCCCTCTTCATAGTTATATTTTGAAAACATGGCAAATAAAAAAAATATTGTAGCAAAAGACTAGTCTAGTATCATGTCTTTATGTCAAACATCATGAATCGTGTCCCATATGCTTCGGATATAGGATCGATTGCATGTGCTATAATATTCATCCTTTCTAAAAGTTTCCAAATGCCTGGGGTATTAAGAAGGGAAAAGGTTTAGAACTGGATATGACTAAAAGGATTAAACAATTGGCGAGGACAATCTAAGGTTTACCAAATATTGGTTTCTCAAGGACAATTGGAAGTATAGTGATAATTCTGGAAGGACCATATTGACATAATCTGTAAGGAGGCAACTCTTGTTCAGAAGTGATAGTCAAAATGGAATCTGGAAATGTTTCAAAGTTAGAATTTTCAATCTGTTTAAGATTAGGAAACTTAATGCAAGAAGGATGTTCCCAAGGAGCTGATATCCTTTGGAATGCTCTGTAATGGTTGTTGTCAAGTCTTTTTGACTTCGTGCATAATTATTACAAGAGGATCAACGCATATAAGTTTAGAATCTAACAGATTTCAGTAAATGACATGAATTTGGAATTCTTGCATTTGCAGTAAGGATTTGGGAGTGTGAAAGGAGAATCATTGAAGTTGTGTTCAATGGATCTAGTCTACAAAGAAAAGGATCATAAACAAACATAGTATGCATACTTGGTGTGTGGCATGACTAGTGTTTAGAAAACATAGTGTACATGCTTGGAGCATGGGACAACTATTGTTTTAAATTCAAGAATAAAGTTGATAGCTGAAACAGTATATAATGAATAATGTGTAATCATATGGTGATAAATAAAAGGTGTTTTATTTATATTCATAAGTTCTGAGACCATATTGGATTCAATTATTATTGTGTTTCACTTTGCATGTTTTGACTTCCCGAATAAACTAGGTTATTCTTCCGGAATCACTAAGTTATTCAAACCATCCACAGTCGGTCATATGTTGGAAGTAGATATGAATTAAGACTGTCATGAGTTGGCTTGTAGAGGTCTAAGGTGTTGGACAAAGGGCTACAACACTCATGAGTGCTCATAAGTTCTGAGTATTGGATTCAACCCGCGCTCATTGGAATCACTTCATGGATTTTATCACGAGTGATCATGAGACAATAATATTTTATATTCTTCAAACCTAGAGATATGAGTTGTTACTATGAGTTGATAGAACATTGATTGCACGAAAACGCATTCGGTAACTCGGTGTTATAAAACTTGCCTTTGTGTATGATTCAATAAGTTGTAGAATAAAGCCATATGAGTCAAAGTTTATCCATTCCTTTTACCTTCGGGATAAAAGCGATATCTGTGGGCCCCTCGATGATTTGATGATAACAAATGGAAGTGCTCGGCCGGGCCAAGACTGATTTGATTTGTTCAATTAGTCAGTCGTCATAAATCGAAAATCGGGAAACAACAAATGGACAGAGATAATGATTATAATCCATGTCTCAATCCATATGATATCTAGAATGAGGGAATATATGATCCCTTATCTAGTGGACAAGTCATTGACAAGGTCAGAGTTCATCTACAAGGTCAGAGTTCGACAGAAGCTTTTGAGAGCTACGATTGCCAGTTGATTCCTGAAGTCATACACAATAATAGTTTTAGACTTATCTAAGTGGGAGACTGTTGGATTAATGTCTAAGTCCATAACTATAATTGGTAAGACTTGACCCGACCCGACATGGTCCATTTAGGTTGCATACCATCATGCACTTGGATAGACTATAATGAGAAAAATAAGACACTTATGGTTATTAATATATTATAAGTTCTAGTATATTAATAATAAGAATAATAAGATTATTTAATTAGTATTGATCAAGAATTAATCTAGGATTAATTAAGTGATCAAAAGAAGACTAATTAAATATATGGGTTGATTGTGTAAATCATCCATACTGATATAGTGGGCTAATGCTCCATGGATAATCAAGTTGGGCTAAAACCCATAGGATGGTCCATGGATGCTCCATGGTGTATTTGAACCCATGGCTCCAAGGAAATGGAAAGCCATGACAATTAAGGATTTACCCTAATTGTAACACTATATAAAGATATTATTCTTGACAAAATCGGTCACTAGAATCACACTAGAAAGTGAAGAAAAGGGCTAGCCGATTTCATGAAGTGTAGAACTCTCTCAAGTTATTCTAAGTGTTTTGATGATTGTGATTCCATTTGAGGCTTCCACACTATTGGGGCTAGGCACTCAATCTTCTTGAAGACTTTCTACATCAAAGAGGTATGTATTCTATCTTGTTACACTCATTGTTTTGTATGCTAGATTAGGATAATACCTTGGATGTACTTATTTGCATGTATAATAGAGAAAACATAGATCCAAGGTATTTAGGGTTGCATGTACACTTAGGAGTGTTAGAATGCTCAAAACCCAACATATATCTGGGTGTTTTTGACCAAATATGAGATAAACAAAAAGATACTGAATTCACTTCTGAAATCTTGGGATATGAACGTGGCTGTCATCAAGAAGACAAAATATCTCAGTCATCTTAGTATTGCTGATGTAATTGAAGAGCTTGATGCTTTGAAATGTGGAGAAGCAATAAGTTCTGCAAACATCCTAGTCAATGAAGCTTCATGTACTCCATCTTGTGAAGATACGATTGAAATTCTTCGTGAACATAATGATTTGCTAAAAAGGGAAGTTGAGGACCTAAAACACGAAGGATATTAACTTAGGAAAGGACAGAAACCCCTGAAGGCTGAATTACAAGAAAAAAACCAAAGACTTTAGGAAACTTCAGGAAGAGTATAGCAACAAGTGTGAAAATTATGACTATATTAAGAGACAACTTGTCGCTGTAACTGAAGAACTTGACACTTTGAAAATTAAGTGTGGAAAAATAGACGTTAGTTTCAAAAATTATACTACATCAAGTCTGACAGTTGATTCCTTATTTGAACCCCAATTAAAAGTCAAAGATAATCAAAATAAGGGTCTAGGGTATGATAGTGTTCCTCCACCTTTCAATCATAACTACACATCCATCCCTATAACATAGGAAGAAATTGACAAGGAGGTGCATCTTCATTATGGCAAACCATATGGATTTGTGTCGGGAGGTATTCAGGTTGAAAATAATAGTGTTTCTTCATCATGTACAGGTAAAGTAGCATAAGAATAGAACAAGGAGAACACTACTGAATAATCCAATGACTCCTTGAACTCAGAATCTGTTGCTTCGAATTCTGTTACTCCTAACAAACCTGTTGTTGAGAAATACAAGCCTCCAATTCCAGCGCAACATAGTGCTTATTGCAAGTGTGCATGTGGGAACAATAAGAGACAAGGAAAGGATACGCCAAGAAACAACTTCACAGTGAAGAAAAAGACTTGTTTTCACTGTGGAACACCTGGACACATTGCTAAAAATTATCCTAATCATGCATACATTCCCTACTATGCACAAGGGTGGCAGAACATGCCAAGAGGGAGATACTCTAACAAAAACTCCTCAAGGTCACATTCAGACAATGGTGACTAGAATGCGCAGAAGGCCAAGAATCAAACCCACAAGGCCAAGAATCTGAATCCCAAGGGCAAGAAGTGAATGTCAGCCAAGAAGCCCAATCCAAGAGATGCTCTAGTGAAACAAAGACCGGTTAAGTCAAAGTCATCTCAACGACCGACATCAAGATCCAAAGCAAGCACTGAGCCACCCATCAGATCGAAAAAGAAATTGGTTAAATCCAACTACAAATGGTTTCCGAAGGCTCAATCTCCCAAATCAATTAATGATTCTAATATTTCTACATCTTCTGTTTGTGATAAGCAGGATATGTCATGGGTGAGAACACCCTGCATTAATGACAAAGGTGGACCCAGTTTCAAAATGGAATGGGTTCCAAAGACCAACTGATCCCATTATGTGTCGGAGCAGCTATGGAGGCATATCATCAGACTTCAGTTTGTTGGTAGTGGTTGTTCCTGGTACATGATAGGAGACATCTCTTAACTGTACAACACACAAAACATTATTTGAGACTATGTGTCCTTTGTGGGAAGGGAAGAATGGAAAGGATCACTCATGGGGTTAGTACTTAACGATGTGAAGAATTTTTGGATCTGTTATGAGATTACGCGTGTTGTTCTCAGACCTTCTAGATGCAAATTCAATTGGTGACTTACAGTTTTAATTTTCTTCTCTATACTCCTGAGTTTTTGTTAAGCTGATTCGCTATAAAGACTAATTTTTGTTTTAGGGTAGTTTAAATTTTCCCATTTACTTTTGTTTCTCTCCTATGCATAAATTTAGGGGAGAAATAAAAACAAAACAAAAATTACAAAATTTAAAAAAAATCCAAAAACATTAGAAAATCATAAAATCAAAAATATGGTGTTAATGGAATGTGCTTGCATGAGATGTTTTGGGAAGTGATATGATCATGTGATAATAGGAAATCTGAATCTGTGTAAGGGACTGAATCTGAATTGTCTAGGCCCTATGTTCGGTTCGCTGGTAGGCACGAAAGATTTAAAATGGACTTGACTAGGCATAGATGAACTTAAGGAATCTAGAGACTTGAAAAATCTTGACCTAGATAGATCCATTTTTCCTGACATCACGATGCTCAGATAGGTTGAGTAGGGAGATATACATGGGAATCTACCAGTCACATTAAAATAACCCGTATCTAGAACTGTTAATTAACTTTTTTCTAGATGTGTGGATTCTGTCCTTAAATCCGGTTTTGATTGGGTGACTGGGGAATTCCGATAAACTTGGTCTGTAGAAGGTTATTTTCTTGCTTTCTCTATCTTAGTCATATGTGCCTCCTCTGTGTGATCGAGAGATCCGACCTGGATTGTAACATATGCAATTCTATCTCTCTACATCTTCGCTTTATGTAATTCTTTCTATCTGTTAGCCATATACTGTCTCCTTTGCGTGACTCATAATCCGACCTGGTACACAGTATATGCAACGTTCTCTTCTCAATCCCTCTAAAACTTCTGTTAGTCATACATTTCATCCTTTGCGTGATTGGAAGAGATCCGACCTAGATGTACAACAGATGCACTCTAAATCTATCTTCTCTCTTAATAATTGTCTGCTCACCCGGTGTAAGGAGTATTTTGGAAGTCCTTGATGGTTGCGGCATATCAGGAAGCGGGAAACATGTTCTAGTACAATTAAAACAATGAACACATACAAATTGTCTGTAGATCTCGCTGCTCAATTTAGGTGGACAACAATATCCGTGGTTGTAGTCATTTAAATGGTCACAAGGAAATAAGAATAATTGCTAAAAATGTCATGTCATTCGTAAATTGTCCAAATTCTGTCACCAGTTTTGTGCTTAAGTGGACCACAATACTAGCAATCGATCAGACAAAGACATGAAAATAAGGGTACTAACAAGTAGAATAGGGCTGTCCAGCAACTTTGATCCTAAATATTTTTGTTTTTGTTAAAATTGTTCAGAATTTTCCCTTATGCACAAATTTAGGGGGAGAATTTAAAAAATAATAGAAAAAAAAAATCAAACAAAAATAAAAAAAATAAAAAATCCAAAAATATTTTTGTTTCTGTTTTAATTTGTGTGCTCAGTTTTCTTTTAGTTTTGTTTTGTCTTGAAAAGTGAATTCAAGTAAAGATGAAACTCATGGAGTTTGTGTCGAAGATTTATAAGTCAAGGCTTCATCCATGATCATTGAAGAATTATCATTTGAAGGAGCAAGAAATGCAGATTATTATTTAACCATTCAATCCTTCAACCCCAGTAGCAAGGTGAAGTTGTTCTTGAAGATTATGTGACGGATTGCATTGAAGCCTCCTCAATCAGTCTGCTGCTATCGTTGTACCTACTAAAGCGATCCAGAAGATTTGTTCTCTTTGATGTTCTCTTTGAAGATTCACAAGCTTAAAGTGCTATCTTTCAAGAATCAGTACATCAAGCATCCACACCCAATGTGCGTTCAATGCCAAATTCTAATGAAAAGCTCAAGGGCTCAAGATGAAGTTATTCAAGGAAGATTCATATGTTCATCCTGATGCTGTGAAGAAATGGAAGGTTAAAGCTGAAGCCAAGCTTCCATTGAAGATTGAAAAGAAGAGCCATCTACTTTTTAGGGGGAGCTTGTTGGGTCATCTAGAAAAGAAAGTTATAAACCAAGGGGAGATTATTGGGTCAAAATATGGTGTATACTTTTCTTTTCTGGGAAGTTGTATTTTTATGTAATATTTTATGAGTTTACAGTCTAGTTTACGGCCAGGTGGGGTGTTTACGACCGTAAACCCATTTACGTCCCATGTTCACCAAGACCATATTCCATAGTATATATAGGTGTTAGGGTTGAGGAATAGATTGATGAAACTGTGAGACATAGATTAGAGAGAGAGAATAACTATTGTGTGTTAGTGTGTGTGTGTGAATCTCTTGTATCCGGATCATCATTCTATTCATTAGTACATTGAGATTCATCATCTTCTTCTTCTCCTTCTCTTCTATTTGATCTGACATCATCCGTTTGATTGGGATTCCGCACCATCAAACGGGTCTGATTGATACACAGGCAAATTAGGGACTTACAATTCACATCAGCTATACAACTCTTCATCGTAAGTTTTTCAGACAAGAGATGTTCAATTCGATTGGAATCATGAATGAGCTTGACAGATAAAATTTCCACCATCTCTATTTTGATGACAAGCTCATCGATGATTTTTTTCAAGTGCCAAATCTTCATGATGCTTGTGTATCTTGGAAGAGATGGAGGTATAAAACTCTGTATTGTCAGACTGAATATTAGTGCGAACATTCTCAAGAGCATCCTTCTCAAGCTAAAGGGTATTTCCAAGACTACTTATTACTGCATTCGCCTTAACAGTGTTCGTTTTAAAGGAAGTGTGTAAATTACACATAAAATATTGTGCACCAGATATTATTTTATTGTCATTTTCAGTCGTTTCCTTGCAAGTTTTGGCAGAATCTTCAACTGCTTTGTTTGTTTTCTCTAGATTTGCTGTGTGCTCCTTGGTGAGGGTATCAAGAAAATATTTAACCATTTCCTAAGAGAATTCATTAGATGATGAAGATGTGGTGACTATAGCAAGGTATCTAACTTTTCATTGATGGCCTTGAGTTTCCCTTTGTAATAGGAGCATCATCATCACTTTCTTATTGAAATGTGAAAGGTCTAAATGTAGAATCTTCAAAATGTTCATAACCCCCGAAAACAGTATCTGGATAATCTTGTCAGAGAGGGGAGATGGGTGTAGGTTCATGACCAAGAGTGAAACTTGAAGCACCTGCCCCCACATCAGATGCGTTTGGAGAAACTGGAGGTTTGCTATTGGTTGTGGTTGTTGTTGCTGTAGAATCAGTGAACAAGGAAGTAGATTATGTGAGAGAAGCTTGGGGTTGTGAAACACCAAAAGAGACAGGTGGACAAGGAGCGATATTGATTGGACTAAGAGGGTAGAGGTGGATGCAGCAACAGAGAAATCCTAGAATGAATCATTTGTGATTGGAATAGAAGTAGGCATTGAGAATGTGACCTCAGGATTGGTAATGATAGGTTCCGAAACCATTGGATGTTAAGCCTCAGTAGTTTTATCTATTTCATGCTGAACTGGCTCTGTAATTTCCGAGATAGTATTGGACTCCGAATCCTTGTGATCACTTGGCGTTGGAGTTTGTGGATTGCGACAAGCTCACTTCACCTTCTTCTTTAGAGTCTGGGTAGGTTCAAAGGGTCCTACCTTAGTTCTTTTCTTTCCTCCATTCTTTGGTTTAACAGCCTCCTCAAGAACCTTTCGTATGTCAAAGGTAATTAGTCGAGGATCGGAAGTCGGTAGACTACGATAGGTTTGGATAATTTCACTCACAACTGGTACATTATGAAGCATAATCTCTGGGATAGATTCGATGAACGGAAATGGCAAAGTCACTGACAGAATTATGTTGATGGTGTGAAAAACCTTAATATTTGCCATGCTCGAACCCTCAACCACTTGAAAGCTAAATCGGTCAATAGCCCTTTGAACAACGATACTCCAAAACCTTGCACAATAAATCTCATTGTGTGTAGATGTAGAAAGCATACTCTAAACCAGTTGAGTCCAAAGCACTGATCCATAGTCAAGATTGACTCGTGAGTAAACACAATACATTATCATCAAGATGTCACACCCCAAAACCACGAACGACAGAAACGTTCAGGGGTGGAGGACGTCATGTACAGTATCACAACAGTGTAAAATACTAAACAAGCAATAAAATCATCCATTGCATTATAAGTAAAGTTTTAATACATATGTGTTCTTTCATTCTAATAAGACACCAAAAATATAATCAAAATAAAAGACGAGACTTGTCTGCTCCATCTTCTCAAAACCTGGCCACCGTACCTGTCTACTAATGACCTGAGAATACAAGTTATTTTGAAAGAGAGTATCAGCTTTAAAGCTGGTGAATTCATAAGTATTTAAGTGTCATTGTCTTGCTTTGATAAACTGTTATGAATGTCTTGTAAAGCCTTTAAGTAAGACAGTTGATATAAGTATGAAAAACCCTAAGAAATCCCTTATTTCCTACTAGTATGAAATGTAGTCTTCTACCAAGACCCGAATGTTTTGTTATGACAATGTAGTCTTCCACCAAGACCCGAATGTTTTGTAAGTAAAATGATAGTTTTTCCTTCTTTTTGAATTGTTCTAACTCATCGTTTATGTGAATATATCACAAAATAAAGTAAATAGGAAAAATATAACCATGTAAGTGTTATCCCTGGATACCAGGATTAACACGCCATCGCAGTAAGCGATATGAATAACCTAATGAACATCCAAAGATTGTCCTATTGTTCTCTGTAGCAGCAGCAGGTTGGAGGAAGGGTTAGTCCCGTAGCCGACTCCTAATATAAGTGGTAACCTAATGATCATCCGAAGATTTTCATCTTATCCTCTGTTGCAACAGTAGGATGGAGGAATCGTTAGTTCCGATATCAATCTATCTATTATAAGTGATAACCTTAAACATCCATGAATGTTCATCACCCAGTGGTGCTAACAGCTAGGTTCCGAAATGGTTAGTCCCGCCTAGACATCCCGTCGAACAGGGATAGTCAGGAAAATTTACACAGAAGGTACGAATAAATCTTCCTCATAACTCTAGGTACAAGTATCCAGGTAAGTGAATACAAGATAATGTATCTATGTAACAGTACTCATGTATGTTATTCATGTATCATGTAAGCATATGTAAACGTACTCATGTATCATGTAATAATATATAAATGTACTCATGTATCAGGTAATGTACTTGTGTAGACTCATGAATGAACTGACTCTTGTGTGATTCCTTGTAATACGAATAATGTTTGATATCTTCAAATTAACCCTATGATAATTTACTGAAAGGTAATTGATTATTCAAGTAGGTTTATACACTTTTACTACTCAAGGTGTAGGAAACTAAATGAAAGATGACAACTATAACATCAATACATATATAAGAATATAAGTGTATATGCATAGTTTAGTTCAAGAATGTAAAATGGTTTTGTAAGACATCTAAGGATTTTGAACAAATATAAAAAGTGACTTGATGTCATTTTGATAAAAATTTCAAAAGTAACACATTTGATAACAAAGTATTTTAAAGATAGAAAACCTTTTCATGCATCACATTTTGTAGTATGTGAAATCTGTTGAATGAAAACATAGTTATAAAATACATATAAATGATTTAATAAGATGTTGTTTTCTACTTGTATTCCCCCCCCCCCCCCAATTAAAGTATTTAAAATCATTTAAAACATTGATTAGGGGTATGAAGTCACCTGTAGATGGTAGTTTAGATGAACTAGAAGGTGTAGGATTGTTAGGTGTCAAGTGTGGACTTGTACACACACTATGATCATAATGAACATATAATCACACATATATGCACTCAATTAGTCTTAAATTACTAATTGATAATGTTAAGACATCCTAGAACATAATAAACACTTTATATAAGTGTTTTAAGCCCCAAGGATTGCATCTAAGCCATTGTGGGACAAGGTACTTGGGTTTAGGGTTCCAAAGGACCCTATATATGAGTTTACTCTCCATATACCATCACACATGGAGTTTTCGGTTGTAAAATCTTGAGTTTACGGCCGTAAACTCCCAACCTTGGTGGTGTTTTGTGTTTTGAAGTTCTAAATGATCCCTAGAATTATTCCAACGTGGTGGTTCAATTCTTGGAAGGGTTTAAGGCATAGAAACACTCCTTTGAGGAGTTTATGGATCTTAGGATGTTTCCTTTAGAGTTTGCGGCTGTAAACTCTAAAGGAAAAGTGTTTTTGATGCTTTCAAGTCTCTTGAATATGTAGGATAGGTTCTAGACTTTTACCTAAGGCATATGAAGGCATTAAGCACACTTTGGTGCCCTTCTTTGATGTTCACGGACCAAGAACCTCATTAGGGCTGTGAACTCACTTTGAGGGGTGTTTTGGATGTGTTTTGGGTCGTTCAAGTAAATGGGAACAATTCTATGCAATGTCTAGAGCTTTAGATGCCTTAAACGCACCCTCTGATCCAATTTATTAGAGTTCACGGTCCAAGATCATCTTGGGCCGTGAACTACCATGTGTTTGAGTTTCTTGGTTGTTTTCTTTTCCCTAATACACATATATATGAGTCTAAGGTAGTACCGTAACACAAGGGATGGTCTAGGCTTTGTTTCGGGAGTTTACCGCCCAAGAACACCTTTGGGAGTAAACTCCTAAATCTAGTGATTTAGC